>NW_024080544.1:719129-1109432 GCF_014754425.2 Oryx dammah
TACAGTCAGCAAAAAAAAAAAAAAAAAAGATCGGGAGCTGACTGTGGCTCAGAACATGAGCTCCTTATTGCCAATTTCAGACTTAAATTGAAGAAAGTAGGGAAAACCACTAGACCATTCAGGTATGACTTAAATCATATCCCTTAGAATTATACAGTGGAAGTGAGAAATAGATTTAAGGGATTAGATGTGATAGAGTGCCTGATAGAGTCCCAGACGGACTGAGGTTCGTGATACTGTACAAGAGACAGGGATCAAGACCATTCCCATGGAAAAGAAAGGCAAAAAAGCAAAATGGCTGTCTGGGGAGGCCTTACAAATAGCTGTGAAAAGAAGAGAAGCAAAAAGCAAAGGAGAAAAGGAAAGATATAAGCATCTGAATGCAGAGTTCCAAAGAATAGCAAGAAGAGATAAGAAAGCCTTCCTCAGCAATCAATGCAAAGAAATAGAGGGGAAAAAAAGAATGGGAAAGACTAGAGAACTCTTCAAGAAAACTAGAGATACCAAGGGAATATGTCATGCAAAGATAGGCTCGATAAAGGATAGAAATGGTATGGACCTAAGAGAAGCAGAAGATATTAAGAAGAGGTGACAAGAATACACAGAAGAACTGTACAAAAAAGATCTTCATGACCCAGATAATCACGATGGTGTGATCACTCACCTAGAGCTAGACATCCTGGAATGTGAAGTCAAGTGGGCCTTAGAAAGCATCACTACAAACAAAGCTAGTGGAGGTGATGGAATTCCAGCTGAGCTATTTCAAATTCTGAAAAATGATGCTGTTAAAGTGTTGCACTCAATATGCCAGCTAATTTGGAAAACTCAGCAGTGGCCAAGGGCTAGAAAAGGTCAGTTTTCATTCCAATCCCAAAGAACGGCAATGCCAAAGAATGCTCAAACTATTGCACAATTGCACTCATCTCTCCAAGCCAGGCTTCAGCAACTTGTGGAATATGAACTTCCAGATGTTCAAACTGGTTTTAGAAAAGGCAGAGGAACCAGACATCAAATTGCCAACATCCGCTGGATCATGGAAAAAGCAAGAGAATACCAGGAAAAAACATCTATTTCTGCTTTATTGACTATGCCAAATTCTTTGACTGTATGGATCACAATAAACTGTGGAAAATTCTGAAAGAGATGGGGATACCAGACCATCTGACCTGCCTCTTGAGAAACCTGTATGCAAGTCATGAAGCAACAGTTAGAACTGGACATGGAACAACAGACTGGTTCCAAACAGGAAAAGGAGTACTTCAAGGGTGTATATTGTCACCCTGCTTATCTAACTTCTATGCAGAGTACATCATGAGAAAGGCTGGACTGGAAGAAGCACAAGCTGGAATCAAGATTGCCAGGAGAAATATCAATAACCTCAGATATGCAGATGACACCACCCTTATGGCAGAAAGTGAAGAGGAACTAAAAAGCCTCTTGATGAAAGTGAAAGAGGAGAGTGAAAAAGTTGGCTTAAAGCTCAACATTCAGAAAACCAAGATCATGGCATCTGGTCTCATCACTTCATGGGAAATAGATGGGGAAACAGTGGAAACAGTGTCAGACTTTTATCGTTTGGGGCTCCAAAATCACTGTAGATGGTGACTACAGCCATGAAATTAAAAGGCACTTACTCCTTGGAAGAAAAGTTATGATCAACCTAGTTAGCATATTGAAAAGTGGAGACATTATTTTGCCAACAATTTCCGACTTATCAAGGCTATGTTTTTCCAGTGGTAATGTATGGATGTGAGTGTTGGACTGTGAAGACAGCCGAGCGCCAAAGAATTGATGCTTTTGAACTGTGGTGTTGGAGAAGACTCTTGAAAGTTCCTTGGACTGCAAGGAGATCCAACCAGTCCATTCTAAAGATCAGTCCTGGGATTTCTTTGGAAGGAATGATGCTAAAACTGAAACTCCAGTACTTTGGCCACCTCATATGAAGAGTTGACTCACTGGAAAAGACTACGATGCTGGGAGGAATTGAGGGAAGGAGGAAAAGGGGACGACAGAGGATGAGATGGCTGGATGGCATCACAGACTCGATGGACATGAGTTTGAGTGAACTCCGGGAGATGTTGATGGACAGGGAGGCCGGGTGTGCTGTGATTCATGGGGTCGCAAAGAGTCGGACATGACTGTGTGACTGAACTGAACTGAACTGACAACTTCTAGACTACATTGTCTATCTCAGAGACAAACCAGTTAGCAATATTTTGCTGTAAAGTGGTACATAAAGCAAACTGAACTTTCATAAGGCCCAAAGATTTTTCTGTATAACAGCAATGTGCATGTGTGCTCAGTCATGTCTGACTCTTTATTAACACAGCCACAGCATGCCCCAGCAGAGCTAATAGATTAGCTACAAAATAACCACAGAGACTTCTCCAACTCCTGTACATGTGCGCTAGGCACATAGTGGATACAAACTGACCACTGAGACTTCTCCAACTCTAGCAACTGGCCCTTGATGCATAGTTGTGAACTCAAGTGACCTTAGGCAGGTTGGAGCCTACTAAGGGTTCATAAATTTACTATGCATACATATATTTGATTATAACAGACTGACTTATGGGAAAGACATGTGCAATAAAAACTATTAAGTAACTTGCCACTGTCAATCAAAACTGTCAGTCCATGCTTGCCTAACTGAATACATAAAACACTGTGTTAAAAACCCCTGTACCTCATCACTTCAGCACCAGTGCCTCTCGTGGCTTGGCCTACCTCTCCCTTGAGGCCATCTTTCTGTTCTTTCTGTTCCTTCCCTAATAAACTCGTTTCTGCTATGGATAAGGCTTCAGATTCCTCTTTGTGTACATACCAAAAATAGAGGCCCAGCAGGGAGGGTCCTTTTCAACCCTCTCCCTAATCTGTATCAATGAAAAAATGTGCCCCAAGTGGCCTACTGATCCCAGAGGAAAAAGAGGCATCTGAATCACTCCTGAGCACATCCTAACAAGGAATCAAATACAGGTAAGATCAGTCTACTTCAGCTCATTCACAGCTGACCCACACAAGCAAGTATGAGACTAACTGGTTGCTTTTTTAGGGGTCTTAGATTTTTCATGGTTTGTCATATAGTGTTGCTATAGCAATAACTGATACAAAAGCCATTTTCCACAAATTTTCTATCATAATTTCAGCTTTGAGTAAATTTAGTCTAAAACTAAATGACCAAATGCTTACAAGGCTCACTTTGTTATTTTTTATTATTGTTATTATTTATTTTTAATTGAAGGATAATTGTTTTATAGTATTGTGTTGGTTTCTACCAAACATCAACATGAATCAGCCATAGGGTGACCCATGTCCCTTTCACATGAACATCCTTCTCACCTCCCTCCCATTACACCCTTTAGCTTGTTTCCAAACAGTGCCCTGATGTGAGTTCCATGAGTCATACAGCAAATTCCCACTGGCTATCTATTCAACATATGGTAATGTATGTTTCTATGTTACTCTGCACACAGCCCACCCTCTCCTTCCTCTCCCCGAGCCACATCCATAAAGTGTGTTCTCTATGTCTGTTTTATCTTACCTGATCTTATCAGAGCACAAAAAAATCCTATCCCTCAGAATTGAAACCTAGTAATTATATTTGACTTCTTTTTCCTCCTTTATTCACCAGAAGAACTTAATGAATTTTATTTGAAAAAACTGTTTGATTTTTCTTTTTTTTGCTTAAGCTCTCATGCCAACGTTCTAGATCTAGATTCTCGTCATCAAACCATTATATTGATATTAGTGAACTTTGCTTGCAGGTCCTGCTTTCTGAGCCTAGCTTTACTTGTAATTATCATCAACATCAGTAACACTTCCCACTTCTCTCATTCCTGCTTCTCTCTTGGTACTTTAATTCATACTTTTCATAGTTCAGTTTAGTTCAGTTCAGTCGCTCAGTCATGTTCGACTCTTTGCGACCCCATGAATTGCAAAACGCCAGAACTCCGTCCATCAGCAACTCCCGGAGTTCACTCAAACTCATGTCCATCAAGTCTGTGATGCCATCCAGCCATCTCATCCTCTATCGTCCCCTTTTCCTCCTTCCCCCAATCCTTCCCAGCATTGTAGTCTTTTCCAATGAGTCAACTCGTCACATGAGGTGGCCAAAGTACTGGAGTTTCAGCTTTAGCATCATTCCTTCCAAAGAACATCCAGGGCTGATCTCCTTTAGAATGGACTGGTCGGATCTCCTTGTAGTCCAAGGGACTCTCAAGAGTCTTCTCCAAAATGACAGTTCAAAAGCATCAATTCTTTGGCGCTCAGCTTTCTTCACAGTCCAACTCTCATATCCATACATGACCACTGGAAAAACCATAGCCTTGACTAGATGGAACTTTGTTGGCAAAGTAATGTCAATGCTTTTCAATATGCTATCTAGTGGTCGTAACTTTCCTTCCAAGGAGTAAGTGCCTTTTAATTTCATGGCTGTAGTCACCATCTACAGTGATTTTGGAGCCCCAAAAGATAAGTCTGACACTGTTTCCACTGTTTCCCCATCTATCTGCCATGAACTGATGGGACTAGATGCCATGATCTTTGTTTTCTGAATGTTGAGCTTTAAGTCAACTTTTTCACTCTCTTCTTTCACTTTCATCAAGAGACTTTTTAGTTCCTGTTCACTTTCTGCCATAAGGGTGGTGTCATCCGCATATCTGAGGTTATTGATATTTCTCCCAGCAATCGTGATTCCAGCTTGTGCTTCTTTCAGCCCAGCATTTCTCATGATGTACTCTGCATAGAAGTTAAGTAAGCAGGGTGACAGTATACAGCCTTTACATACTCCTTTTCCTATTCGGAAGCAGTCTGTTGTTCCATGTCCAGTTCTAACTGTTGCTTCCTGACTTGCATACAGGTTTCTCAAGAGGCAGGTCAGGTGGTCTGGTATTCCCATCTCTTTCAGAATTTTCCACAGTTTATTGTGATCCACACAGTCAAAGGCTTTTGTATAGTCAATAAAGCAGAAACAGATGTTTTCCTGGTATTCTCTTGCTTTTTCGATGATCCAGTGGATGTTGGCAATTAATCTCTGGTTCCTCTGCCTTTTCTAAAACCAGCTTGAACATCAGGAAGTTCACAGTTCACGTATTGCTGAAGCCTGGCTTGGAGATTTCTGAGTATTACTTTACTAGTGTGTGAGATCATGCAATTGTGCAGTAGTTTGAGCATTCTTTGGCATTGCCTTTCTTTGGGATTGGAATGAAAACTGACCTTTTCCAGTCCTGTGGCCACTACTGAGTTTTCCAAATTTGCTATTATTAATCACTTGCTATGCACTAAAGCATAGGTGATGTTGGGGGTACAAGGTAGAATATAACTGAAACTATCTTCAAGGTCACAATCAGCTTTATTTTTAGAACTCTGCATCATGTTGAGATCTAATCTGTCAGGGGCAGTTTCAATAAAATAAAACTAACAGAAACCAAAAACAAACAACAAACAATGTTTCCCCTCAAGAAGAAATTGTAAATAGTCTTTAGTTTACACCCATGGTGGATTCATGTCAATGTATGGCAAAACCAATACAGAATTGTAAAGTAAAATAAAAAATAAATTTAAAAAAAAATTAGTTACAAAAGAGTGAGTATTCCCCTTTTATTCACTTTGCAGGGAAATCTACACACACAATTCACAGAATGTTCAACATAAATTGTTAAACCCCTATAAATCTTATGGCAAAAAGTTTATAAGCCATTTTTGTCCATTATGTCTTTTTCAACATCTTGATTCACCCTCTCTTTAAGTATGATTTAGCATAGAGTTTCTATAACCAAGTTAACTAGGAAAACAATATATGTTATTTTTATCTTATCTGCAATGTTTGCTTGCCTGAAACAGTGTCCTTGGTTCATCTTACTCTCAGGGTCACAGTTCTACAAGCACTGTATAACCTCTCTTTCTTATAATCTAGGAAATCCAACTTCATCACAGTACTCAAAATTCTCTATGTACTTAAGCCAACAAGATTACTGACTCTCTTACTTATCAGTAAGCTCCTTACTAATACAACTGTGTCTTACAATCCTATATCTAACACTGATAAAGTATAAGGCTTGTACTTCAAGATTTCACCATTATAGGGAAATATAGAGATATAACCCCAAACTGCAACTATGTGTGTGCTAAGTCACTTCAGTCATGTCCAACTCTTTGTGATGCCATGAATTGTAGCCCACCAAGCTCCTCTGTCCACAGGATTCTACAAACAAGAACACTGGAGTGGCTTGCTGTGCTGTCCTCCAGGGGATCTTCTTGACCCAGAGATCAAACCTGTATATCTTACCCTCCTGCATTGGAAGACTGGTTCTTTAACACTAGCACAACTATGTGGACTAAGTGCAAAGAAAATGAATACTCAAGAAGAGTGAGATGACATGGCAGGGGTGAGGAGAAGAAACTTTCATTCTTTCCTGATGTGTGGAGAGAAAAAGTAAAGAAATCCATTCTGGAATCCTCAACAAAAGCAAGAACATCAAATTTCTTTTTTCAATGTTCATTGGACTATAGATGATTTACAATGCTGTGTCAGTTTAGGTATAAATCAAAATCAATGTGAATCAGTTATACATATTCATTCATTTTAGATTTCTTTTTCCCATTGAGGCAATTACACAGAGTATTGAGTAGAGGTCTCTGTGATATATAGTAGATCCTTAGTTATTATTTAGTTAGTTATTTTACATATAGCAGTGTATGTATGTCAATCCTAGCCTACCAATTTGGAGAAGGCAATGATACTCCACTCTAGTACACTTGCCTGGAGAATCCCATGGATGGAGGAGCCTGGCAGGCCGCAGTCGACTGAGCAACTTCACTTTCACTATTCACTTTCATGCATTGGAGAAGGAAATGGCAACCCACCCCAGTATTCTTGCCTGGAGAATCCCAGGGACAGAGGAGCCTGTTGGGATGACGTCTATGGGGTTGCACAGAGTCGGACATGACTGAAGCTACTTAGCAGCACAGCAGCAGCAGCAGCCTCCCAATTTATCCCTCCCCCTTTTTCCTCCATGGTAATCATAGATTGTTTTCTACATCTGTAGCTCTATTTATGTTTCACAGATAAGTTAATTTCTACCTTCTTTTTAAAATTCCACATAATGTTTGCTACCCATCAACAGAAGAATGGAATAAGATATAGTACATTTATATAATGGAATATTACTCAGCCATAAAAAGGAGCAAAATAATGCCATTTGCAGCAACATAGAAGGACCTAGAGATTGTCATATTGAATGAAGTAAATCAAAGAAAGACAAATTTTAGTTTTTAAAAATAAATGGTTTTGCCAATGAGTGATGAGAGAAAGTCCATCTGTAACCATGTGGTATACCTTAAGCACTAATATTTACTAGACAAATTATTTCATTTCCATTATAATAACCAAAGTTTTACAATAACATCTACTTTAAAATTAGAAATTAAGGCATTATGTAAGTGAATTTTTGTGCTAAATATCACCCAATAATCTTCTCCATCTTTTGCTGCAGAGAATATAATCAATCTGATTTTGGTGTTGACCACCTGGTGATGTCCATGTGTAGAGTCTTCTCTTGTGTTGTTGGAAGAAGGTGTTTGCTATGACCAGTGTGTTTTCTTGGCAAAACTCTATTAGTCTTTGCCCTGCTTCATTCTGTATTCCAAGGCCAAATTGGTCTGTTATTCCAGGTGTTTCTTGACTTCCTACTTTTGCATTCCAGTACCCTATAATGAAAAGGATATCTTTTTTGGAACACCCTCTTCCAACAACACAAGAGAAGACTCTACACATGGACATCACCAGATGGTCAACACTGAAATCACATTGATTATATTCTCTGCAGCAAAAGATTGAGAAGCTCTATACAGTCAACAAAAACAAGACCAGGAGCTGACTGTGGCTCAGATCATGAACTCCTTATTACCAAATTTAGACTGAAATTGAAGAAAACAGGGAAAACCGCTAGACCATTCAGGTATGACCGAAATCAAATCCCTTATGATTATATAGTGGAAGTGAGAAATAGATTTAAGGGCCTAGATCTGATAGATGGAGTGCCGGATGAACTATGGATGGAGGTTCACAACACTGTACAGGAGACAGGGATCAAGACCATCCCCATGGAAAAGAAATGCAAAAAAGCACAATGGCTGGCTGGGGAAGCCTTACAAATAGCTGTGAAAAGAAGAGAACTGAGAAGCCAAGGAGAAAAAGAAAGATATAAGTATCTGAATGCAGAGTTCCAAAGAATAGCAAGAAGAGATAAGAAAGCCTTCTTCAGTGATCAGTGCAAAGAAATAGAGGTAAACAACAGAACGGGAAAGACTAGACATCTCTTCAAGAAAATTACAGATACCAAGGGAACATTTCATGCAAAGATGGGCTCGATAAAGGAGAGAAATGGTATGGACCTAACAGAAACAGAAGATATTAGGAAGAGATGGCAAGAATACACAGAAGAACTGTACAAAAAGGATCTTCACAACCCAGATAATCACGATGGTGTGATCACTAATCTAGGGCCAGACATCCTGGAATGTGAAGGCAAGTGGGCCTTAGAAAGCATCACTTCAAAAAAGCTAGTGGAGGTGATGGAATTCCAGTAGAGCTATTTCAAATCCTGAAAGATGATGCTGTGAAAGTGCTGCACTCAATATGCCAGCTAGTTTGGAAAACTCAGCAATGGCCATAGGACTGGAAAAGGTCAGTTTTCATTCCAATCCCAAAGAAAGGCAATGCCAAAGAATGTTCAAACTACTGCACAATTGCACTCATCTCACATGCTAGTAAAGTAATGCTCAAAATTCTCCAAGCCAGGCTTCAGCAATACGTGAACAGTGAACTTCCAGATGTTCAAGGTGGTTTTAGAAAAGGCAGAGGAACCAGAGATCAAATTGCCAACATCCACTGGATCATCGAAAAAGCAAGAGAGTTCCAGAAAAACATCTATGTCTGCTTTACTGACTATGCCAAACCCTTTGACTGTGCGGATCACAATAAACTGTGGAAAATTCTGAAAGAAATGAGCATGCCAGACCACTTGACCTGCCTCTTGAGAAACCTGTATGCAGGTAATGAAGCAACAGCTAGAACTGGACATGGAACAACAGACTGGTTCCAAATAGGAAAAGGAGGACGTCAAAGCTGTATATTGTCACCCTGCTTATTTAGCTTATATGCAGAGTACATCATGAGAAATGCTGGACTGGAAGAAACACAAGATGGAATCAAAATTGCCGTGAGAAATATCAATAACCTCAGCTATGCAGATGACACCAGCCTTATGGCAGAAAGTGAAGAGGAACTAAAAAGCCTCTTGATGAAAGTGAAAGTGGAGAGTGATAAAGTTGGCTTAAAGCTCAACATTCAGAAAATGAAGATCATGGCATCCGGTCCCAACACTCCATGGGACATAGATGGAGAAACAGTGGAAACAGTGTCAGACTTTATTTTTTTGTGCTCGAAAATCACTGCAGATGGTGACTGCAGCCATGAAATTAAAAGACGTTTACTCCTTGGAAGAAAAGTTATGATCAACCTAGATAGCATATTCAAAAGCATTGACATTACTTTGCCGACTAAGGTCCGTCTAGTCAAGGCTATGGTTTTTCCAGTAGTCATGTATGGATGTGAGAGTTGGACTGTGAAGAAGGCTAAGTGCCGAAGAATTGATTCTTTTGAACTGTGGTGTTGGAGAAGACTCTTGAGAGTCCCTTGGACTGCAAGGAGGTCCAAGCAGTCCATTCTGAAGGACATCAACCCTGGGATTTATTTTGAAGGAATGATGCTAAAGCTGAAACTCCAGTAACTCTGGTCACCTCATGCAAAGGGTTGACTCATTGGAAAAGACTTTGATGCTAGGAGGGATTAGGGGAAGGAGGAGAAGGGGACGACCAAGGATGAGATGGCTGGATGGCATCACTGACTCGATGGACGCGAGTCTGAGTGAATTCTGGGAGTTGGTGATGGACAGGGAGGCCTGGAGTTCTGCGATTCATGGGGTCAGAAACAGTCGGACACGCGTGAGTGACTGAACTGAATTGAACTGGATTAAGAGGTGGAATTGAGAATTAAGACTCCTCTTTGTCTTAAATACAATGTTTCTTCCATTCAAAGCACTGGGAATGACAGACTCAGTAGCAAGAAGAAATTAAAACATGAGTTTGCATAAAGAAGAACACATAATTCAGTTATATTCTTGGAGTAAAATTGTAAAAAATATTATTTTACTGGATAATTTATGTTTTTCTACATTTTGAATTTTATATATTTTTTAGATAATCTTTACATTGTGAATGTGAAAAAAGGGGAGAAAATATGTCAAATTTTCTGCTTTTCATGTAGTTTTGAATGGATATATTAAAAAAATTTTAAGTTGAATTTCTATATTCAGACCTTCTTTCTTAATTAACTAGGGGATTTCAAATTCGGGGCAATCACATTTTTTTTTAATTTCATAGCAATTAGCTCCTAAGAATTTGACCTGCAATAACTTATAAAAATACTTATAAGTTTTTTATGTACGCATATAGTTTCAAACCTGTTTTAGTATGTTGCTATTATATGCTGTAAGTTTTCAGTGGAAATTATAAAATTTCTAATTTTATAATACAATGGTCAAAGAACATATATGTAACACTCATTCTTTGGAATTTGTTAAGAACTGCTTGTGGTTGAATGCTTTCAATTTTAAATATTTTCCATATATGCTTAGAAATTTGACTATTCTATATTCTGCACTTCTTATGGCCAGGTGCTGGAGGAAAAGAAGGCAGTCAAATAGATCAAGTGATAATAGTTAAATATGTAAATCTAGATAGTATTGTCTCTGATCCACCTATTCCTTCATCTCTGTTAAAATTACTACTTGCATAATCAACTTTTCATATCTATTCTCCAAATCAATTTGTCTCATGAATTCCTGATTAAAAACCATCTGCTTTGTGTATTTATTGTGCTCTGTGATGTCTCTGTGCTTTTATTTTCTCTTTTCTTGACATCAATCGGATTATATAATATTTTCTTCAGTCTCTTCCCATAATAGATTGCAAGATATACAAACTCCTATTCTTCCATGAGCTACATTTGTATTTTTAATGTACATATCATACTTATTTAGAAAGTTAATTTTGAAAAGAGAAACAATGGGAGGACCATTGGGAGGAACTTGGTCACCCTAATACACAACATGTTCATTATCCAAAGTATATAATATTAGTGCACACATTAGAAATATACATATGTGAGTTAAAATAGAAAAAAAAATAAAATAAAAAGCATATGAGCAAGAACTCAATATACTAAAAAATTCTAGCTACTGGGAATTGACACAGTGGAAAAATGGTAGATAACTAATTTTGCTTGCACAACAGAATGTAAAGTATCACCTAGCTAGTAACATATACAAAAATGAGTTTCATATAATTCTAAATGGACAAAACAGTTGAATATAAACAAAACAAAAATGGAAAAAATACACATACACAAACACACACGATTTAACATATCCACGCAAGAAATAAAGCTCAAATCTTTAAAGAAAAAAATGGACACATAGGAATTTACTTTTTTTTTCTGAAAGTTAAACTATACAACAAACAAAATCATATGAAATAGACTGTAGAAAGTATGTTCAATTTCAAAAAAAGAAAATTACAGTCCAATGTCACTGATGAACACAAATGCAAAAATTCTCAAAATTCTAGGAAACAATCCAACAACATCATGAAAAGGATCATACACCATGACCAAGTCAGGTTTATCCCAGGGATGTAAGGATTCTTCGATACATGCAAATCAATCAATGTGATGCACCATATCAACAAATTAAAAGATAAAAACCATAGGATAATCTCAATAGATGTAGAAAAAGGTTTTGAAAAAAAATCAGCAGCAATCTATGATTAAAAACTCTTCAGAAAATCAGTATAGAATGAATCTACCTCAACATAATAAAGACTATACATTGCAAATACACAGTAAACAATATTCTCAATGGTGAAAAACTGAAAGCATTTCTTCCATGATCAGGAATAAGATAAGGGTGCCCACTCTCACAATTATTATTCAATGTGGTTTTGAAAGTCCTAGCCAGAGAAAGGAGAGAAAAAAAGTAAATAAAAGGAATCTAGACTAGATAAGAAAAACTCTCACTGTTTGCAGGTGACGTAATATACAGAGAAAACTCTAAAAATGCCACCAAACATTTACTAGAGCTAATCAGTTAATTTAGGAAAGTTACAGGATACAAAATCAATTCACAGAAGTCCCTTGCATTTCTATACATTAACAATGAAAAATCAGACACAGAAATTAAGGAAAGAATCTATTTTTCCCTTGCAACAAAAAGAATAAAATTCCTAGAATAAATCCATATAAGGAGTCAAAAGACCTGTATGACACTCATGAAAGAAATCAAAGACAACACAAACACAATATATCATTATCTTGGACTGGAAGACTCAATAATCTGAGAATATCTATATTACCCAAAGCAATTTAGATTTGGTGTAATATCTATCAAGTTAAAAATAGTATTTTTCACAGAACTATGAAAAAAAAAGTTTCACAATTTACATGAAAACACAAAAGACCCCCAATAGCCAAAGCAATCTTGAGGAAGAAAAAAAGAACTGGAGTAATCAATCTTCTTTTTTTCAGACTAAGTTACAAAGCTACAGAAATCAAGACGGTACTGGCACAAAATATAAATATAGATCAATGCAACAAGATAAAATGTTCAGACATAAACTTATACACCTATGGCCATATTATCTTTGACAAAGGAGGCAAGAATATACAATGGAGAAAAGACAGCCTCTTCAATAAACGGTGCTGGGAAAACTGGAGAGCTATGTGTAAAAGAATGAAATTAAAACACTTCCTAATACCATATACAAGAATAAATTCAAAATGGATCAAAGACATAAACGTATGGCCAGAAATTTTAAACATAAGCAGAATACTCTTTGATATAAATCACAGCAAAATCCTCTTTAACCCACCTCCTAGACTAATGGAAACAAAAACAACAAGGACAACAACAACAAAAATAAGCAAGTGGGACTTAGTTAAACTCAAAAGCTTCTGCAGAGCAAAGGAAATGATAAAGAAGGTGAAAAGACAACCTTCAGAATGGGAGAAAATAACAGCAAATGAAACAACTGACAAACGATTAACCTTCAAAATATACCAGCAGCGTATGTAGTTCAATACCAGAAATACAAATAGCTCAATCAAGAAATGAGTGGAAGACATAACTAGACATTTATCCAAAGACATACAGATGGCCAATAAAAACATGAAAAGATGCTCAATATCGCTCATTACTAGGAAATGCAAATCAAAACTACACTAAAGTATCACCTCACAATGGCCAAAATGGCCATCAACAAAAACTCTACAAACAATAAATGCTGGGAGGGTGTGGAGAAAGAAGAACTCACTTGCACTGTTAGAACTCACTTGCACATTAATAACAACGTACTATCTCTAAAAGTTTCTACGTGAAAAATATTGGGTTGACCAAAATGTTCTTTGGGTTTTTCTATAACATCTTTTCTGATGCTACAGAAAAACCCACGTGAACTTTTTGGCCAATCCAACCTACTTTCTTCAGAAGTTTGGTATAAAGGGTCCTTTTATCTATTGCTATGTAGATTTGTGAATATTTAAAAATTTTAACAGAATAAACATGATAACATATCTTGTAATTAACTATGCATCTTTTCACCAAGAAATCACAATTCTTGGAATATATTCTATAAATATAAAGACATATATAAATAAGAATATCACATCAATATTAGCTGCTTATTTTGTAGTGATATAAAATGAAAACAAATATCTAGCAATAGAGACTTAAATACATTATTAAGCCATTCATAAAAAAATAAACTATAGTAAATTTTACTATGCAATAGTGAACTGCATAAAGAATAAATTCAGATATTCAAAGTGCTAATAGATGACTTACAATCTATTACTTTGTTCAAATATGAAAATAATGTATGTATTCCCATAAGAAATTATAGTAGGATACCCATCAAGCTGGAAAGAACAAGCATAAAGTTGTATCAAATCTGTGGAGAGGATTAAGGAAAAGGAGAGACTGAGAATAAAGGTGAAAAGAGAATAATTCATGATAAAAAACTGCATTTGCAAAATAAAATATATTATATATAGGTATAAAAATATTCATTCTTTTTTATTCAAGTATGTATGTAAACATACAAATGCAGTATGAGGAAGGGTTAAGAAAATGTTTATGCATTTATCTCAGAGTAGTGACCTTCTAAGGGCTTCCCAGGTGGCTCAGTGGAAAGAATCTGCCTGCAAATGCAGGAGACACAGGAGATATGGGTTCAATCCCAGCTTGCAAACATCCCCTGGAGGAGGAAATGGCAATTCACTACAGTATCCTTGCCTAAAAAATTCCATGAGTAGCCTGACAGGCAACAGTCCATGGGGTCCCAAATAGCTGGAAACAACCGAGAATGCATGAAAGGCTGGTTTGACATTTTTATTTTTTACATTTTTCATTTTTCTGTGTTGATTTTATACACAAACTCTATGCCTTTTATTATAGAGTTACTTGACTTTGTACAATAAAAGCATTATACAATTAAGAAATATAATCCTATTTTTATTGTGAAAAAAGTATTTTTCTCTATCACTCTATCACATTATACTCTATTACTTATAACAATCTTACTATTTTCCACAATTTACTGTAAAATAATTTAGTTCCATCTACTCTTGATTTTCCTGAGATTAGTTTTTATATTTTTAGTTTTTACATGTTAATATATTACAATATATCCTACCAATTTCTTTATTTACCATTATATTTAACCTAATTCTTTTTATTGTTTTGTTTTCTTAGAAAATTGTATCTTTAATAAATCCAATATTTCAGTCATATTGATTTTGGATTTCACAATTTTGAACCACATTTAATTAAGAAAAATATAACTCTGAGTAGAAATTTAGCTCTTTTAGGATATTGTTGTATTGTTTTCTGGTTTCTATTGTTACTGAAAATAATTGCTGTATGTCTTTGCAAGTAATCTTTTTTTCTCTTATAGTTTTAATGATTTTTAATATTATCTTTGCAGTTTTATGTCTCTGTGTTCCTAACACTTTACCATTATCTTGTTGAATTCATCTCTACTAGAACATCTATTAAACATTGCTTGAAGATATTCATTTTGTTGTCTTTGCTTCTTAAGTTTAATTGTAGATTCTTGAAAATTTTCTTTATACCTTAGGTGATTTCCTCAAATCTCTTTTCAATTCATGAATTTTGTCTTCAGTTTTCAATAATCTATGTAGAGTCCTTACTTTGATTTTATCTCAGCCATTTTCTCTGTTAGTTTTAAAACACATTCATTGTAAAAGTCTTGTTTGTTTGTTTTTCCAAAGTAGTCTATTTTATTTGCCTCTTAAGTCTATAATATTTTAACTGTGAAATCACCTCTGTAGAAACTGTTTTCAGCAGTTTGATGCTATGGGTTCTACTGTAATTCCCCTGAAATAGCTTTCTCTCCATTTCAGTTTTCATTTGCTATTGCCAGTTTATGGGCCCATGGGTTTTCCATATCAGCATCACAATTTATTTCATTTTTTAATGTCAGAATTTCAGTGTCATGAAGGCTGTATGAAAAGTCCCAACACATGTGTGGAGTATAAATCATTCAATTATCACTCTTCTGTCATTTACAGGTCAAGTAAAGACCATATTGTATCCTTCATTCTCAAGCAACTAAGACAAGATTTTTGTAGTCCTGCATTTAAAGATAGGTCCTATATTTAGACATTTTCCCAATTATTTGATTTATCAAGGACACCAGTTATTAGTCTCCTGTGCACACAGGCAGATACTGTTGATTACCATTCCCACACATTCTTAGATCCTGAGTCCTAGAGTATATCCAATGCACAATTCCCAAGCTTGTTTAATCATTCAAATTTGACTTCTGCTGTTTGTTCTTACTTTGTATGTACTGTTTTGTGTTTGGTTCCCAGTGCTTTTTCTTTCTTATTTTCCAACGTTGCCATGCATTAAAAAATACAATTTAATTCAATTTTCATGTTTATAGTGATACAAGGCTTTGTATATTAGTCCCTATCAAATTGATGAAAAAATCTGAAAAAAAATCTCTTCCTACAGGAAACCTATAGTAAATATTTATAAAATAAACATTTTATAAATCAATCATACTTATGTTTATATACTAATGAGATACATTTAAATATCACAAAAAGTTTTAATAAGAATAGACTAGATCTTTGAGTCTTCATGACCAGATTATCAAATTGGTTTTCTCAAGCATTAATCAGTTTATAATTATGTGCAACATAAAGTGCCAAAAGAAATAAATTCCAGGAACATATGGAGATGGTCATTTATGTTGGATTTAGCATTTTGGTGCTGCTATATGTGCATCTGTTTCTGGCAGATGCAACTTAATATTACTTTTAACCAAAGTTCCCAAAAAAACAAATATAATAGTATAAATGTGTCATCCTGTCATCAGTATTAATACCAACTATGGAATGTTCTTTTCCAATATAATATTTTCATATGATAGATAGGTAGCCTGTTTTAGCTAAGCTTCCAAAAAGTGATTCTATTTAAAGCTTATGTAGTATAAAAATTCATAATGTACATATTAATACTATAAGTATGAGATGTTTAATTTTTTTGGTAATTTTTAAAAATCTTTTTAAAATGATTACAATTTGTAACCCTAGTATCAAATGCCATTTAAGTATATTTTATTATACAACTTATGCTAGCACATATAGTTATCCTATTTATATACTGTTTTTGTAATTTTATAAAAATTTTCCTTTAACTAACTTGAAATGAGAAAGCCTCAAGAAAGTAGAAATGCTTTAAAGGAAAAACGGCTTAAGTATTTGACTGTTTACCTCATAGCTAAACAAACTAAATATTAAATATACTGTGGCACTGTAATATAATAAGGTACAAAATAAGCATGAAAAATCATGTTTCAAATAATTGAAAGGTGAATCTATACACATAAAAGTTGCTTAACCTTACTCTAAGAGAAATTCTGTTTACATATGTTGAGATAACATTTCTCACCTATCAGAATGACAAACCATAAACTGTTTGACAATAGAGTCTGTTAGCAAGAATGTAAGGAAAGAGGCATTCTCAGCAGATGGTGAGACTAAAAAATGGAGAGAACTTGACTGTGTCTAACAAAATTATACATGCATTCACCTTTGAATCAGCAGTAAATTCCCAGAGATCCATATGAAAGTTATACTGCCAAAATATGAAAAACATATACATGATTATGCATTCCAGCATCATTTACAGTAAGACTGAGTCAACACAACTATTCTCTGTTCATCATAGAACTCGTTAAATATACTTTTGGAGAAGGAAATGGCCTTACCTGGAGAATCCCATGAACAGAGGAGCCTGGCGAGCTATGGTCCAAAGCGTTGGACACGACTGAAGCAACTTAGCAAATATACTGTGGTAATACCTGTGCAATAAACTATTATTGATCTGGAAAATGAAAGATCTCTACAATGAAATAAAATCAGCTCCTATATAACTGAATGGTGTTCATTGTCGTTCAGCTGCTTAGTCGTGTCCTACTCTGTTACGGCATGGACTGCAGCATGCCAGGCTTCCCTGTCCTTCACCATCTCCCAGTGCTTGCTCAATCTCATGTCCATCAAGTCATGAATGATGTGTACAATCATTCACCTGGCTGTGAAGCAAAGATTTTTTAAAACTAAAGTTTAATTTTTTAAAACTAAAGTTTAATTTAGGGAACGGTGGAAACTGAAAAATATAATGAGTATTTTAAAAATACAATTACAAATTCCTGGTAAAGAAAGTATTCATGCTCACAAAAAAAAAAAAAAAAAATCCTGAGATTAAAAACTTTGAGGTGGATGAAACTGGAACCTATTATACAGAGTGAAGAAGCCAGAAAGAAAAACACCAATACAGTATACTAACACATATATATGGAATTTAGAAAGATGGTAATGATAACCCTGTATGCGAGACAGCAAAAGAGACACAAATGTATAGAACAGTCTTTTGGACTCTGAGGGAGAGGGAGAGGGTGGGACGATTTGGGAGAATGGCATTGAAACATGTATCATATCATATATGAAATGAGTCGCTAGCCCAGGTTCAAAGCATGATACAGGATGCTTGGGTCTGGTGCACAGGGATGACCCAGAGAGATGGAACGGGGAGGGAGAAGGGAGGGGAGTTCAGGATGGGGAACACATGTATACCTGTGGCGGATACATGTTGATGTATGGCAAAACCAATACAAAATTGTAAAGTAATTAATCTCCAATTAAAATAAATTTATATTTTAAAAAAAACACAAAAATTACATAAGGCTGTGAGTGCTCTGATGTAAAAGATAATTCAAGGTAGAAAAAATTTATCTTTATTGTGTTTCTAGGACTATGAATGATGGACCATTTCCTCTGCATGTGGTTTGCATGGAAAGCAACCAAAATGTAGAATCAACAATCATTTTCACCTCATAGGACATGTTTGTAGGAATTCAGTTCCAAGTTAGATTTTATTTTCGTATAATCACAAATTCTAAATTGGTTCCTATTTCTGCTTTTAAATAATATGTGACATTGTTTGGCATTTTTAAGAAAAAGTATCTTCTGATATATTAATAAACCTATGTACTAAGGGATTACTTTTAAATCATGATGCTTCTCTGTATTTAATTTCGCCTACTTCTTCATCAAAAACAAAAATAAATACTTTTATTTCCAACAAAGAGTAAAATTTTATTCATTAGCTCTTATTGTTTAGTCACTGAAAAATTTCAGTTCAGCTTTAAGGCATTTATTTCTTTACAAATGTATTCTAAGAGACAAAAGGTAAGAAGAAAAGTTCAGTGCATTTCACAATGATCTTAATTAAGGTCACAAGAAAAGATATTATTTTTCAGGATTTCACTGTACAGGCAATCAACTTCGAAAATTTGTCCATTACCTCTGAGTTCAAAAGACCAATTAATTTTATTTTTTAAAGAAATTAGTCTGTTTTAGTGATCATTTTCTTAACTCTCATCCAGATATCCTATCAGAATTACTTTTAAACTTACCATTCTACTGTTTTATTTTAGGTACGTTTAGCAATCATTTTTCAAGATAAGAACTCAAAACATACTTGAGTGAATGAATCAAAAAAATATTTAAGCTATTAATGTACCAATCAGAGTTTTCATGCAAGTCTTGCTAACCACACCATTAGAAAAGGGACTCATTTTTCCTGTTTTATTGATATTTTCTTTCTTAACTTTTTTTGGTTGCTTTTTGTTGTGTTCTCCCAAAAAATAAGATTGGAGCAACTTGTTTTATCTTTTTACAGTATTTTTTTCTGCTGCTTATTTATCTCCTTAGATATATATACTGAAATATTTAATTTCTTCCTAATCTACTTTCCGAGTTTTTTTATCTGGGATTGATTTATTCAAACTGAATTTGAGTTTATTTAAACACCACACACATACTGTCGAGAATCAAAAAAAAAGTGTTTTTATCTGTGTGTTTACAAAAACATGATGTTTCGATTTAGAGTGCTAACTATTATTTCTCCTAGCTACTTCTATTATTAAATATTTCTTTAGACTTCTGGTAGGGCTGGAGCCTTTTTCTCAAAACAAATACTGTATCTTCCATTATCTCACAACAACAATTCTATGTTGCTGTTTCCAAGTAGAACAACACTTTGGCAGTGTACTATTCTAAAATACCATATTTGTACCTCCAGATAACAGTGAAATTATACAGCATAAATAACTCATTAAGCAAGATTTCAACACTAATTATTAAATGTGAATATTTCAAATGTCAGATGTGAGTTAGAGGACAAATATATTTTAAAATGCTATTATACAAAGTGGTGTAATAGGAGAGATAAGGCTCTATATGGGTAGGAAGAACATGGATGCTTGGATGAAGAGGGCCATCAGAATTAGAGCTCACTATCAAGAAGTCCATTTTCAAAAAGACCTAGAAGTTTACCAGATTAAATAGTAGAAACAGGATTTCTTCCATGTGAAGGAGTAGCAAGAATGAATTCACAGATTTATAACAAAACATGAGTATTCAAGCACTTCAGTAATTAAGTATAGCCATAGTGTAATGTGAAATGGGTATGTGGACAGGATACAAAGAATAGACAAACCAAAGAAAAACAAATCTTGGACCCAAAATGAATACTTTGAATTTTACCCTGAATTCTAGGTATAGTGACAAGTATCAGTTTTACTGTACAGACACTTTACTACACTAAAAGAGAGCATAAATTAGAAGTTTGAAACCATGGATATTAGGAAAACAGAGCACTGTATAATAAGACAAGAAAGTCATAGTGAAGGCAATGAGATTGAATATAAAGTAGATTAAAGAATATTAAGTAAAACTGATAAGTGTTCATCTATTAAGCACATGAGTAAGGAAGAAAATGATATTTTTTGGACTGACTTGGATAACACAGTGAGTGGCTAAGCCATTTGAAAACAGAAATAAATTTTAAGGTAAAGATCTTGAGTTCAATTTTAGACAAGGGATTTCATGTAAAGCCAAAAAATTAATATCCAGTAGAAAACTAGATATATGGATTTGGAATTTATTTGTGTTGGAATAGCCAGTTTCAGGGCTGCTTCCCCAGTGGCTCAGTGGTAAAGAATCTGTCCCCAGTGCAGGAGACTCTGGAGATGCAGGTTTGATCTCTGGGTCAGGAAGATCCCCTGGAGAAGGAAATAGCAAACCCATTCCAGTATTCTTGCCTGGAAAGTCCCATGGACTGCAGGGGCCTGGAAGGCTTCAGACCATAGGATCACAAAGCCTTGGACAGGACTGAGCATGCATGTAGCCAGTTTCAGAGCTGTCCACATATTAGTGCCAGCTGAAATAAAAGAGGAATGGAATTATCTTGGCCAGTAGGATATCACAGGAAAATAAGAGAACTGAGGAAGGAACTTTGGAGAATAACAACACTTTAGAGTTAAAGGAAGATAACTTAGCAAGGAAGACAGAAAGAAATACTCAGACATAAGAGGAAGACCAGGAAAACTACTACATGAAAGCTAAGATGGAAAATAATTTTAAGGAGTCAGGAGCAGATGACTAATGGTAATGAATGTACCAGGGGTTTGAGTAACATACGGACTTAAAAAATTACCAGCTTAAAAACAAGGATAGTTATCATCATCTTAGTGAGAAGAACTTCAGAGGACTATCACTTAGAGGAACAACTTCTATCTGCTTTCTCAAACAGTTGTTTTTTTTTTTTTCAAACAGTTTTCATGTAATGAAGTTCTTCCTACTTCTGAATTAAATAAATTGAATGAATTAGTCTTTCCAAATTTATCTTTCACTGAAAATGTCAAAGGGAATTTTACCACTACCACACAACCAGAAAGATGAGAGAAGTTGATGCAAAAATCTCTGTCTTGAAAAAATAAATAAATAAAATCTCTTGTCTTGCATCCAAGTATCTAAAAACATCGTTAGTGAAAGATTAGGTTGAGGTAGATATTATGGAAAATTACAATGTTTTGAATATAGAAACTAATCTTAATAATCTTAACTGCATAAGGACATTGGTTAAGTAGGAGTCTAAGCATTCAAAACTTCAATAAAACATTGAGTGTCTACTATATTATAGACAGTTACAGATAATTGCACATATATATATATATATAAATAAGAAAGACTTGATCGCAAATCTAGTGGTAAACTACCATAGGATAGGTGAAGTTAATACTTCCTACTATCATGTTATATATTTTTTTCTTTTTTTAACTTCACAAATAGTGTACTTGTTTTTGCTAACTCTATAGAGCTTCTCCATTTGGGCTGCAAAGAATATAATCAATCTGATTTCAGTGTTGACCATCTGGTGATGTCCATGTGTAGAGTCTTCTCTTGTGTTGTTGGAAGAAGTGTTTGCTATGACCAGTGTGTTCTCTTGGTAGAACTCTATAAGCCTTTGCCCTACTTCATTCTGTACTACAAAGTCAAATTTGCCTGTTACTTCAGGTGTTTCTTGATTTCCTACTTCTGCATTCCAGTCCCTTCTAATGAAAAGGACATCTTTTCTGAGTGTTAGTTCTAAAAGGTCTTGTAGGTCTTCATAGACCCATTCAAATTCAGCTTCTTCATTGTTACTGGTCGGGGCTAGACTTGAATTACCATGATATTGAATGGCTTGCCTTGGAAACGAACAGAGATCATTCTGTCATTTTTGAGACTGCATCCAAGTGCTGCGTTTCAGACTCTTTTTTTTTTTTTTTTTTTACTATGATGGCTACTCCATTTCTTCTAAGGGATTCCTGCCAACAGTAGTCCATATAATGGCCATCTGAGTTAAATTCACCCATTCCAGTCCATCTTAGTTCACTGATTCCTAGAATGTCGATATTCACTCTTGCCATCACTTTTTTGACCACTTCCAATTTGCCTTGATTCATGGACCTAACATTCCAAGTTCCTATGCAATATTGCTCTTTACAGCATCGAACCTTGCTTCTTTCATCAGTCCCATTCACAACTGGGTGTTGTTTTTCCTTTGGCTCCATCCCTTCATTCTTTCTGGAGTTATTTCTTCACTGATCTCCAGTAGCATATTGGGCACCTACTGACCTGGGGAGTTCATCTTTTTGCCTTTACATAGTGTTCATGGGATTCTCAGGACAAGAATACTGAAGTGGTTTGCCATTCCCTTCTCCAGTGGATCACATTGTGTCAGACCTGTCCACCATGGCCCGTCCATCTTGGGTTAGCAAAAACATGACCAGGAGTTGACTGTGGCTCAGATCATGAACTCCTTATTGCCAAATTCAGAATGAAATTGAAGAAAGTGGAGAAAACCACTACAGCATTCAAGTATGACCTAAATCAAATTCCTTATGACTATACAGTGGATGTGAGAAATAGATTTAAGGGACTTGATCTGATAGAGTGCCTGATGAACTATGGATGGAGGTTCATGACACTGTACAGGAGACAGGAATCAATACCATCCCCAAGAAAAAGAAGTGCAAAAAAGCAAAATGGCTGTCTGGGGAGGGCTTACAAATAGCTGTGAAAAGATGGGAAGCAAAAAGGAAAGGAGAAAAGGAAAGATATAACCATTTGAATGCAGAGTTCCAAAGAACAGCAAGGAGAGATAAGAAGGCCTTCCTCAGCAATCAATGCAAAGAAATGGAGGAAAATAATATAGTGAAAAGGACTAGAGATCTCTTCAAGAAAATTAGAGATATCAAGGGAACATTTCATGCAAAGATGGGTCCAATAAAGGACAGAAATGGTAGGGACCTAACAGAAACAGAAGATATTAAGAAGAGGTGGCAAGAATACACAGAAGAACTATACAAAAAAGATCTTCACAACCCAGATAATCACAATGGAGTGATCACTCACCAAGAGCCAGACATAGTGGAATGTGAAGTCAGGTGGGCCTTAGGAAGCATCACTACAAACAAAGCTAGTGGAGGTGATAGAATTCCAGCTGAGCTATTTTAAATCCTGAAAGATGATGCTGTGAAAGTGCTGCACTCAATATGCCTGCAAATATGGAAAACTAGCAGTGACTACAGGACTGGAAAAGGTCAGTTTTCATTCTAATCCCAAAGAAAGGCAACTACCACACAATTGTACTCATCTCACACCCTAGTAAAGTAATTCTTAAAATTCTCCAAGTCAAGCTTCAGTAATACATAAATCATGAACTTCCAGATGTTCAAGCTGGTTTTAGAAAAGGCAGAGGAACCAGAGATCAAATTGCCAACATCCGCTGGATCATCAAAAAAAATAAGAGAGTTCCAGAAAAACATCTATTTTTGCTTTATTGACTATGCCAAACCGTTTGACTGTGTGGATCACATTAAACTGTGGAAAATTCTGAAAGAGATGGGAATACCAGACCATCTGACCTGCTTCTTGAGAAACCCGTATGCAGGTCAGGAACAAACAGTTAGAACTGGACATGGAACAACAGACTGGTTTCAAATAGGAAAAGGAGTACGTCAAGGCTGTATATTGTCACCCTGCTTATTTAACTTAGATGCAGAGTACATCATGAGAAATGCTGGGCTGGAGGAAACAAAAGCTGGAATCAAGATTGCCGTGAGAAATATCAATAACCTCAGATATGCAGATGACACCACCCTTATGGCAGAAACTGAACAGGAACTAAAAAGCCTCTTGATGAAAGTAAAAGAGGAGAGTGAAAAAGTTGGCTTAAAGCTCAACATTCAGAAAACAAAGATCATGGCATCTGGTCCCTTCACCTCATGGCATCTGGTCCCATCACCTCATGGCAGACAGTGGGGAAACAGTGGAAACAGTTGCTGACTTTATTTTTCTGGGCTGCAAAATCACTGCAGATGGTGATTGCACCCATGAAATGAAAAGACTCCTTGGAAGGAAAGTTATGACCAACCTAGATAGCATAATAAAAAGCAGAGACATTACTTTGCCAACAAAGGTCCGTCTAGTCAAGGCTATGTTTTTTCCAGTGGTCATGTATGGATGTGAGAGTTGGTTCTGAAGAAAGCTGAGCACCAAAGAATTGATGCTTTTGAACTCTGGTGTTCAAGAGGGCTCTTGAGAGTCCGTTGGACTGCAAGGAGATCCAACCAGTCCATCCTTAAGGAGATCAGTCCTGGGTGTTCATGGGAAGGACTGATGTTGAAGCTGAAACTCCAGTACTTTGGCCACCTGATGCAAAAAGCTGACTCATTGGAAAGACCCTCATGCTGGGAAAGATTGAGGGCAGGAGGAGAAGGGGACGACAAAGGATGAGATGGTTGGATGGCATCACCGACTCAATGGACATGGGTTTGGGTGGCCTCTGGGAGTTGGTGATGGACAGGAAGTCTTGGCGTGCTGTGTTTCATGGGGTCGCTAAGAGTCAAACACAACTGAGCAACCTAACTGCACTGAACTGAATAATGTACTTTGAATGCTATGGTTAATTTTAATAGATAAGTGTAAGTTGCTCAGTTGTGTCCAACTCTTTGCAACCCCCTGGACTGTAACCTGCCAGGCTCCTCTGTCCATGGGATTCTCTAGGCAAGAATACTAGAGTAAGTTGCTATTTCCCTCTCCAGGGGATCAAACCCAGGAGAAGGGTTTGATCAGACCCAGGGCTCAAACCCAGTTCTCTTGCACTGCAGGCAGAGACTTGACCGTCTGACCCACAAGTTAAACTCAATCACAGAAATTACACTTTAGAATATATGTCACCAGTTTCTGTTGTAATAGGTTACTATTATTACTGAGGCAAGCTGTGACACCTCTCTTGGCAAATACATGATTTGATGATTAAATAATGCAGCCCTCTTACTTTAAATATTGAACCTATGAAAAGGTAGACGTTATGTCTGAATTTTCATTCCCTCTGTTTCAGAACCCCAACTGTTGGATGACATCCAGAGTAGGGAATGGATCTAGACACAGTGCAAGACAAAATCCTATAATGCTGTGACACAGGAATCACCCTGGCACAGCCCTGTTGTGCTCCAGTAAGATGTTACTTGGTTTGAGTAGCTGCATTTCTATCCATAATTTATTAGCAAACTGTCACTGAAAAATGTCTGTGTTTGAAGCCACACTGCCAGCGAATCCCAAAAAAAATCTTTAAAGGGAACTATTATTTTAATGACCAAAGGGTTCCTGTAGAGCATAACTGTGAGGTACAGAATTCAATGGTGCTTCAATCCACTTCATTATCAAGTAGTTTTGTGACAAAATAATGAAAGTGGAATTAACTTGAATTTGCCACTTTACATATACTTTGTTATAACAAAGGCTCCATTTTCAAGATAATAGTATGAAATATTGAAAAATTAACATGGAATAAAGCAATGTACCTGCACTTCAAAGGATGAGTATTTACTAATCAAAAGATTTTATTACTACTTAAAGGTAAGGGTACCTTTAATGAAAGATAAGGTTCAAGAAGATATTAGAAAGAGATTATAATTTTTTGAATATAGTAACCAAATATAATATAACTATAACTGAGTAAGAATACTGGTCAACTTCCAATTTTTTAAGGATCAGAGTGCTATCAAAATTCATACCTCAACACTAAAGGACACACATAACTATGGACATATAAAGAAAAAAATACCACCACTTACAAATTGTATCTGGCTGTGAAATATTTACTGCATTTCTATCTCAAGGAGAATGTGGCAACATGAGGATAAAACCCAAAGAGAGAAGCATTCAACCTGAGGTAAATGTGTGAGTTATTGAAATTATTGTGATGTGAATCTTTAAATCAAATGAAAAAATTACAAAGTAAATTCTATATAGCCCTTTGATCACAGCTTTGGGCAAAAAGATTATATTAAATCCTGAACCACAGGAGTGGTGCAAATTTAACTGTAAAATTACATCAACTTTTTAGAAATAACTATAGAAATTAGGTAAAGTGAAAGTGAAAGTGAAGTCACTTAGTTGTGCCCAACTCTTTGCGACCCCATGGACCATAACCTAGCAGACGCCTCTGACCATGGGATTTTCCAAGCAAGAATACTGGAGTGGGTTGTCATTTCCTTCTCCAAGGGATCTTCCCAACCCAGGATCAAATTCACGTCTCCTGCATTGCAGGCAAATGCTTCACCATCTGAGCCACCAGGTAAGCCCGCAAAATTAGGTAAAGCTAGTTATATTTTACTTTTATGTGTAGTGTATTAATGTTATTAACATTTGTTATATGAAGGCAGGCATACATTTGTATGTATTCTATAAGAAGAACAATAATTTAATATACATAATATATGTATATTTTTGGTATATACACACAGAAAAAATATATATACATTTATAAAGCATATTATATACATGTATCCATAAATTAATGTCAAATCACTTCATCTTATAGATTTAATTTCAATACTGTCACATTTTTGGCATTAAATACATATATGTGAAACGGATTTTTTTCCCTACACCAAAATACATATTTCAGATGTCTAGGATTTTTTATATACATTAAAAAAAACACATACTATTACAACTGAAATAATTGACTATTAGGAACCATTCATTTTTCAACCAAATAAAATTAGTAACAGGAAGATAAAAGTGTTCCATGATACACAGTATGTATTTCTAATGTATTTTAAATTATCTGACAGTTACAAAGAAATAATTAAGAATGGATGACTAAAATATACTCTAAAAGCAACCTAAATACATATTTTTTAGATAATGTATCATTCCAATTAATTTTATGTCTAAGTGCAATTTGGATATTAATTACTCACTTTTCTTAGTTCTAGATTTGCTAGTTTTTTAAAGTTGCCATTTGTGTCTATTTAATATTTCAGTTACCAAGTTTATCACTCTCATCTGCTACTTTCCTTCTGTCCTGCTTACTTCCTATACAATTTCCTGATAAACAGTATTTAATACATTATAACATCACCAAGGCTTAAATATTCTCTGTGATTTTACCCCTAATCAGCCATCAGCCATTCCAATTTAAGAACATGGCCTGGTTCCATCAAGTTCCCTAAGGAGTTGACATTACCTGCTGATGCTGCTTTTGATGTTGATCTAGGTTCCTGAACAACTCACAGAATTTTAATGTTTTTATATCTTTAGTTTTATGTTCTATGTACATTATATATATCACATTACTTTTTCTAAATTAATCTTTTTTACTTGTGTACTACCCTGTACTTTTATTTGTTGCTTGTTTTTTATTTCATGAGGAATAGGCCTCAGGCCTCCTGGCTCTACCTAGGCTAACAACCTAGTAACTGAGGACGATTTCTTCACCACCTATACATACAACTTTCCCTCTTCTCCAGTGTTAGGTACATGCTCTGGACATGTAATCCACTTACCAGTCCACCTCTTCAGTGTGATTCACTGTACTGATACTACACACTCTGATCCAACTTCTCTGACATACGTACATGCATACTTAAGATTAAGCTTTCGTGTGAGAAAAAAAGATTTTACTTAAAAAGAAGCACCTAATGGTGATTTTCAAAGAAATAAAAAGAATCGGTGTTTTGGCTTTTCTATATTGTCACCCTGCTTATTTCACTTCTATGCAGAGCACATCATGAGAAACGCTGGGCTGGATGAAGCACAAGCTGGAATAAAGATTGCCAGGAGAAATATCAATAACCTCAGATATGCAGATGACACCACCCTTATGGCAGAAAGTGAACAGGAACTAAAAAGCCTCTTGATGAATGTGCAAGAGGAGAGTAAAAAAGTTGGCTTAAAGCTCAACATTCAGAAAACGAAGATCATGGCATCTGGTCCCATCACTTTATGGGAAATAGATGGGGCAACAGTGGCAACAGTGTCAGACTTTATTTTTTGGTGCTCCAAAATCACTGCAGATGGTGACTGCAGCCATGAAATTAAACGACACTTACTCCTTGGAAAAAAAGTTATGACCAATCTATATAGCATATTGAAAAGCAGAAACATTACTTTGCCAACAAAGGTCCATCTAGTCAAGGCTATGGTTTTTCCAGGGGTCATATATGGATGCTAGAGTTGGACTGTGAAGAAAGTTGAGCACCGAAGAATTGATGCTTTTGAACTATGGTGTTGGAGAAGACTCGAGAGTCCTTGCACTGCAAGGAGATCCAACCAGTCCATTCTAAAGGAAATCAGCCCTGGGTGTTCTTTGGAAGGACTGATGCTAAAGCTGAAACTCCAGTACTGTAGCCACCTCATGTGAGAGTTGACTCATTAGAAAAGACTCTGATGCTGGGAGGGATTGGGGGCAGAAGGAAAAGGGGACGAAAAAGGATGAGATGGCTGGATGGCATCACCGACTCAATGGACGTGAGTTTAGTGAACTCCAGGAGATGGTAATGGACAGGGAGGCCTGGCGTGCTGCGATTCATGGGGTTGCAAAGAGTCGGACACGACTGAGTGACTGAACTGAACTGAGTCCTTTTATTTTATTTTTTTATTTAAATTTATTTATTTTAATTGAGGGCTAATTACTTTACAATATTGTATTGGTTTTGCCATTCATCAACATAATCCACCATGGGTGTACACGTGTTCCCCATCCTGAACCCCCTCCCACCTCCCTCCACGTACACATCCCATTAGATGTGATAATACTATTGTATCTTAGTCAATTGTTTGACTCATTATTTCAAAAACTATGTATTGGGTATCTACCATGTGTTGGGCACTGTTCTACCTGACACTATACAGCCCTTAAAGAATGGAGTAGTCGAAAGAGACAGAAAATCGACAAATAAGCAAAAGTTTTAGGGAGTCAGGTGATGAAAAGTGTCAAGGGAAAATAAGCAGGGAAGGGACAAGGAGTACTGATGGTGAACATACTATTTTAGTAATGTCTTCAGCTTTCACTGATAAGGTAGTATTGCCAGAAAGCTTGAAAATACATGAAGGAGTAGGTTTCCAGGCAGTATTCATAGTATGATATTCTAGACATGGTACTAGGGAATTGGGTTAGATCCTTGACTTGTACCTGGATTTATTTACAGCAGGAATGTCACTGCTATTATAAAACAAACAGCTAGATAGTGGACAGGAAGCCGAAGTTTTGGTTACAATGGACATATAACCAAGATCTTGTCAAGCTCTGTAAACTATTATGAGAGCCTTTACTCTAAGAAATGTTGGAAAGTGCTGAAGGGTTTAAGCAGATAAACTTCTAATTTATCCTGAGCTTCCAACATTGGTCTACCTGCCACACCTATCTAGTAATCCCAAATCAGATTCCATTCTCTTCTGTTTAAATTCTTCAGTGGCAATCTATTCCAGTATTCTTCCTGCCTGGAGAATCCCCATGGACAGAAGAGCCTGGTGGGCTAATGTCCATAGTGTTCCAAAGAGTTGGACACAACTGAAGTGACTCGGCATGCATGCATTACTGCAAAAATGCAGAGGAATAGTGCCACTTAGTCAAAAGTTATAGTAATGGAGGTAGTGGGAAGCTATCAGATTCTAAACATTTTTCAATGTAGTGCCAGAATATTTTGCTGACAGACTGAAAATGGGGTATAAGACAAAGAGGCATCAATAATGACTCCAAGATTTTTGGCCTGTAGAACTCACAAAAGAAATGGTGGAGCCAGCATTATAGAGATGGGCAAGGAAATCCAGAAGGACATGCAAACCTGGCAGAAAGATTATGAGTTTGATTTTGGACATTTTAATGTTCCCTCATAGCTCAGTCGGTAAAGAATCTGCGTCCAATGCAGGACACCTGGTTCAATTCCTGGTTCAGAAAGTACCTCTGGAGAAGGAAATGGCAACCCCTCTAGTATTCTTGCCAGGAGAATACAACAGAGAAGCCTGGCAGGCTACAGTCCATGGGGTACCAAGAGTTAGACATGAACTAGAGACTAAAGCACCAATGTTGAGATGCCTATTATATATCCAAGCAGTGAGGCAAATTGAATATACAAATTTACAGAGGAAACTAAATATAGACATCTCAAATTTAGGAAGAATTCTGGACTATCAATGGGAGGGTCATCCTATGTAGAACTGATACACTTTGCAATACAGCAGAAAGTAATAAAGTGTTGTAAATCAACTATATTCAATATTTTTTAAAGCAGTCTTTAAATCAATGATATTTCAATAGCAAAATATATTAAAGAAAAGATTGCAGTGAGGTAACACAGAGAGAAGACATGGTCTAAAGACTGAGCCTTATAAGGTCTGGGATAGAAGGAAAAAGCCTTGATTTTTCCAGGGTGATTTCCAAAAGAACTGAAAAATAAAATAGTGGGAAATTGTATCAGAGCTGCTCTTTGATGGAAAACATAAGGACTAGAACCTACAATGGGGTTTAGCACATAAAAATCACTGGGAACCTTCCAAGATCAAAGAAACCACCTGGTAGTGAGGTAAACACTGTTCTACAGGGAAAAGAACTACTTGCCAGAGTGACAGACTTCAGATAATAGTGTATGGAGCAATGGTAAACTACACTGAAGTCAAACAAACTAAAATTATAAGCCTTGAGATAATTTCCACTAATAGTATATGTAATAGCGTTGTCACGTTCATCCCCACTCCATTTATGATTCTAAAACTATAGAGTAGCTCTAGTTCTGCTAGGTTCCACTTCCTTGCTCTGAAAAATTTAGTATTGCTGAGAAAAAGTCCTTAAATAATCTATGCCAAAACTACATATGACTCCTCTATAATTGTTTTATCCAAAAGTAAATTGCCAAGTCACCTATCTGAAGAGATCTTTTGGGCTGCCAAGTTCTCTAGCAGAAAGAAGAAAGGCAACTTTTATTCAATCTTTCTTAAGACTCGTGGCCTGAACTCCCTCTTCATTATCCAGGGCCCTCATCCAGCATATGGTTTCTGACTCTTCTCCAGTGAATTTCCCTAAATAGGACTCTTTGTTCTTAATCAGATAAAACTACTTCTTTAGCACTTTCAAAACAAACTTACTAAACAAAAAAGGAAATCTTATATTTATGAATTAGCGACCGAACAACATGTTTAAATTTATCCCCACCCAAATTGATAGTTTTATAAATGCAGAAGGCCCTTCAACAATGCAGAGTTTAAATTCTGCATATGACTTAGAGTTTGCCCTCTATATATGTCATTCTGTCTGCAGTTCTGCATCCATGGGTTCAACCAACCTCAGATCATGTAAGACTATAGCATTTAATACAGAAAAAAATCCCAGAGCAGTCCCAAGATAGTGGAGGAATAGGAAGAGGAGGCCACTTTCTCCCCTACAAATTAATCAAAAAATCATTTGAATGTGGAACAACTTTCACAAAACAAGTTCTGGACACTGGCGGAAGACACCAGGCACCCAGAGGCAGCCCGATCTCTTCGAAAGGAGGTAGAAAAAAATATAAAAGATGAACAAAGAAGCAAAGGATTTAGGGATGGAGACCCGTCCTGGGGAGAAAGTCTTGAAGGAGGAAAAGTTTTCACACAATAGGAAACCCTCTAACCGGCACATCAGTGGGGAGCTTTGAAATCTCAGAGGACAACATAACTGAAGAAAAATAGAAGTACACACACATACACACACATACAGTCTGTAGGGTAAGGACTGGGCTTGAACGTACTGAAGACAATGTGAGGGGGCTAACATGACATAGCAACCCAAACCGTGGGATTGCCAGAGACCAGCCCCCGCAACAACCACAACAAAAAAAGGTCTAACCTGTGGAAGGGTCTAAGGCTGTATGGAGACTCCAGGTGCACTCACAGAACAAAGGGTTGTGCCTTAACCAAAAACAAAGGAGAGCAAGTTTGCTCCCATTTAGACTCCTCCCTCCCCAGAGGCAGAAGCAGGTGTGGAACAGCCAGAGCTGGAAGGCAAGGGGCTGTTGCAATCTTGGCCTCAGAGACTACATCTTTCATGAAACTGACCAGGTTGCCAGTTGCTAACCATGTCTTCCTGGGATCCTGGATGGTTCACACCCACCAGGAGTGTCACAGCCTGAGATCTGCTCCCCATAGGAGACATACTGCACACCTGGGACTGTGCCCTCGTAGTGCACCTGGGAAACCAAGCAGCCAGAACTAGGGAGGGGCAGAAGACGCCCAGCCCACTGGGACAGTGTGCTTGTGAAGCACTCGTTCACCTGAGTTGCTTGTTCCAGGGAAGGGCACAAAACGCAGCCCATCTGGGCCTATGCCCTTGCAAAGCATCAGAGAACCGGAGCAGCTTAGACCTGGGAAGGGCATGAAATGCAGGGCTCTCTTGAGATAGTGCTGTTGTGGAGCACCCCAGAGCCTGAGCAGTGTGGACCCAGGAAATACACGCTGCCTTGGGCTGTGGCAAACCAATCCACTGAAGGCACTCCCCACACGTGCCAACGGTATTTGTTTGTAGCATCCCTCCCTCTCCACAGCACAACTGAACAAGTGAGCCTAAGTAAGTGGCCATCTTACCCCCTCATGTCAGGGTGGAAATTAGACATTGAAGAGACCTGCGAACAGAGGAAGCCGAAGTAAACAAAGAAGCGAGAACTGCCCCTGAAGTGACAGGTGCAACAGATTAAAACCATGCAGTTAATGCCGAGACTATGCATTTTTTGAGGAGCAACTATAAATCTTGAGAATAAGTACAAGCCAGAATAAACACTATCTGATACTGAATTGACCTGACACTACCCACAACAACTGCAGAGAAATCCCTATATATATATTTTTACTATTATCACTTTTTAAAAATTTTAGTTATTATGTCTTTAACTTTCATTTTTATAGCCTACTATTACCTTTCTTTAAAAAATCTTATTTTTAAAAACAATTTCCATAAATATATAGTTTTAATTTTTGTGATCAATTTTGTTGTATCTTTATATGGTATTTTTGAGAATCTAACCTCTATTTTAAGTTTTTAATCTTTACTTTTTCATATTTGCTATCAATTTTGCACATTTAAGAATCTAAGCTTCAGTATCCATTTTCACTTAGGAATTTGATTATTGGCTTGATTGCTCTCTCCCCTTTGATTTTCCCTTTTCTCCTCTGTTTCACCTCTATCTCCTTCCTCCCTCTTCTCTTTTCTACATAACTCTGTGAATCTCTCTGGGTGTTCCTGGCTGTGGAGAGCACTTAGGGATTCGATCACTGGCTTGATTGCTCTCTCCCTTTTTGACTCTCCATTTTGTCCTCCTGGTCACCCCTATCTTCCTCATCCCTCTTCTATTCACTATCTAACTCTGTGAATCTCTCTGGGTGTTCCTGGTTGTGGAGAGCTGTTTCCACATTAAACTAGGGGCTTTATCTTCTGTGCTGTATGGATGGAGAAGTCTTAGGCATACTGTAAGAGGAGGACAAAAATCCAGAGGCAGAAGGCTCATCTCCAGAACATCAGAGAACACCTGACTCCAGGGAACACTAACAGACAAGAGCCCACTAACAGACAAGAGCCCACCCAAAAGTCTCCATACCTAGACTGACACCAAGTTCCACCCAAGAGCAAACAAGTTCCAGTGCAAGACACACCATGCTAATTCTCCAGAAAAACAGGAAACATCCCTGAATTTTAAAAGATGTGCTGCCCAAAGCCATACCAAGCCCATAAACACTACAAAACTCATTACTAGACTCTTCATTGTACTCCAGAGAGAAGAGATCCAGCTCCACCCACCAGAACACCAACACAAGTTCCCCTAACCAGGAAACCTTGACAAGCCACTGGTCCAACCCCACTCACAGGAAGCAGATTCCACAATTAAGAGGAAACACAACCTTCCAGCCTGCAGAAAGGGCACCCCAACACAACAATCTAAACAAAATGAAAAAGTAGAGCAATATTCAGGTGAAGAAACATGATAAAACCCCACCAAACCAAATGAAACAGGAAGAGATAGGGAGTCTACCTGAAAAATAATTCAGAATAATAATAGTAAAGATGATCCAAAATCTTAAAAACAAAATAGAGTTACAGATAAATATACTAGAGACAAGGATTGAGAAGATGCAAGAAATGTTTAACAAGGACCTATCAGAAATAAAGAAGGGTCAATTAATAATGAACAATGCAATAAGTGAGATTAAAAACAATCTGGAGGGAATAAACATAATAACTGAGGCAGAAGAGAGGATAAGTGAGGTAGAAAATAAAATAGTGGAAATAGACGAAGTACAGAGGAAAGAAGAAAAAAGAATAAAAAAGAAACGATGACAACCTCAGACACCTCTGGGATAATGTTAAATGCCCCAACATTCAAACCATAGGTGTCTCAGAAGAAGAAGACAAAAAAAGAGGGCATGAGAAGATACTTGAAGAGATAATAGTCGAAAACGTCCCTAAAATGGGGAAGGAAATAGCCAGCAAACTCCAAAATACCAAAGTCCCAAACAGCATAGACACAATGTGAAACACCCTAAGATATGTATTAAGCAAACTAACAACAATTAAACACAAAGAGCAAATATTAAAAGCATCAAAGGAAAAACAACAGACAATATACAAGGGGTCCCCATAAAGAGAACAGCAGATCTTTCAATAGAAACTCTTCAATCCAAAAAGGAATGGAAGGACATACTTAAAGAGATGAAAGAGAAAAACCTATAACCAAGATTACTCTACCCAGCAAAGATCTCATAAATATATAAAGGAGAAATCAAAAGCTTTACAGACATGCAAAAGCTGAGCGAATTCAGCACCATGAAACCATCTCTTCAACAAATGCTAAAGGATCTTCTCTAGACAGGAAACATAGAAAAGTTTATAAAAATAAACCCAAAACAACAAAGTAAATGGTAATGGTATCATACTTATCAATAATTACTTTAAATATAATTATTTATTTACATTTATTAATGTAAATACATTTTACATTATTTACTAATGGAAACAAATACATTTATTTATTAATGGGTTAAATGTGCCAGCCAAAAGACCAAGCATAGCCAAATGGATACAAAAATAAAACCCCTACATATGCTGCTTACAAGAGGCCTATCTCAAACTTAGGAATACACATATACTGAATGTGAGGGGCTAGAAAGAGATATTCATGCAAACGGAGACCAAAAGAAAGCAGGAGTAGCAACAGTCATATCAGATTATTAGACTTTGAAATAAAGACCATGATAAGAGACAAAGAATGGCACTACATAATGATCAAGGGATCAATAAAAGAAGATATAACAATTACAAATATGTATGCTCCCAACATAGGAGCACCTCAATACTAACACTAATATTAATACCTCAATGCTAACAAGTATGAAACAGAAATAAACAGTAACACAATAATAGTGGTGGACTGTAATACCCCACTGACACCTATGGATAGATCAACCAAATAGAAAATTAGCAAGGAATCACAAGCTTTAAATGATAAAATGGACCAGTTAGACCTAATAGATATCTACAGGGCATTTCAACCAAAAAAACAATAGATTTCACCTTTTCCTCAAGTACACTCCAGGTACTCAAGTAGTCTCCAGGATACATCACATCCTGGGCCACAAATCTAGCCTTGTTAAATTAAAAAAAAAAAAAGAAAGAAAGAAAAAGAAAAAAAAAACCTGAAATCATTTCATTTCAATCATCTTTTCTGATCAAAATGCAGCAAGATTATATATCAACTAATAGGAAAAAAAAAACTGTAAAATCACAAACATATGGACACTAAACAGTATGCTTCTGAATAACCAACACATCATGGTAGAAATAAAAAAAAATCAAAATATGCATAGAAACAAATAAAAATGAAAATATGAAAACCCAAAACCTATGGGATATAGTACAAAGAACCACTAAGAAGCAGGTTCATAGCAATTCAAGTCTACTTCATGAAACAAGAGAAACATTAGATAAACAAACTAACTTTACCCCTGAAGCAACTAGAAAAAGAATAGAAGAACCACAGAGTAATAAGTAGAAGGAAAGAAATCATAAAAATCAGAGCAGATATATTTAAAAATGAAACAAAGAAGACTATAACAAAGATCAATAAAACTAAAAGCTGGTTCTTTGAGAATATAAATAAAATAGACAAACCATTAGCAAGACTCATCAAGAAAAAAAGGGAGAAGAATCAAATCAATAAAATTAGAAATGAAAATGAAGAAATCACAACAGATAACACAGAAATACAAAAGGTCATAAGAGGCTACTATGAGCAACCATATGCCAATAAAAAGGACAACTTGGAAGAAATGGACAATTTCTTATAAAAGTATAACCTTCCAAAATCGAACCAGGAAGAAATAGAAAAACTGAACAGACAATTCACAAGCATAGAAATCAAAACTATAACCACATATCTTCTACCAAATAAAGGCCCAGTACCAGATGGCTTCACAGGTGAGTACTACCAAGAATTTAGAGAAGAGCTAACACCTAGCCTACTCAAACTCTTCCAGAAAACTAAAGAGGAGGGCAAACTTCCAAAGTCATTCTATAAGGCCACCATCACCCTGATACCAAAACCAGACAAAGATGTCACAAAAAAAAAAAAAAAAACACAAAAAGAAAACTACAGGCCAATATCACTGATGAACACAGATGCAAAAATCCTTAACAAAATTATAGCAAACAGAATTGCTTTCTAAAAACCAGAACTGAAATAGACACATGTCCCCCAATGTTCATTGCAGTACTGTTTACAATAGCTGTGGCATGGAAGCAACCTAGATGTCCATCAGCAGATGAATGGATAAGGAAGTATGGTACATATTACAGAAGGGAATATTACACAGCTATATAAAGAGTACATTTGAGTCAATTATAATGAGGTAGACAAAACTGGAGCCTATTATATAGAGTGAAGTAAGTCAGAAAAAGATACACCAATACTGAATATGAATGCATATATATGAAATTTAGAAAGATGGTAATGACGTTCCTATAGGCAAGGCAGCAAAAGAGACACAGGTGTAAAGAACAGATTTTTGGACTATGTGGGAGAAGGCAAGAGTGAGATGATTTGAGAGAATAGCACTGAAACCATATGTAAAATAGATGACCAGGGCAAGCTCGATGCATGAAGCAGGGAACTCAAAGCCAGTGCTCTGGGACAACCCAGAGGGATGGGGTGGGGAGGGAGGTGGGAGTGGGGTTCAGGATATGGAGACACATGTGACCTGTGGGTGATTCATGCTGCTGTATGGCAAAATCCATCACAATAATATAAAGCAATTATCCTCCAATTAAAACAAATTAGATTTTAAAAATCCACATATAAGTAGACCTGCACAGTTTAAACCCGCCTTATTCAAAAGTCAACTGTAATTTGAATTACATTATCATTTTCACATAGCGTCCTTTCGTCCTCTTAGCGCTTAATCAGAAATTAGTAGAGTTATTATATTTTTCTATGTAAGAAAACTGAATTTTTGCAAATTTCAATGATTACTTAGCCACCATGGCAGAACTTGAACTGTTATCCCAAGTTTTAGACACACTGCTTCCCACCATACCTGCTTCCTGCATATTAAGGATGCACAGATGTGCATCAAATCACCTTTCTGTATTTGTTGCCATGAATTTGTGTAATGGACATTGTTCTGGCTTTAAATGAAATTGGTCTGTTTGAGGAATTTCAATAGGAGTCAGTCACACGTGCATTAACCTAGTTTCTGAAGTTAATTCTGGAGAAACCTTCCATTGCTTCTGCATAAAATTTTTAACTACTCTTTCTCTGAGATTAAAATATTTAATGTATTTCAGAAATGGTAATGTAATTGAAAACAGGTAACATACCCTGTATGCAGGACAGCAAAAAAGACACAGATGTGTATAACGGACTTTTGGACTCAGTGGGAGAGGGAGAGGGTGAGATGACTTGGGAGAATGGCATTGAAACATGTATAATATCATGTAAGAATCAAATTGCCAGTCTATGTCCAATGCGGGATATGGCATGCTTGGGGCTGGTACGCGGGGATGACCCAGGGAGATGTTGTGGGGAGGGGGGTGGGAGGGGGGTTCAGGTTTGGGAGCGCATGTACACCCGTGGTGGATTCATGTCAATGTATGGCAAAACCAATACAGAATTGTAAAGTAAAATAAAAAAATAATTAATTAAAAAAAATAAAAAATAAAAAAAAATAGACAGGCAAGTAGTAGAAAAAAAAAACAGGTAACATATTATCATTACTTATCGTTAACAATTTAATGGTAACGGAAATAGTAGTAATGATAAAACTAACTTGGAAACCATCAGTTCAGTTCAGACACTCAGTCATGTCTGATTCTTAGTGATCCCAAGGAATGCAGCATGCCAGGCTTCCCTATTCGTCACCAGCTCCTGGAATTCACTCAAACTCATGTCCATCGAGTTGGTGATGCCATCCAACCATCTCATCCTCTGTCGTCCCCTTTTCTTGCCTTCAATCTTTCCTAGACTCATGGTCTTTTCAAATTAGTCAGTTCTTTGCTTCAGGTGGCTAAAGTATTGGAGTTTCAGCATCAGCATCACTACTTCCAATGAGTATTCAGGACTGATTTCCCTTAGGATAGACTGGTTGGAAATCCTTACAGTCCAAGGGACTCTCAAGAGTCTTCTGGAACAGCACAGTTCAAAAGCATCAATTCTTCGGCACTCAGCTTTCTTTGTAGTCCCACTGTCACATCCATACATGACTATTGGAAAAACCATAGCTTTGACTAGACAGACCTTTAGGTGGCAAAATAATGTCTCCATTTTTAATATGCTGTCTGCTGCTGCTGCTGCTGCTGCTGCTAAGTCACTTCAGTCGTGTCCGACTCTGTGTGACCCTATAGATGGCAGCCCACCAGGCTCCCTCATCCCTGGGATTCTCCAAGCAAGAACACTGGAGTGGGTTGCATTGCTTTCTCCAATGAGTGAAAGTGAAAAGTAAAAGTGAAGTCGCTCAGTCGTGCCCGACTCTTAGCGACCCCATGGACTGCTGCCTACCAGGCTTCTCCATCCATGGGATTTTCCAGGCAAGAGTACTAGAGTGGGGTGCCATTGCCTTCTCCAAATATGCTGTCTAGGTTGGTCATTCCTGGGTGTTCTTTGAAAGGAATGAAGCTAAAGCTGAAACTCCAGTACTTTGGCCACCTCATGTGAAGAGTTGATTCATTGGAAAAAACTCTGATGCTAGGAAGGATTGGGAGCAGGAGGAGAAGGGGACGACAGAGGATGAGATGGCTGGATGGCATCACTGACTCGATGAACGTGAGTTTGAGTGAACTCCAGGAGTTGGTGATGGACAGAGAGGCCTGGCGTGCTGCAATTCATGGGGTCACAAAGAGTCGGACACAACTGAGCAACTGAACTGAACTGAGGTTGGTTGTAAGTTTTCTTCCAAGGAGTAAATTTCTTTTAATTTCATGGCTGCAGTCACCATCAGTGATTTTGGAGCCCCCCAAAATAAAGTCTGTCACTGTTTCTCTATCTATCTGCCGTGAAGTGATGGGACCAGATGCCATGACCTTTGTTTCCTGAATGTTGTGTTTTAAGGCTACTTTTTCACTCTCCTCTTTCACTTTCACCAAGAGGCTCTTTAGTTCTTCCTCGCTTTCTGCCATAAGGGTGGTGTCATCTGCATATCTGAGGTTATTGATATGTCTCCTGGCAATCTTGATACCAGCTTGTGCTTCATGCACTCCAGCATTTCTCATGATATACTCTGAATATAAGTTGAATAAGCAGGGTGACAATATACAGTCTTGACATACTCCTTTCCAGATTTGGAACCAGTCTGTTGTTCCATGCCCAATTCTAACTTTTACTTCTTGACCTGCATACAGATTTCTCAAGAAACCATAAGCGAAAAGAAATCCAACAGAACCACATGAATAGCTTTAAAAAAAAAAAAAAAACAACAACAACTGTGTATTCCTAGAAACCATCTCCAAAAGTCCTTGTGTAGTCTGGATAACTTTGTTTTAAGCATTTCAGGAGACTTGTATGTCCTGTCTATTTCAACCAAGTGAAGAATTCATTCGTTATAAAATTAAAATGAATAGGGACTCAGAGCAGGTTAGTTTTAATGAGGAAAGGTCGTTAAGACAGAACTGGAATAAGGGACACAGGACAACTGGGAATTAGCTGATTAACCAGTGAAGAAGGAACTAACTGGTCAGATAAAGACTGCTAAAGACAGAAAGGATGTAAGGAACTAATATATGCAATCTACAAAGCTAAACTAGATAACTAAAGCTTTTTCTTAGCAGAAAACTTGGCCTTGTGTACATAAACAAATTTTGACACCACTCTCAATGTATTAATAAATGCTACACATGACCTAGAACATTATTCTGCGTATTTATTAGTATTATATTAATCATTTGTGGCATATCTATAAAATAAAATTTTAGATAAAGTTAAGAATCCAAACATGAAGTACAAATCTCATGAAATATAAGCTACAAGTCCTCTAATAAAGCCATTACAATTAAGCTCGATACATAATATACTGGACTGCAAGTTACATGGAAAAAAGCCTAATATACTTTATATGTGATGCAGCCATGTTAATGATGATAATGTAAACCATAACTTCTGTAGGTGTTGACTTCTCTATCTTTAAAGTGAAGCATTAATATTGTATTAGCATATTTTTCCATTTAATTTAGAAATGCATTTCTAAAGCTGTAAATTGACATGACATTCTTTTTCTTTTGCTGATACCAACACTACGATTTCATGATCACTGACTAATCAGCACTCAGAAAAAAAGGATTTTAAAAACAGTTCAAGCTTGTACATGTGCCTGCAAAACGCTAATGTGGCAGCTGCTGGAAGCCTGCAGTCTCCTTTGAATTCAGGAATAAAGTAAAATTGAATGTGCATCTCCTCAGCCTTATTTAATGGCTTATAAATCATTTGCAACAGAAAACAAAAAATGTTTCTTTTCTATTTTGCAACCTAGAATTATATACTTCTGTAAACATTATTTTTTCCCTCTGTATCTCTCCTTTCTCAAAAAAAAGTTCATTATATTCTCTTTAGTATATGCTTTACATGGTAATGGTCTAGAGTATGCTTGTCAAACTGGGAATCTCTTACTTCCAACACACTGTAATAAATCTCAGGACTAGAACCCACATTACAGATAACCTGACTTACTTATTTAAAACATCAAGAATCCAAGCCCTTGAGACCTAAAGTGATTTTCCCAAGGTCACACCCTGTAGATTACAAGATCAGTAGACCAACCTGTCATACTATGCTAGCCTGCTTCTGGGTTTCACTACAATTCCCAAGTTCAGAAACGAGACCAGTGCTCTTACTGAAAGAAATGCATTGTAAATGGGAAAATTTGAAAAAGTAAGAATTACTGTATCCGTGCTTAATTACTTTTTGATTTACTGCTACCTGTTAGTATATTTAACTTTTGTCCATATTACATTGTTTACATTTAGGTTTGGGTTTACTTTTCTTTTCCTTAGTCAGAATTTCTTCTAAGTGTCATCTGCCCATCTGCAGGTTGTAGACATCGAACATATGGATCATCTCTCAAGTCCTTTTCTCGATGTTTCCTTTTTAACAGTGCTGCAATACTTTGCATTTTCCCAAAGTTATATTATCTAATTATTTACATTACAATTACTCTCAATATGGGAGTATTATTTTCACAAAAGTTTTAATGTAAATATTTACCCTTATTGTTGTTTATCATTTCTTAGTGTTTCCAAATCTTATTTTCTTCAGCCTTTCTTAAACTGTCTTCATTCAGTAACTTGTTACTGAGCTCCTACTCTACTATTAAGATGTGGAGATACCAAGAATAAAGCATGCTCCCTATTTTCCATAAGCTCATAGTCACTGATTAGCTAGCTTCTTTTGTCATTCAATTATTCAAATCTAATTTGGAATATTTTCCCAAAGGACAACACAAAACAAGAATATGCTCATCCCTAAACCATGACTATAATAACTCCACTCTTCAGTCTATCAAGCTGTTGTATTTCTTGTCTTTTTAATCTTTTGTACCTTAGACCCTCATGCTGGGAAAGATTGAGGGCAGAAGGAGAAAGGTGCAACAGATGATGAGATGGCTGGATAGCATCACTGATGCAAGGGATATGAGTTTGAGCAAACTCAAGAAGAGAGTGAAGGATGGGGAAGCCTGGCATGTTGCAGTCCATGGGATTGCAAAGAGTCAGACATAATTTAGTGACTGAACAACAACAAATGTATCTTCATAGTGTTAAATAACAAAAATCCAGAGCCAACCGACCTTTAGGTGAAGCACCAAACTCTGCCTTTTAAAATATATGCTCTCTATGTGTGACCTTAGGAAATACACTTAAGTTTTCTGAGACTTATTTTCTTTACATGCAAATAGGAATGATATTAGAACTACTTCAGATGATTGTCGAGATACTTAATTGATATTCTAAAACAGGACAATGTTTGGCATATAATAAGTGCTATAAGTATTAGCAGTTATTACTTGGAAAATCCTTATTCCAAATAGAAAAACTCCCCCTTACTATTAATTTCATTACATATTATGCAACTTATTGTTCTTGACAAATTACCCAATTACCTAATCTAAATATTTACAGGATGTTTCTTCAATTATTTGTATACTTGAACCAATACCAATTATGCTCTTGTCTTTGCACATTACATTACCCTAGTTTTGTACATTATCTTCCAGATGAAGATTCTGTATAATTTAATCCAAATATATGGAGATAAGATTTTGCACTGTTAAAATTGTGAAAATTCAATCTACCTATAAATGTTTGAATTAATTCAACTGTACACAAAATACCTCCCTCTTTTTCCTCTCTTTTTTCTTCTCTGTCTTCTTCTATTTCTCCTTCTTTCTCTTTACTCCTTATTATTGTCTTACCTTGGGCCATCACTCCAATCAGGGCATTGCCAGAGTAGTACCCAAAGTCTTCTTTTCTTTCTCTCAGTAGATCAAATACTTGCAAAGACCTTTATGTTCCTTAATAATGATATATAGTTTATATTACACCAACACATTCTTAGTTCTTGTTCCTCTTTAGTTTCATCCTTGTGTTTTGAAATGGTTTATCTCAAAAAATTACATATTATATATGGAAATAGATATACATAAAAAAATAAGTATATTATACTCTACATGTCCCTATATTTATACTTCTCTATGCCTCTCATAAAGATGCTTACTCCTTGGAAAAGTTATGACCAACCTAGACAGCATATTCAAAAGCAGAGACATTACTTTGCCAACTAAGGTCCATCTAGTCAAGGCTATGGTTTTTCCTATGGTCATGTATGGATGTGAGAGCTGGACTGTGAAGAAGGCTGAGTGCCAAAGAATTGATGCTTTTGAACTGTGGTGTTGGAGAAGACTCTTGAGAGTCCCTTGGACTGCAAGAAGATCCAACCAGTTCATTCTGAAGGAGATCAGCCATGGGATTTCTTTGGAAGGAATGATGCTAAAGCTGAAACTCCAGTACTTTGGCCACCTCATGAGAAGAGTTGACTCATTGGAAAAGACTCTGATGCTGGGAGGGATTGGGGGCAGGAGGAGAAGGGGACGACAGAGGATGAGATGGCTGGATGGCATCACTGACTTGATGGACGTGAGTCTGAGTGAACTCTGGGAGTTGGTGATGGACAGGGAGGCCTGGCGTGCTGCAATTCATGGGGTTGCAAAGAGTCAGACACGACTGAGCAACTGAACTGAACTGAACTGAACTGATGCCTCTCCAAGCCACAAATATTAAAAAGTGCAGAAATTCTAGGCGCATTAGTTCTTTTCTGAGTTTCAGCATAAACCTATTCAGAGATTACTCTTGAGTCTAACTATAAGTATATACATCATTTCTGTTTCATTTTCTTGTCAAAAGTGGTTATGATTTAATCATAATATCTAGCCATGACTTATAGTAGTAGTTTCCCGTAACAAATACTTGATAGAATAAATTTGTAAAAATTATCTCTTTATCAGATCTATTTTAAACTCTATGTTGTGGATATCACAATATACTTTTTAATATTCAAGCCTCACTTCATCATAATTACATCAAAATATATTATGATGGATTATAATCCATTATAAGAGAGATGGATTTGACATACAGTGGAGTATGGTCAGAATCATAATGAAAATATACTGGATCTAAATATTTAAGGTGTTTGTTTACCTTGTGTTAATTATAAAGTGAATAAATACATAAGTTCTTCCATACCATGGTGTCACAAAACTGTATCCAAAACTGAGTTTCTTCGAGAAAGAGAGCAACACAAAGTCTTATTTTGGTTTTACCTTATATGAGATTTTTGTTCCCAATTTCAGAAGTAATTAATTCTCAAGTATCATAGCAACTAAAGTTTAACTTACATAAAGTGATAAATTTTGTGGATGTATTTATAGTTAAAACAGAAATGGTAACAGGCTAGATCCTTCTAAGTGCTGTCCAAATGAGCCACTTATAACAATAACAAACATCTGTATAACTCGTACTTCTTTATACAACATTGTAGGACTAATCAACTTACCTTCATAATTTACCTAATACAAAATATAGCTATTTACTTGCATATTGATTTAATACTAATTTGTGAGCCAGCTTGTAGAAATGTTATCAAATTTAATAAAATATTTTAAAAATGACTGAACCACAGAGAATATAAATAGCAGGAAGCTATGACTGAGATAAAAAATAAATATTTCTCAACCTTTAATTTTCTTTCTGATATTTAAAACTTCTCTTTAAATTTGACTGTGAACCTTCTGATATCAAAACAAAAAGATTCACAAACCTGTTACATGCTTTTCAGTTACACAAAAGAAAAACATATTGATGCTTCAGAGATACAAAAGCTTTAAAGTGATTAATTCTAAAGGAAAATTTTCACTTGGGTTTTACAGAACTGTGGTGGACAGTGTTTTCAATAACATCTATGCAACTTTTAAAAATGAGTTTTTAAGGCTATTTCTTACATAATTTTTCAATGAAAATTTATGGAATTAAAACCATGATGTAACTCAATGAAAGATATTCTTCAAATAGATCTAGGTGTTTCCAGATCACCCTGACCATAATACAATGGGCAAAAATCCAAAAGAAAACACTAAACCATGACCACTGTAAATTGGACAGAAATTTTTTTAAAAAAGACTTTAATTTTGTAATTTTAGGCCACTTTATACTGTGCCACTACAATGTAAATTGATATATTTTTCAAAATCAGTGTATGATATTTAAAAAGTCTAAGAATGCCTCTTATGTATTACTATGTGATTCAGGTCAACCACATCTCCCTCTAGGGTACACTGGGCATACTTTGGACTCAGTACCTGAAAACCTTTACTAGGTTTGGATTCTTGAGATAAAAGTACCCATTTTACCATATGTTTATATTGGGAGACTATAAAATTATGGTCCAGGCATCATTATTTATATTGTTTCAATGTATAAAAGTTTTAAAATATCAAAATGCCACCATCTCACACCAGATGATGAACCTAAGCCACTCTTAGAAATCCTGCTTCCGTTTCCAGTGATAAATTCAGGGAGGGACAAACATCCAAGGAAGGTTGGTATTAGGAAGTCCTTAGGGAAAGTTGCCTTACCGTAAAGAGGTATCATTTCTGGTTGTGATCTCTTATATGAGCCTGAGAATGAACCCAGCAATGAGGAAGGTAAACACTGATTCAAAGGGAAAACTGAGAAGGCCCTGGGTTCTGTAATGTCACGGAGCCATCAAATCATGAAATTGTAAAGTCTCTCTTCTCTCTGGACAGCCCATTATGTGAGACAATTTACTTTTATCTGAGCGTGATTTTGCTCAGATACTCAAATATATCTTGATTTTAGCCACAATTAATGCTTGTTTTAAAATAGTGTCCTCCCTTTCCTCTCCTCTCTGGGAAACATGACAGTGTATTTATAGACATGTAAAAAAAAACAACAACAACCTAATAACCATCTATGAAAATTAGAATGCTACCAAAATACATGAAATACTGAACTTTACCTCCTATAATAGTAAGATAACTTGCTTCTACCTAATAATTATAATTCACTACTTTTTCTCTGAAATATTGCTTAAGAGAATTTAATGAATGAGTCCTTTATTGTTCTCAGAATAATAGCCTCTATCAACAAAAAAGCTTAACTTTCAACTCTGTTTTATGAATTCTTAGTAATGGCTTAATAAGATGTGTAACAATCACAACTATCAGATTTACAACCCCATTAACTACTGATGGGTAGATAAATGCTAATTTGCATTCTATAATAAATTTCATGCCAAACAAACACCTATTCATTAAACACTAATGAAAACAAAATCATTTTACGCATTTTTATGCTGGAGAGCATTTTACATGCTAGCAACGTAATGCTCAAAATCCTTCAAGCTTAGGCTTCAGCAGTACATGAACTAAGAACCTCCAGATGTACAAGCTGGGTTTAGAAAAGGCAGAAGAACCAGAGATCAAATTGCCAACATTTGTTGGGTTACACAGAAGGCAAGGGAATTTCAGAAAATCATCTACTTCTGCTTCATTGACTACGCTAAAGTCTTTGTGTGGATCACAACTCACTCTGGAAAATTCTTAAAGAGATGGGAATAATAGACCATCTTACCTGTCTCCTAAGAAGCCTGTATGCAAATCAAGAAGCAACCATTGGAACCGGACATGTAATAACAGACTGGTTCAAAATTGGGAAAGGAATACAACAAGGCTGCAAATTGTCACCCTGCTTATTTAACTTATATGCAGAGTACATCATGCGAAACACTGGGCAGGATGAAACACAAGCTAGAATCAAGATTGCAGGGAGAAATATCAACAATCTCAGATATGCAGATAATACCGGAAAGCAGAGGAAAGCAAAGAGGAAATAAAGAACCTCTTGGTGAGGGTGAAAGATGACAGTAAAAAAACTGGCTTAAAACTCAGCTTTCAGAAGACTAAGGTCATGGCTTCCAGTCCCATTACTCCATTGCAAATAGGAGGGGAAAAAGTAGAAAGTGGCAGATACTATTTTCTTGGGCTCCAAAATCACTGCAGATTGTGACTACAGCTATGAAATTAAAAGATGTTTGTTCCTTAGAAAGGAAGGTATGACAAACCTAGACAGCATATTAAAAAGCAGAAATATCACTTTGCTGACAAAGGTCCATATAATCAATGCTGTGGTTTTTCCAGTAGTCGTGTACGATGCGAGAGTTAGACTAAACAGAAAGAAGGCTGACTGCCACAGAATTGATGCTTTCAAATTGTGGTGCTAGAGAAGACCCATGAGAGTCCCTTGGACAGCAGGAAAATCAAACCAGTCAATCATAGAGGAAATCAACCCTGAATATTCATTGGAAGGACTGATGCTGAAGCAGAAGCACCAATACTCTGGCCACCTGATGTGAAGAGCTAACACACTAGAAAAGATCCTGAATCTGGAAAAGATTGAGGACAGGAGGAGAAGGGGGTGACAGAGGATGAGATGGTTGAATGGCATCATCAACTCGACTGACATGAGTTTGAGCAAACTCTGGAAGACATTAAAGGACAGGGAAGCCGGGTTTGCCGTAGTCCATCAACCACAAAGAGCCAGACATAACTTAGAGACTGAACAACAACAATTTCAACTTATAAAAAAAAATGTTTTTATAAACTTTAATTAGACAAGGTAAAATTGTTTACTTTATCAATAGAAGAGAAACTTTAAGGTCTCTAGATATATAAAATATATGCATGTGCAAATAAGTATGCACATACATACAAACACATCTAATTAAAAAAGGACAGTTATTTCTCATTTTTATATATTTATATATTTATACATATACATATAAAACATGTATGTTAGCATATGTTATATGCATTTTTCTTATATACACACAAACCTACACACAGGTACAATGTCAGTCATATCCAGCTTGTGGTGCTTAATCAATAAATCAATGTTTGAAATAAATGATTATTTGGTTTGTATTTATTATTTTATATTTTTATTTACTAAATTATTAGGGAAAATATTTACTTGCAGTTTATCAGCATTTTGTATATTTTAATAATTACACTAGAATTTTTATTTCTCAAGTTAATTTTCTAATGAATTTAAGCATACTATAAAAAATTTACTCTGCAGACCAAAATTCTAGTATAATATATAGGCATACTATAAACAGAGGAGTTCTAATAACAAAGTTCCAAACAGCTGAATATTCACAAATACAACAGTTTATTCTTAATTTTTAATTTATAGTTTGTATCCATTTGACTCAGCTATTACATAAATTTTTAAATTTTTCCCCTTTAACCTTACAAATACTTCTAACTAATTGCTTTTCCATCAGAACTCTTTTCTAAATAAAATTTTACATTGCTCATATTAATCAGACAAGCGTTTAATTTTAAAATTCAGATTAATATATTACATAAAGTCACAATAAACTTGACAGAAGTTAAGGCCCAATTTATAACTAGTTCCACATATTTGCACTCTTTTCACCACTAACCAAGAGACTTACTAACAGTGAATTATTTACCTAGACAAAATGATGTTATACACTTAAGAATATCTCAACAGGAAACCAAAAGCAGAGGTTAAATATACTCAAATCAAGAAATAAAAAAAATATACCAGTTTTCAGTGTGTGTCATGTCTAGTAATTCCTATGCAGAGTACTAGAAACTGAAATTTCAATTACTTTCTAAATATGACAATCTTTATAATATTACTAAGAAAATAATCTGTAGTTTACTAATCAAATGAGAAACATATAAAGAAATTCTATATAAACAAGTATATTAGGGAATATATGAACAAACCATGATATTGCTAAAAAATCTTTTAAATGGAGATTCTAAATATATAGATAATTCACTTTATTAAATTTTAATTGAGAAATAGATGATTTGAAAATTATTAAAGAGTAATTATAGTGTTATTGCCTGGAGAATCCCAGGGACGGGAGAGCCTGGTGGGCTGCCATCTATGGGGTCGCACAGAGTTGGATACAACTGAAGTGACTTAGCAGCAGCAATTATTAAAATAATGGATAAAACTGCCATAAATGCTCAAAAATGTTATTCCAATGAAGGAAAAAGCCTTTTGAAGCCTCAATTTAATAAAAAAAAAATCAGCAGATCTTTTAAGTATGACCTTGAAAATCTTTTTGTTCTGTTACAAATAGATCAAATGACTAGCATTTCAAGAAAACAGCCGAAATTGTTTATTTTTGTTTTGAAAAGTCACATTCCAGGAAAATTTTAACAGTGGAAACTAATCAAAACTCAGGAAATTTTTCAATATGAATTTCTGTTAGTTATTTATGAATTTTGCCTTTGCAAATTACCTAAGAGCTACTGTGATATAGACTGTTGAATAATATGTGAGGTCAATAAAATGATGTGTCAAAAACAACAAATCCTATTTTCATGTTCCTATTTACATAATTTCTTCAGAAAAGACAATTTCTGATGTGAAGAGAGAAGCTAAAAGTAGAATGTCACATATCAAATTCAGTTCAGTTCAGTCGCTCAGTCTTTGCGACCCCATGAATTGCAGCACGCCAGGCCTCCCTGTCCATCACCAACTCCCTGAGTTCACTCAAATTCACGTCCACCGAGTTGGTGATGCCATCCAGCTATCTCATCCTCTGTCGTCCCCTTTTCCTTCTGCCTCCAATCCCTCCCAGCATCAAAGTCTTTTCCAATGAGTCAACTCTTCGCATGAGGTGGCCAAAGTACTGGAGTTTCAGCTTCAGCATCATTCCTTTTAAAGAACACTCAGGACCGATCTCCTTTAGAATGGACTGGTTGGATCTCCTTGCAGTCCAAGGGACTCTCAAGAGTCTTCTCCAACACCACAGTTCAAAAGCATCAATTCTTAGGCACTCAACTTTCTTCACAGTCCAACTCTTATATCCATACATGACCACTGGAAAAACCATAGCCTTGACTAGACTATGAAAATGACTAGACTAGGTGAAAATTAGATAATGCATTAAAACAAGCATTGCACAGTAAAACTTAATAAACATTTGCTTTCTCTATTAGTCAATAATTTTATCAAATAAGAGACATCTTTTAACAACAAGACATGAAGTCTAGAGATAGATAGTTTCAGGAATGATTCACTAAGAACAACCTGGAATTTTTCTATCAGTGCCATTTTGACATTTCATGCTTAGGTTTATTGCCTCATAGTCCCAAGATGACTGCTGTAGCTTCAAGCATCAGCAGTACATTGAAAAGCAGAAGCAAGAGGGTGATAAAGTTAATTTTCTACAAAGGCTCTCTTCTTTTCTCAATGAAACAAAACAGTTATTGGAGTCCTTAAGAAGACTCTCCCTGTATAATAACAGGCATTCATAGCTGCACACAAACCAAAGAAAACATTTATCATTCAAAACAAACAGGATGGCTATTATTGGTTTACACCATGTATGGCACATCTCCCAGGATACATTTGTTTTCTAGAAAAAAATTTAGGCTCTGTTCACCAAAGAAGGGAGTTTAGGTTTGGGAAAGCAAGAGTATTATGAACAAAATAAGCACAGAAAAAAGGGATTAATTCTGAATGGAGAGTAGGGAAAGGCATACTAGTGACACTTTACAAGGACTACTTGTTAGAGAGTGATAGGGAAAATGTCAGCTTAAACAGGGGGAAAGATGTCATTAAACCTGAGTAACATAATTTTAGCCAGTGTCTTCTTGCAAATCTCCAAATCTTCATGCAAACATCTCCAAATTTCAATCCATTCTTTGCCACGTCAATGGTGTTAACTTTCTAAATTATGTCATTTCATTCAGTGTCTATACCATTTCAAAATTATTTAATTCCAAATTAAAGAAACCTGAGAACAATGTATTAAACAAATAGTTTTTCTTTTCACACATAAATAAGAATTTTGGAATATATCAGTCTAGGATTCTTATGACAGTTCCAAGATGTCACCAGGAAACTAGTCTAATATTTACAGTGTTCTGCTCTACCATTCATAAAGAGCTACATGACTCTCCATTTTCAAAACTAGGGTGCTGGAGAATCAAACATACTGGGAAAAGTCAAGAGAATAAACCACCCATGAAGGCATCCTTTACAGGGTCTCCTACAAGCACCATCCAGTGACTTCAGTCTTTATGTGACCAGAACTGTGTCATCTGATTTTTCTTGGATGGAAGATGGACAAATGTTATTCTTTAAATGTACTGCTCTGTAAAAAAGTGGAGACTGTATTACTGAAAGAGAAATAGTCATTTAAGTGTTCAGTATCCAATTAGTGGTATCTGTCACATATCTTCAAAATATTTTAAAATATGCCCATTTCTCATAAAATAAAGGAACATATTTTAAATATTCCCGTGTATAGTTTCCAAGACCATTCTATAACTGGTCTAATTATTTTTTTCAATAATTAACATTCAAACAAATATTCAATGAATTCATGGTGCTTTGCTGTGCTTAGTAACTCAGTCATGTCTGACTCTGTGACCCCACCAGGATCCTCTGTCCATGGAATTATCCAGGCAAGAATATTAGAGTGGGTTGCCATGCCCTCCTCTAGGGGATCTTCCCAATCCAGGTCTCATACAGGTAGATGTAGACTATTATACCACAATGAAATAAGAGGAATATGGTGGGGTATCTCCTCTAAAGGTGCTTTTCCCTAGTTCACCTTCCCTATATCCAATGTGTCAGCTATTGATTTCTCCTTTAATTCATAATGCTTTTTACTGTATAAATGTGATAAAATAATAAACTTGCCTCCAGTTTCCTGACCATTAAAACTCTACTAGTCTTGAAGGAAAACAGTTCAAATTCCAACGCTTACAACCAACCTTCCTAGATCTACTTATCAGAGTTCATTTTTTATCGTGTGCACATTCAGCACATGCTATGTAACTCACTCTGACTTTTTGAAATCTGCTCTTCTTAAAACTAGTTGTTTTTTTAACAGTTGAGTAATACTCCATTGTGTATATGTACCACAGCTTTCTTATCCATTCATCTGCTGATGGACATCTAGGTTGTTTCCATGTCCTGGCTATTATAAACAATGCTGCGATGAACACTGGGGTACATGTGTCTCTTTCAATTCTGGTTTCCTCCGTGTGTATGCCCAGCAGTGGGATTGCTGGGTCATAAGGTAGTTCTATTTGCAATTTTTTAAGGAATCTCCACACTGTTCTTCATAGTGGCTGTACTAGTTTGCATTCCCACCAACAGTTTGAATCAGTTCTGATGAGATGGATGAAACTGGAGCCAATTATACAGAGTGAAGTAAGCCAGAAAGAAAAACACCAATACAGTATACTGACACATATATATGGAATTTAGAAAGATGGCAATGATGACCCTGTATGCAGGACAGCAAAAAAGACACATATGTGTATAACGGACTTTTGGACTCAGTGGGAGAAGGAGAGGGTGAGATGACTTGGGAGAATGGTATTGAAACATGTATAATATCATGTAAGAATCGAATTACCAGTCTATGTACGATGCAGGATATGGCATGCTTGGGGCTGGTACGCGGGGATGACCCAGAGAGATGTTATGGGGAGGGGAGTGGGAGGGGGGTTCAGGTTTGGGAACGCATGTACACCCGTGGTGGATTTATGTCAATGTATGGCAAAACCAATACAGAATTGTAAAGTAAAATTTAAAAAAAAAAAAAACTAGTTGTTTATGTGCCTTGTCTCCTTCAGTGTATTTTGAGCTCCTTAGCTCAAATTAAATATCTAATTCATATCTGTATCTTTGCCAGTGCTTCAGAGTAACTACTTCATAAATATTTGTAGATAGTTTTTTTTTTTTTTTAATATCCTATAGTTACCTTCTGTCATCACTAAATGGCAAGTTTGCACTTTTTGCATGTGAGACTGATTGAATACACTCTTCTTTGGGTCTTAAAGAAATAGTTGCAATAAGTGATCGTTAGCAGTTCAGTACAGCAAAATGCTAAATATTTGTCATATTAGGCACTCCTAGTGACATGTCTAGATGAGGCTTAGTGTCAAAATTGGAGACTGGTACAAACATGGCAGACGTAGGATATAATCCACAGACTTGTCTTGACAATGGAAAGGAGGTACTATGATATGTGTTTTCCCACATGTTTTCATTAGGATATAAGCAATGAACTATAAGCTTAGTTAGATATTTCCCAAATTGTCAATTTTCTAACACCAGCCTAAGAAAGTAAAATTACTGGCTTATAAAATTTTTATTTCCTAAACTAGTCCAATTACTTCAACATCTTTTATGAAAGATTAGAAGGAAATATGTTAATTTCAACACCAGAAAAATCAAGAGATTTTTCTAATTGTGTGTATCCTCTCATTAAAGTTTCAATTTCATGAAGGCAGCATTATTCCAGTTTTATTCACCTGTGTTCCCTGGAAGTAAGACAGAACCTAACAAGAAATGGAAGGATAATAAATATTATTAAACAAAGCAATTTTAAGAAAAGAGACTTTCTAACAATTAAAGCAATTTCTTTCTTGATCCAATTACTTCATAGACCAAATTTCATTGAACTGTTAAATACCACAAATAACTAGCAATAAAACAAATTACTGAGGTAAAATTGGTGCTTTCCCTTAGTTTTCCCTTTCAATATTTTTTCCCTTTACATATTTAACTTTCAAAATGAATTTATTATTATGCCTTATGCCATAAAACTTGGAAAATTAATGAAATCTTCACTTTAAAATCTGGCTTTCTCGTGAGTTGTTTTAGATTATTATACTATAAATATTGCATCAAATCTTAAATACTATGTGCTACATGTCCTTTTTGAATCTGATAAATTATATAACAGATAAGGATTCTAATAAAAGTATATAATATGCATGCTGCTGCTGCTGCTAAGTATCATCAATCATGTCCAACTCTGTGGGATCTCACAGATGGCAGCCCAACAGGCTCCCCCATCCCTGGGATTCTCCAGGCAAGGATTCTGGAGTGGGTTGCCATGTCCTTCTCCATGTTATGCATATCTATTAGCAAAATATCTAATCTGATTACTAGCTATCCAGTAAATATGCATTTGTTAAAACTTAACTCAATATACTACCTAAAGGAAGAGATAATTTCAAAGAATTATCCAATCTAGTCTTCAAAAAATTATTTCTGAGCTATTTGAGAAAACTGAGGCCTCAGAAGTAACCCAACTTTTCCATTTAAATGAGCAGATACATATTCACATTACATGACAGAATTCATAAATTCTAGTAATATTGCCTTTATAAATACCCAAGTAAAATTAATCAGACCAATTTTGTAAAGGAATATTTAGTTTTAAAAATTTCAATAATCAGTATGCTTAAAATTATAACCCAGAAACACTATATGTTCTATGGTTCTTTTTTATGTACGGTGGTCTTCCAAAAGGATTTTTTTCACATAAATCTTCACAAGAAATAGAATTAAAATTGTTCTACAGTGGAATGTTTTATCATGTGGACTTTTAAAATTTAACTTATCATGTAATAAAATTACATTGTTAGGAAATTACTTCTTCTTAACATTAAAGGGCTATATTTTTTACCTATTTCCCAGTGGTATGTATAAGAGTATAACTGCTTAACTACATAATTTTTTTCCTAAGTACCTAAGTTTATTTTATTTTAGAATTTAAACAATATTTGTTAATACACAGAAATTAATAGCCAAATATTAAAAGAAAATCGAAATGTATGCCAGTTAATGAAGAGGACATCTCAGGGCAATGTTTTAAAAGTAGAGGGAAAATAAGTAAAATAAATGAGATAACAAAATTGAAAACAGATAAGCAAAACAAGATGACCATTGTCAGAAAGGGGGCTAGGGAAATCTTCAGTGAAGTCCATGAGAAGGAGGACTGTGGAAATTCAGAGCCAGAACGTTTGATGGAAATGAAGCACACTTGAAAAGATACTTAGGTTCTTGGCTGAACCTACATGAATATCATTCACTAAGTTTAGTGAATCAAGAGTAACAGGCTAAGAATGGGACATTAAGAGTTCAGTTATGAATATGCTAAATTTGATACCAAATAAGACATTTCAGTGGAGAGCTCAGGAAAGCAGGTAGATACATGATGACATTTATGCCTACTTTTTTTTAAAGTTATATCAATCATTCATCTAATCTTGATGCTATTAAGAGAGTGAAATCACTAACTAGGAGAACAGAGAAGCTTCTCCTAACTTCTCCATGTATAGCTGATTATCATGCCCTTATGTCCTTTCAACTCCCTGTAGAAACCTCTGTTTTAATACATGTCATTCTGTTTCTAAATGACTTTATGTCAATATTCTCTGCTACTGTAATTTTGAAACTAGAAAATTAAAGAGTCCACAGAGTGGACACGACTGAAGTGACTTAGAAGCAGCAGTAGCAGCAACATTAGGAATCATTATTTTTTATCATTTTCCTTGAAAATGTTCACTGCCAAATGATGGGTGTTGGTTTAATAGTGCTCGTGTTTAGCACTTTACTTTCTAAATTGCTATAAATGACACTGTAATTATAACCTCTATTTTCTCCTTAACCAATTAGTTTTCTGTTTGACTTGCTGTACATATGGTACTTTGCTTCTTGTGTAATAGTCAATTTGCAGGCACAACTTCTAAGGATTATGTAATTTTTGTCCTCAGTACACTTTAAATAAAAACATGAACAAAGCCCAAAAATCTATAATACATAATTTATTTTCATTTATTTTCATAACATTTTATATATGGATAACTGAATTATACTGCTGCATATTCCTACTTTATATATTTTCAATATAATTGATCTTTGCCTCTCATTAATTTCTTAGCTAGTTATCCAATCTTACCTTGAATTAGAAAATACTGTGCAAACATCCTAGAGATATTTTGTAACTTATATAAATATATCATTTCAATATTAATTAGGATTAATTTAAGATAGGATTTATTAACTTAATTAATTATTTTAGTGTGCTAAAGAGTTAAGATTTTTACAGGAACCTGTATTCACTAAGTTTACATATAATATAAATCAATTCTATGGCACCAAACTGCTCAGATACTTTGTGTGAGAATGAAAGAGGAGATGGCTGCTTAAATTGAACACCACTGAGAAATAAATCAGTGTACTTATACTTGTTTTAAGACTTTTCACGAGTGACTGCATTTGATCTTTATCACACTTGTTAACCTACGCAATGCAGTACTGTCCTTCAACAAGGTTGAAGACTTTGACACCAAAATAATTCAAGAAAGTTGCTCAAGGTCACACAGCTAATCAGCTGAGGAGCAGGAATTGGTCCTATGTTCTATAAAGCCCCATCACTCCTCTTTAACAAAATCATCCTCATCGTTTGTGAAAAGAATTGTCATAGTTGTGTTTGAGTAGGCATATTCTTTATCTGTCCAAAAGAAGCTCACAACCTAATTTGGGAAGATAAGTAGAGAAAAATAAAATAGTCTTAACTACTTATAACTAGATGTGATTCACAGTAACAAATTGCCTAGAGGAAGCTGACACTGAATTTAATTTTCAAAAAGATAAATCTAGGATCTTGAGTAAAAGGAATTACTTTCACATATATACAATTAACAAATCCTACAGAATGACTAATCTGTTTCATGAAATGGATAATGAAAAAGAAATGCTCATGAAGTTAGATATTCCAGTCTTGGAATTCATTGTAACAGAACATTTTTTGTTAACCATAGTAATCAAGAAATTTATCCAATAATATCAGTGACATGTTACAAAGCTAAGATTATAATTTACAAGGTTCCTATTTGTTTTTATTGAGATATAATGTGTTATCAAAATATCCTCCCTGTAAAACAATAATAGCTGAGATTACCAATTTTAAATATTTCCTTTTTAGTTACTAGTCACATGATTTCATGGATTTCTTAGCAGAGAAAGATAAAATTATCCAAATTTCATTCTAAGAATGTAATCTTAATTTCTTCACTATAATGATCACAACTGTTTATAATAATGATTAAAACTGTTCTTACCAATTTTCTACCAGGCTCTGGGCAATGTATGATCAAGTGAGCTTATGTCAGAAGAAAAAATGGAAAACTTGTAAAACAAACATCACTTATCTTATAGATGGGTCAGTAGATGCATTCTGTGTTGCTCTGCCAATGTATTGCCTCATTTCTAAATGGAATGTTTTTCTTGGTTTTAGCCCTTTCATTTAATATTTTGCAAACACAAGAAGGTATAGCATATTCCTTCTGCTTTGCTGTGTACTGTTCTAACAGTTTGTCCAATGGAGGTGGCAAAAACTTTAGAAAGAGCTACTGCAGATCATAAGGTGGGATGGATTCTAAGTCAGACAGATATAAATTTTTATCAATGAAGCTCCATTTATTCTTGCTCTCCTACTTCTTTAATATTTCTGTTTAGTTACTATTTTTTAGTAACCCATAGATCTGAATGAATCATCTGTTGGCTGCTGTCAACAAAATAAAAACTAGTGGAATAGAATTCAGTTGTTAACACTTGTAAATCAAGTTCTGTTCTTGAAAACAGAGGAAAAAAGAAAGACATCACTATACTCCAAATTTAGGTTTAGTCAGATATAATGAGCACGTGAAATATCTCACTTTATCACCAATTTGTTTATCTATATAACCTTATAAAATTCATGCTTCATTTTCTTTAATCTCTACATTAATTCAACTACTCCACAAAGATGCTATCATCACTATCACAAATTTCCCTTTGAGTGAAATAACAAGCTTATGAATCAAAAGTCAAATGTTAAATTATTACTTATACTTATTTATATTCATTAACCTTGCAGTAATAATATGGAGTAAAACATAGTGACTTGCATTATCTTGGGGGATAGTAAGTATTCTGTAAACTATATCTTTTATAGAAACTATCATTGAAATATTTATTAATGAATTTTCTATATCTTCCAAAACTAAATATCACAAAATGAACATCTCCATAGATTTCTTGCTATTACGCAGCCTGTTAATTCATATTCTCTTTCTCCCTGTCTCTCTCACCTGTCTCCCTCACCTGTCTCCATTGTTCAGCTTTTAGCTTTTGGCATCTTTCTTCAGTCTAGTCTAGAATTCACTCTTTTCTATAACTGCATGTTCTCTAGAGATGCACTTATCTAATAATCTCCAAACGTCTATTTCAAATGTTGCCTTTATTTGAACTTTAGATACATACGTCCCTCTGCTAGACATTATCAATTATACTTCTAAAAACCTTTACAAATTCCAAACTTACAAAATCTTGAGAATAAGTTGGAGACAGACACCAAGAGTGGTCTATTCTGCATGCACCTGTAGAGCATAGATTAAAATATGTTCCTCTAACCTCTTTCCACTAACCTCGGTTATTCAAGTTTCACAAACTATAATTCCACTTTTATAATTCCTTGGGTTAAAAGAAGGTAATTATTTATCCTTCTAAGTTCTCCTGTTTAAAAAATATTAAATTTCTTTAAGTTTCTACATGTGACATGGAAATGAGATGCTATATTATTCCAATACCTCTCCTTCAGATGAATAATTTTCCTTATAAATAAGGCACTTAGAACATCCTTCATTTTAAAATAGAAGCTCTGATATTTTGGCCACCTGATGTGAAGAGCTGACTCACTGGAAAAGACCCTGATGGTGTGAAAAACTGAGGGCAGGAGGAGAACAGGGTGACAAAGGATAAGATGGTTCAGGGGCATCATCGACTCGATGGACATGACTTTGAGAAAACTCCAGGAGATAGTGAAGGACAGGGAGGCCCAGCATGCAGTAGCCCATGGGGTCACAAAGAGTCTGACATGACTGAGTGACTGAACAACAGTAACAACAAAGTATGTATGAGTGCTTATTCGCTTCAGTCAGTTGCAGAGTCAGACATGACTTAGTGACTGAACAACAACAATGTCCAGGAACATTCAGTAAAATAGTCCCTTGTGTGTGCTGTGTGCTTAGTCACTCAGCCGTGTCTAACTCTTTGTTAGGCCATGGACTGTAGCCCTCCATGTTCCTTTGTCCATGGGGATTCTCCCAGCAAGAAAACTAGAGTGGGTTGCCACGCTCTCCTCCAGGGAATCTTCCCAACCCAGGGTCAAACCCAGGACTCCTGCATTGCAAGCAGACTCTTTATCTTCTGAGCCACCAGTGAATCCCATGAACTTCTAATCCCGGGAAACAGTGGGTAACCTATTTCCTTTTCCAGTGGATCTTCCCAACCCAGGAACTGAACCAGGGTCTCCTGCATGGCCTGCAGGTGTATTCTTCACCAGCTGAGCTATCACAAAAGCCCCAAAGAGTCCCATACACCTATGCTATTTTTCTGGATGAGTATAAATTGCTAATTTTGCCTGGATTATAGGTGACAAGATAGTACAATGTTGAACAAAAGAATAAATAAATTTCAATCCTTAAAACATTCTAAAATAAAAAGTGTAAGAAAGTATGGTGGCTTAATCAGGTACAATTCTACAAAGATACTGACTTTTGATTATAATATTTAAAGCTCTAGAAATAATAAATAAGGCTGTTTAAAAAGTGCTATTGTAACCAATACTTCATGAAATATGCTGCTTTTTTAAAAAAATAAGAATAAGAAAATATCATATGGTCATTGGAATCAGGTCTACCTAAGGTCCTGCCTTTTATAAAACTTCAAAATGAAGCAAACAACACTGTAAAGTATGTATTTGAATAGCTTTCTCTGAACCTCCATTTGTCCATGAACTCTAGAAGAGCTGTTTTCAATGCATGGCAGTACACAATGTATGTTATATGAGAAATAAAGGTAATATGTTGTGAATAAAAATGACTAGACAGCATCTAGAAAGAATTTTCCTACTTATTAGAAGGATCTTTTTTTAAATCTCCAAAATGTTAGGTTTAGAGTAACTAAAAAAGGTAAATTAGTATTTCACAAAATGTTGGTATTTTTAACTTTAAAAACAGCCATAGCTTTCCTCTTTACAAACAGAAATGTTTCATGTATTTTAATGAACAAATGAATAAATGGAAGCAGGAAAAAGGGAAGGAAAGAAGGGAGGGAAGGAAGGAGAGAAGGAAGAAGAGAGAAAGAAAGGAAAGAAATGTTGGTCTCTAGGGTGCTACTGAGATATACAATAAATACCACCTCTCTAGTTTAGTCATGATCTCTGGCTCTGTTAATTTGTTGCTTTGCCATTTTCTTTCAATGCTTCATGAGTTTCTATATTATTTTTAACAATTAGATTTCTACCTGCATAAGAGGTGTAAACTAGTATCTACTGTTTTTCTATGTAGAATGTTTTAAAGACTATGTAGCTCTCTTTTTTTATATTTGTTTTTGTCTGCCTTTAAAAAATTATCTTTGAAACCTTCTAAAATATTTTATTAAAAACAATGTTTTTGATCTTAAGTTGTATATTTCTAATTTTCTGAATTAACTGCTCTAAATATTTTTACCTATTTCATGAATATCATTAATGTAATTTCAAAATCACAATATTTTATTTGACTAAGTCATTCCACTTGAACTGAAAGTAGCTTCTAAAATTATTAAATAGAAATGCAAGATTAAAATTAGCAGAAATTAAACAAGCATGGAGATCATGAGAGCCAAAAGATTCAGTAAAACATCTATTTTTGATCTATAATTTTTGGCTTCCATAATAAACAAAACAGGATAAAAACTGCCAATTACATTTTGAGATCTAAAAGAAAGATACATCAGTTTTAATTATAAATGATGGAAAGCTGGTATCAATTTCAAAATATACTTGCTTTTGTTCATAAAATTTTTTTTTTTAATCTCTCATTCCCATTTAACAAAACTGCAAAGTGATTGTATGTTAAAGTTGCCAGACAGGAAGTTTTATTATTTTACACCAAACATCAATTTCTTCCAGCTACTTTTCACTAAAGAAACATTCAATAAGTAATTTAAAAATGAAAGTTACAAAACATTAAACACATATTATAATAGGAAAAATAAAGCACTATGTAATTGGAGGAGTCTCAAAATAACTCAATTTTACTCTGGGAATGTATTTCAGATGCTCTTTAATTGATGTCAGATTAGCTGCCCAGGTTTCTAATAATAAGATATGATTAATTAACTTTTAGTACAATACACAAATGCAGTGTTATTTAAATTAGTATTTTGTATTTAGAGCATCCCACATTTCATATAACCTTTTAATACTACATGTATCGGATATCAGGCTTCTTGTGTTTTTTTCCTCCTCTGTAGAACTATTATTATCTGGCAGTTGCTACTTTCTCTGCAAAAGCCACACCGGTTCTTTAAGCAAAGTAGCTACAATTTCATTTGCTTCCTTCTCTCCTACAATATCTATTCTAGCTCAGAAGAGAAAAATAGTACCTTCTAGAAGTAAAATATCTGACTGAAGAGTAACTCTGTATACTCAGTGAGGACCAATTTTTCAGTTTCAATATCTTCAAATTAATTTATATCCCTATCTAGTCAACAAATGAATTCCTTCTTTTACATTTTAGAGCCGACTTTCTAAACTTTTGTGGGTTTGAAGAGCTAATTATTTTAATTAAAATTAAGACATTCTAAAAGTGAAGGAACTGCTTCAACAAGGTTGGAAATCTTATTACACAAAAGTTCTACTTCTAATGTATAAAAATTAATTACAGGAAAGTATTCAATAGCTGAAGCAACTATTGCTTTAAACGTCAAAAACATCCTATAATGTATTTCAACATGGTTTGAAGATAAACAAGATTAGTTTAAAAGCTGTAAGTGATTGAAGGAAATTTTCAAAATGTACCTAGCTTTATATATACAATTTTGAAAAATCACTCATTTCCATTTAACATAACTGCCAAGGGCTTGTGCATCAAAGCTGCCAAATAGGAACTTTTAGTTCTCTGCTTAACATTTCATCCATCTTCCTTATGGGCTGAGAAAGATTTATACCTAGAAGACAGTATCCAATAAGAAAAGGAAGAAAAAAAAAAAGCTAAAGCTGTTAAAGGAAAAAAAATGCTAAGAATAAATAGAACCATCTAACACCGATCATGTTGAATTGTGGTATGTGTATATGTATTGATTAAAATGTTTCTGGGAGATATATTGAGATAATAAAAAGAGAAAGGATGCACTTACATATTATTCAGTATAAAATTAAACTACGTTACATAAATAATGCTTCAAAAGAGACTGTTCAAAACTTTTGCTAGCACAAATGTGAAATAATTTTAATTATAATATTTTATGAAAAATGTTTTTCAAATCAAGGAAAAAGACCTAAATACTGGTTTTATACGATAGATAGAAGATGATACATGAAGATCATTGTCATTTATTTCTCAAAGACAAGAAAATGTCCATAACCTGAGAGTTCAGTGTTAAAGAAGAGGAAAAAAAAAAAAGAAAACTTCCTTTTCCTCTGTTCTCGTAATCTCCATGACTAGAAGACTTACATATAAATCATCTATTTCCGGGGAAAAGAAAAGTGAACGCAGGTAAAATTAGTGTTTTAGACCTGACAGACCCTGTGGTGCTTCAAGCTAGTAAGTAGTGGGTCAGGGTGTCTTAAGGTGAAACTATTTCTGAAAATAATGGATGGAAACTAAGCTGCATTGCAGTGTTTCTCCTTACAATTAAAAAAATACTTTAGTTCATACAAAAATAGATTAGATTAAAAAATGGAAATCAATGAACTTTTAAAAGATTTCTGTTGTCCCTGTGTAGGTATGTTCTTTTATTCTGTCTTAATCAAAATGATTCTATACTTACTTTACTTTAGTGGGATGGAAACTACCTCATATAATGAATATCAATGAAAGGGAAAGCACTAGAGAGATAAATGACTGTCAGTGGGCCAGGGCAAATTTGATAGGCTAAAATAGTTCTAATGGAAATGTGAAGACATTTTTATATCCCTAGAGACATAGTTCGGAGAAGGCAATGGTACCCCACTCCGGTACTATTGACTTGGAAATCCCACGGACAGAGGACCCTGGTAGGCTGCATCCATGGGGTCACGAAGAGTCAGACATGACTGAGCAACTTCACTTTCACTTTTCACTTTCATGCACTGGAGAAGGAAATGGCAATCCATTCCAGTATCTTGCCTGTAGAATCCCAGGGACGGGGAGCCTGGTGGGATGCCGTCTATGGGGTCACACAGAGTCGGACACGACTGATGTGACGTAGCAGCAGCAGCAGAGACATAGTTTCCTCCTGCTCTTTAGAAGACACTTTCTTTAAAACTAGCCTGATTTCAGTTCAGTTCAGTTCAGTCACTCAGTCGTGTCCGACTCTTTGCAACCCCATGAATCACAGCACGCCAGGCCTTCCTGTCCATCACCAACTCCCGGAGTTCACTCAGACTCACATCCATCGAGTCAGTGATGCCATCCAGCCATCTCATCCTCTGTCTTCCCCTTCTCCTCCTCCCCCCAATCCCTATCAGCATCAAAGTCTTTTCCAATGAGTCAACTCTTCACATGAAGTGGCCAAAGTACCAGACTTTCAGCTTTAGCATCATTCCTTCCAAAGAAATCCCAGGGTTGATCTCCTTCAGAATGGACTGGTTGGATCTCCTTGCAGTCCAAGGGACTCTCAAGAGTCTTCTCCAACACCACAGTTCAAAAGCATCAATTCTTCGGCGCTCAGGCTTCTTCACAGTCCAACTCTCACATCCATACATGACCACAGGAAAAACCATAGCCTTGACTAGACGGACCTTAGTCGGCAAAGTAATGTCTCTGCTTTTGAATATGTTATCTAGGTTGGCCATAACTTTTCTTCCAAGGAGTAAGCATCTTTCAATTTTATGGCTGCAATCACCATCTGCAGTGATTTTGGAGCCCAAAAAAATAAACTTTGTCACTGTTTCCATGTCATCTATTTGCCATGAAGTGATAGGACCAGATGCCATGATCTTTGTTTTCCGAATGTTGAGCTTTAAGCCAACTTTTTCACTCTACTCTTTCACTTTCATCAGGAGGCTTTTTAGTTCCTCTTCACTTTCTGCCATAAGGCTGGTGTCATCTGCATATCTGAGTTTATCGATATTTCTCCCGGCAATCTTGATTCCAGCTTGTGTTTCTTCCAGTCCAGCATTTCTCATGATGTACTCTGCATACAAGTTAAATAAGCAGAGTGACAATATACAGCCTTGATGTACTCCTTTTCCTATTTGGAACCAGTCTATTGTTCCATGTTCAGTTCTAACTGTTGCTTCTTGACCTGCATACAGATTTCTCAAGAGGCAGGTCAGGTGGTCTGGTATTCCCATCTCTTTCAGTATTTCCTACAGTTTATTGTGATCCATACAGTCAAAGGCTTTGGCATAGTCAATAAAACAGAAATAGATGTTTTTCTGGAACTCTCTTGCTTTTTCAATGATCCAGTGGATGTTGGCAATTTGATCTCTGGTTCCTTTGCCTTTTCTAAAACCAGATTGAACAGCAGGAAGTTCACGGTTCACATACTGCTGAAGCCTGGCTTGGAGAATTTTGACCATTACTTTACTAGCATGTGAGATGAGTGCAATTGTGCAGTAGTTTGAGCATTCTTTGGCATTGCCTTTCTTTGGGATTTGCATCACTTAAATTTGTTTCAAAAACCTTAACTGAGATGTTTAATGATTAATATATCTGAAGTATTTGATATGTGGAAAGTTGAAACACAAAATATATGCACAACCTTTCTCAGGGTCATTCCCACAAATCTTAATGAGTAAACTGAAATGTCAAGTCAATTTATGGCAACATAAAGAAGACTTTTATATAATAATTATATTACAAAATTGTGCAAACAAATATTAACATGAGTGTATGTTCTTTGATGTCCTCATAAGTAGATATATTGCTTGCTCAATACCTGATCAAAATTTAAAATATTTTTAACATCTAAATAACATTTCATTAAAAATAAAATGTTACATTTTCCTTATAGGGTCTAATTTACTCATAATATAGCACTGAGAGAATATTACATTTTATATGTTACATGATCTTGGTGTCTGCCAAAAGCCATTAACAGTGGAATTAAATCCAGGTATCTATGATCCATTTAAATCGAAAATCCTATTATGTCTTCATTATTCTGTACATCTGTCCAGCCTATGACAATCATAGTTCTACTGGGTTAGCCAAAATTCAGTTAGATGGTATGGAAAAACCTGAATGAACTAGTTGGCCAACCCAATATTATATACTGTTATTTCCTCTTGCTACTTATCTATTATGTGATGGCTGATAAGGGGCAGCTTCAGCATATAAAGAAGATAAAGTTGGAAATAGAAGAGATACATAAAAGACATACTTCAGACACAGAACTGAGATGCTGTTCATAAAAGAATTGTTGTGTATATATATGAGGCGGAGTTTACACATGATTTGGGAGGATGACATAATGGAGGAAATAAGATGACAGAGGAAGAGATACAAGGACATATTAAATGTGAACCTGTGGCTTTGAATTTAAGTGATTCCATTAATAGAATTGTTTGTTTTAAGAAAAATGCCAACTCAAGGGACAAAAAACTGATTTTAGATATATTGTATAGAAACAATTGAGACAACATCCATGTAGAGATGTATGTCTGAGGCAAGGAAATATACTGCTTTGTTTCTGCTGATTCATCTATGCTAGAATTAAACCATGGAGGATCAGTGCCTCTATGAAGATGAAACTGCTGGGGAATCCATGCAGGCCCAGAGAGCTGCTTGTGAAAGAGCCACCAACTTCTTGGGGCTGGAAGCCGCTGCTCCTCGAGGACTCAAGCACGCCAGCCCCCATAACTTGCTGGTTCCAGGCCATCGGGGGTCTAATCTTGTCATTCATTTTAGTTTAGGATCCTTCACTGGTCTTCAATGGAAATGACAGACATGTCATTCCTCATGACCTGAGACTTCATCTTCTGGCACTCATGAAGGGTTGCTCCCTATGTGACCTGGCAGCATCAGCTGCTAAACCAGCTGGCACCCACTGGGACCTGACTAATGCCATATCCAGTGGCCTGGCAATCAGATTTTGCTTTTTCCTGCTGTCACTCATGACAGTTAACTTCCTTCCTGAGTTTACCAAGTGAGGAAATGACACCTAATAATATGGAAAAGGAAGAGTGTAAACTATTGGGGTGCTGGAGCAGCTGTGAGGAGATACACCACGTCCAAGGGCAAAAGAGAAGCCCCAGCAAGATGGTAGGAGGGGCAAAATCACATTTAGCATCAAACCACATACCTGCCAGAGACACTCATAGGGCTCAAACAAACCTTGTGTGCACCAGGATCCAGGGATCCCATAGAGACTGAGCCAGAACTGTATTTGGGTGTCTCCCATGGAGGTACAGGTCAGCAGTGGCCTGCTGCAGGGGCAGGGGCTCTGGATGCCTCAGACCTGGGTATGGCATAAGCCCTGTTGGGGGAGGTCACCAATAACACACCACAGAGCGACCAGAACTTACACAGGACTGGGGAAACAGACTCTGGGAGGACATAAATAGCACCTTGGGCACACCAGGACCCAGGAGAAAGGAGCAGTGACCCCCAAGACACTGACCCAGACTTGCCCATGAGTGTCCAGGAGTCTCTGGTGTAGATGTGGGTCAGCGGTAGCCAGTTGAAGGGTTGGGGGCACAGAGTGCAGCAGTCCCTGCATGGGACCTTTTGAAGGAGGTTGCCATTATCTTCATTACCTCCACCACGGTCTGGCACCAGGTAAATAATAAATTTACTTCCCTGGTAGCTCAGATGGTAAAGCACCTACCTACAATGTGGGAGACCGGGGTTCAATCCCTTGGTCTGGAAGATCCCCTGGAAAAGGAAATGGCAACCCACTCCAGTACTGTTGCCTGGAAAATCCCATGGATGGAGGAGCATGGTAGGCTATAGTCCTTGGGGTCCCAAAGAGTCAGACATGACTGAGCGACATGACTTTCACTTTCAAATAATAGGGAGGGGGGAACACAGCCCCACCCTTCAACAGAAAATTGGATTAAAGGTTTACTGACCATGGCTCCACCCATCAGGAGGAGACCCGGTTTCCCCCTCAGTCAGTCTCTCCCATCAGGAAGCTTCCATGAGCCTCTTATGCTTCTCCATCAGAGGACAAACAGAATGAAAACCACAATAACAGAAAACTAACCAATCTAATTACATGGACCACAGCTTTATCTAACTCAATGAACCTATGAGACATGCCCTGTAGGGCCACCCAAGGCAAACACGTCATGGTGGAGAGTTCTGACAAAATGTGGTCCATTGGAGAAGGGAATGGTGAACCACTTCAGTTTCTTGCCTTGAGAACACCATGAACAGTATGAAAATGCAAAAAGATAGGACACTTAAAGATGAACTCCCCAGGCTGGAAGGTGCCCAATGTGCTACTGGAGGTCAGTGGAGAGTAACTCCAGAGAGAATAAACAGATGGAGCCAAAGTGAAAACAACACCCAGTTCTGGATGTGACTGGTGATGGAAGAAAAGTCAGATACTGTAAAGAATAATATTGCATAGGTACGTGGAATGTTAGGTCCATGAATCAAGGCAAATTGGAAGTGGTCAAACAGGAGATGACAAGAGTGAACATCAATATTTTAGGAATCAGTGAATTAAAATGGACTGGAATGGGTAAATTTAACTCAGATGACCATTATATCTACTACTGTGGGCAGGAATCACTTAGAAGAAATGGAGTAGCCCTCATAGTCAACAAAAGAGTCTGAAATGCAGTACTTGGATGCAATTTCAAAAACAACAGAATGATCTCTGTTTGTTTCTAAGGCAAACCATTCAATATCACAGTAATCCAAGGCTATGCCCCGACCAGTAATGCTGAAGAAGCTGAAGTTGAACAGTTCTATGAAAATCTACAAGGCCTTCTAGAACTAACACTCAAAAAAGATGTTCTTTTCATTATAGGGGACTGGGAGGCAAACGTAGGAAGTCAAGAAACACCTGGATTAACAGGCAAATTTGGCCTTAAAGAACAAATGAAGCAGGGCAAAAGTTAATAGAGTTTTGCTAAGAGAATTCACTGGTCATAACAAACACCCTCTTCCAACAACACAAGACTCTATACGTGGACATCACTAGATGGTCAATACCGAAATCAGATTGATTATATTCTTTTCAGCCAAAGATGGAGAAGCTCTATATAGTTAGCAAAACCAAGACTCTTGGGTGCTGACTGTGGTTCAGATCTTGAACTCCTTATTACAAAACTCGGACTTAAATTGAAGAAAGTAGGGAAAACCACTAGACCATTCAATAGGACCAAAATCAAATCTCTTAATGATTATACAGTGGAAGTGAGAAATAGATTCAAGGTATTAGATATGATAGACAGAGTGCCTGAAAAATTAAGTACAGAGGTTCATGACACTGTACAGAAGGGAGGGATCAAGACAACCCTCAAGAAAAGGAAATGCACAAAGGCAAAATGGCTATCTGAAGAGGCCTTAAAAATAGCTCTGAATAGAAGAGAAGCAAAAGGTAAAGGAGAAAGGGAAAGATATATTCATTTGAATGCAGTTTCAAAGAATAGCGAGGAGAGATAAGAAAGCCTTCCTAAATGATCAATGCAAAGAAATAGAGGAAAACAATAGAATGGGAAAGACTAGACATCTCTTCAAGAAAATAAGAAATGCTAAGGAAATATTTCATGCAAAGATGGACACAATAAAGGAGAAAAATGCTATGCACCTTACAGAAGCAGAAGGAATTAAGAAGAGGAGGCAAGAATACATAGAGACCTATACAATAAAAATCTTCACGACCCATATAATCACGATGTTATGATCATTCACCAAGAGCCAGACATCCTGGAATGCAAAATCAAGGGGGCCTTACCAAGCATCACTATGAAAAAAACTAGTGGAGGTGATGGAACTCCAGTTGACCTATTTCAAATCCTAAAAGATGATGCTGTGGAAGTGATGACTCAATATGCCAGCAAATTTGTACAACTGAGCAGTGGCTACAGAACTGGAAAAGCTCAGTTTTCATTCCAATCCCAAAAAGGGCAAAGCAAAAGAATTCTCAAACTACTGCAAAATTTCACACATTAGAAAAGTAACGCTCAAAATTCTCCAATCAGGCTTCAACAGTATTTGAACCGTGAACTTCCAGATGTTCAAACTGGATTTAGAAAATGCAAAGGAGCCAGAGATCAAATTGCCAACATCCACTAGACCATCAAAAAAGCAACAGAGTTTCAGGAAAACATCTAGTTCTGCTTTATTGACTATGCCAAAGCCTTTGACTGTGTGGATCACAGAAAACCATGGGAAATTCTTAAAGAGATGAGAATACCAGAACACCTGACCTGCCTCCAGAGAAATTTGTATGCAGGTCAGGAAGCAACAGTTAGAACTGGACATGGAACAACAGACTGGTTCCAAATAGGAAAAGGAGTACGTCAAAGTTATATATTGTCACCCTGCTTAGTTAACTTTTATGCAGAGTAAATCATGAGAAATGCTGGGCTAGATGAAGCTCAAGCTGGAATCAAGATTTCAGGTAAAATATCAATAACTTCAGATACACACATGATACCACTCTTACAGTAGAAAGTGAAGAAGAACTAAACAGACTCTTGATGAAAGTGAAAGAGGAGAGTGAAAAAGTTGGCTTAAACTCAGCATTCAGGAAATGAAAATCATGGCATCTGGTCCTGACACTTCAGGCAAATAGATGGGGAAACAATGGAAACAGTGACAGACTTTATTTTGAGGGGCTCCAAAATCACAGCAGATCATGACTGCAGCCATGAAATTAAAAGACGTGTGCTTCTTGGAAGAAAAGTTCTGACCACCTAGACAGCATATTCAAAAGCACAAACATTACTTTGCCAACAAAAGTCCATGTAGTCAAAGCTATGGTTTTTGAGCACCAAAGAATTGATGCTTTTAAACAGTGGTGTTGGAGAATACTCTTGAGAGTCCCTTGGACTGGAAGAAGATCCAATCTGTCCATCTTAAAGGAAATCAGTCCTGAATAGTCATTGGAAGGACTGATGTTGAAGCTGAAACACCAATACTTTGGCCACCTTATGTGAAGAACCAATTCATTGGAAAATATTCTGATGTTGGCAAGATTGAAGGCGGGAGGAAAAATGGATGAGAGAGGATGAGATGGTCGGACAGCATCACCGACACGATGGACATGAGGTTGAGTAAATTCCGGGAGCTGGAGATGGAGAGGGAGGCCTGGTGTGCTACAGTCCAGTTCAGTTCAGTTCAGTTGCTCAGTCGTGTCCGACTCTGCAACCACATGAATTGTAGCATGCCAGGCCTTCCTGTCCCTCACCAACTCCCGGGGTTCACCCAAACTCATGTCCATCAAGTCGGTGATGCCATCCAGTCATCTCATCCTCTGTCGTCCACTTCTCCTCCTGCTCCCAATCCCTCACAGCATCAAAGTCTTTTCCAATGAGTCAACTCTTCACATGAGGTGGCCAAAGTACTGGAGTTTCAGTGGATACTCAGGGCTGATCTCCTTTAGAATGGACTGGTTGGATCTCCTTGCAGTCCAAGGGACTCTCAAGAGTCTTCTCCAACACCACAGTTCAAAAGCATCAATTCTTTGGCACTCAGCTTTCTTCACAGTCCAACTCTCACATCCATACATGACCACTAGAAAAACCATAGCCTTGACTAGACAGACCTTTGTTGGCAAAGTAATGTCTCTGCTTTTGAATATGCTATCTAGGTTGGTCATAACTTTCCTTCCAAGGAGTAAGTGTCTTTTAATTTCATGGCTGTAATCACCATCTGCAGTGATTTTGGAGACCAAAAACATAAAGTCTGGCAATGTTTCAACTGTTACCCTATCTATTTCCCATGAACTGATGGGACCAGATGCCATGATCTTCGTTTTCTGAATGCTGAGCTTTAAGCCAACTATTTCACTCTCCTCTTTCAATTTCATCAAGAGGCATTTTAGTTCCTCTTCACTTTCTGCCATAAAGGTGGTATCATCTGCATATCTGAGGTTATTGATATTTCTCCCAGCAATCTTGATTCCAGCTTGTGCTTCTTTCAGCCCAGCGTTTCTCATGATGTACTCTCCATATAAGTTAAATAAGCAGGGTGACAATATACAGCCTTGACATACTCCTTTTCCTATTTGGAACCAGTCTGTTGTTTCATGTCCAGTTCTAACTGTTGCTTCCTGACCTGCATATAGGTTTGTTAAGAGGCAAGTCAGGTGGTCTGGTATTCCCATCTCTTTCAGAATTTTCCACAGTTTATTGTGATCCACACAGTCAAAGGCTTTGGCATAGTCAATAATGCAGAAACAGATGTTTTTTCTGGAACACTTTTCCTTTTTCCATGATCCAGCGGATGTTGGCAATTTGATCATTCATTCCCCTGTCTTTTCGAAAACCAGCTTGAACATCTGGAAGTTCATGGTTCACCTACTGCTGAAGCCTGGCTTGGAGAATTTTGACCATTACTTTAGTAGCGTATGAGATGAGTGCAATTGTGCAGCAGTTTGAGCACTCTTTGGCATTGCCTTTCTTTGGGATTGTAATGAAAACTGACTTTTTCCAGTCCCGTGGTCACTGCTGAGTTTTCCAAATTTGCTGGCATATTGAGTGCAGCACTTTCACAGAATCATCTTCCAGGATTTGAAATAGCTCAACTGGACTTCCATCACCTCCACTAGTTTTGTTCATAGTGATGCTTGGTAAGGCCCACTTGACTTCACATTCCAGGATGTCTGGCTCTAGCTGAATGATCACATCATCTTGATTTTCTTGGTCATGAAGATCTTTTTTGGACAGTTCTTCTGAGTTATCTTGCCACCTCTTCTTAATATCTTCTGCTTCTGTTAGGTCCATATCATTTCTGTCCTTTATGAGCCCATCTTTGCATGAAATGTTCCCTTTGTATCTCTAATTTTCTTGAAGAGATCTCTAGTCTTTCCCATTCTATTCTTTTCCTCTATTTCTTTGCACTGATTGCTCAGGAAGGCTTTCTTATCTCTCCTTGCTATTCTTTGGAACTTTGAATTCAGATGTTTATATCTTTCCTTTTCTCCCTTGCTCTTCACTTCTCTTCTTTTTGCAGATGTTTGTAAGGCCTCCCCAGACAGCCATTGTGCTTTTTTCCATTTCTTTTCCATGGGGATGGTCTTGATCCCTGTCTCCTGTACAATGTTGTGAACCTCCATCCATAGTTCATCCAGCACTCTATCCATCAGATCTAGCCCCTTAAATCTATTTCTCACTTCCACTGTATAATCATAAGAGATTTGATTTAGGTCATACCTGAATGGTCTAGTGGTTTTCTCTACTTTGTTCAATTTAAGTCTGAATTTGGCAATAAGGAGTTCATGACCTGAGCCACAGTCAGCTCCCGGTCTTGTTTTTGCTAACTCTATAGAGCTTCTCCATCTTTGGCTGCAAGGAATATAATATATCTGTACTCTGTATTGACCATCTGATGATGTCCATGTGTAGAGTCTCCTCTTGTGTTGTTGGAAGAGGGTATTTGCTATGACCAGTGCCTTCTCTTGGCAAAACTCTATTAGCCTTTGTCCTGCTTCATTCCATATTCCAGGGACAAATTTGCCTGTTACTCCAGGTGTTTCTTGACGTCCTACTTTTGCATTCCAGTCTCCTATAATGAAAAGGACATCTTTTTTGGGTGTTAGTTCTAAAAGGTCTTGTAGGTCTTCATAGAACCATTCAACTTCAGCTTCTTCAGCATTACCAGTTGGGGCATAGACTGGATTTCTGTGATATTGAATGGTTTGCCTTGGAAACGAACAGAGATCATTCTGTCATTTTTGAGATTGCCTCCAAGTACTGCATTTCGGACTCTTTTGTTGACCATGATGGCTACTCCATTTCTCCTAATTGATTCCTCCCCACAGTAGTAGATATAATGCTCATCTGAGTTAAATTCACCCATTCCAGTCCATGGAGTCGCAAAGAGTCATAAATGACTGAGCGACTGAACTGTACTGAACTGAACTAAAGTGCCTTTACCTCCAAGGACAGAGGAGGCTGAGGAGAGTTTTGATAGGGAAACTATTGAAACATGTGAGATTTTCAAGTGGAACAGCTTAGTGAAGTAGAAAAATGGCATTTTAAAAAGAAGAGATATAAGAAGAATGGCCACTTTAGATGCACAACCTGAACAATATAGGAATTTAGAGTACTGGGGATTGAAATGCCAAGAAGCTAGTTGAAAGAAGTTTAGAGTAGATGCTCAAAACATAGAAGTGCTTAAATAAAGCTATCAGTATTATTATATTCACATAACATACAATCTACTGAAAATGATGACTACATTCATGTACTCAAAAATTGTTCATTAGCTATTATATGAAACAGTGATATCACTGGGAATACAGTGATGCAAAATGGAAAGAATCTCAGAATTAATCTTTCAGTGAAGATAATTTCAGACACTGATCTCTTTATACCTATTTAACCTTATTAAATATAGTATATAATTGGCAGACTACCCTGGGCACTCAGTCATAAAAAACCCATCTGCAATACAGGAGACATGGGTTCAATTCCTGGGTTAGGAAGATCTCCTGGAGAAGGAAATGGCTACCCACTCAACTATTCTTGCTTGGGAAATCTCATGGTCAGAGGAGCCTGGCAGGCCATGGCCCACGGAGTCACAAAAGAATCTGACTAAAGTGACTAAATAACAACAATATAATTGGTAAAGTGACTGCTATGAATCTATATGAATTTTACCAAAAAAAATGGAATGTTAGCAATAAATGCATTTACCTTTATTGAGCAGTAATGTGAAAAAATTAGTGGTATCAAATAAATAATTAGGACAGGTATCCCTTAACGGGCTTTTCATTACACAGAGATCCAAACCCCTTACCAAAGACCACACAGATTATCTTCTCCTTCCTAACTTTCCGTACTTTCTTAGTCACTGAGTCTTTTCTTTCCATTTTAGGAGTATGTCATGCTTATTCTACTAGAACTGTTTGCACCTGCTGTTCCATCTGTCTGGGATACCCTTTTCCAGCCTTTTACATGGTTCATCTATTTTAATTATCAATTGTCACCTATCATACTTCCTAATGAGTAACATTCTATCATGCCATTTTGGCCTACTTTTACCTACTACTTCTTTGACCTACTAGTATGGTCTACAACTTAGACAGCATATAAAAAAGCAGAGACATTACTTTGCCAAAAAAGGTCCATCTAGTCAAACCTATCATTTTTCCAGTAGTCATGTATGGATGTGAGAGTTGGACTGTGAAGAAAGCTGAGTGCCGAAGAATTGATGCTTTTGAACTGTCATTTTGGAGAAGACTCTTGAGAGTCCCTTGGACTGCAAGGAGATCCAAGCAGTCAATCCTAAAGGAAATCAGTCCTGAATATTCATTGGAAGTATTGATGGTGAAACTGAAACTCCAATACTTAGGACACCTGATGTGAACAACTGACTCTTTGGAAAAGACCCTGAAGGCAGGAGAAGGGGACAACAGAGGATGAGATGGTTGGACGGCATCACCAACTCAATGGACATGAGTTTGAGCAAGCTCTGGGATTTGATGATGGACAGGGAAGCCTGGCATGCTGCAGTCCATGGAGTCACAAAGAGTCACACACGACTGAATGACTGAACTGAGAACTGAACTGATGGCCTACTTATTTCACGCATATCACATATTACAATTATCAGTTATTTATTTACATGTTTTCTTGGCTTTATTAATGTATGTATTTCCCTGCTTGCTTCTGTTCCTCTCAGCAGAATGGAGATGATGTACCTTGTCTGTATTATTTAATCTAGTCAATTAAATCAAGATTTGGTAAATGAATGAATGAAATAATAGGTAAGAATTTGTATACTTACAATTAGAAGAACATTGACAGGCTTACATTATTATGTTCTATTTGTAACAGGAATACATGTACATAATAGAAATTTTAGAATATGTAGAAAAGGAGATAATTCAAATCTACTATACAACCATCAAGAAACAAGTGACTTTACAGTTTGTTTTATTTACTTCTATTATTTTTTTCATGTTTTCACATAGTTTAAATTATGTTTTTGAATACTATATTTCTTACCTAGCAAATGTCATAGTCATGTTTCATGTCATTAGAAATTCGTTCTAAATATCATTACATTGTGTATTATCTCACAGTATAGAAGTTTCATACATAGTTGCTATTTTCTTCTTTTTCATAAAACTCTAGAGCCATCTTGACACACAATAACTGTCTACAACTCAATATATAATACTTATAATGAACCTCTAGAAGTAGAATTACTGAGTTAAATGGCATGATAAAGTACAGGCTCCTGATCCATACTACTAAATTACATCTAGTAAACTTTTTAGACTTGGACTTAGTGAAATATGAAAATGTCCATTTTAACATGGTCATCAACATGTAAAATGTTGTTACAATATGTCTTAATTGCAAATAATATCTAAAATTATATCTCAGTTCTTTTGAACGTATATATATTTTAATTTTTTTAATATTAGCGACATGAGGTTGATTGTCAAGTGATTATCAACCATTTTAATTTCATCACACTTATTTACAAAATAATTAACAACTGATTCAATCTTAGGAAAAAATTAGCACCTTCTAGGGAGGGTGTGAGCTTTCCTGTGGTTCAGTTGGTAAAGAATCAGCAGGAGACTCAGATTCCATTCCTGGGTAGTGAAGATCCCCTGGAGAAGGGCATGGTAATCCACTCCAGTATGCTTGTCTGGAGTACTCTGGGTACAGGGTAGCTTGGCAGGCTACCATGGGGTTGCAAAGAGTCTGAGAAGACTCAGTGACTAACACTTTCTCTTTCACTTTCATGCATAGTGTGTATTTGTCACTCGGTCATGTCCAACTCTTTGTGATGCTATGGATGGTAGCCCACCAGGCTCCTCTGTCCACAGAATTCTCCAGGCAAGAATGCTGTAGTGGATAATCATCCCCTTCTCCAAAGTATGTTTCCAACCCAGGTCTCCTGCATTGCAGGTGGATTCTTTATCATCTGAGCCACCAGAGAAGCTCTCTATGAATAGTGGGAGCTGTAAATGATTTCAGTCTTAAAAATATAAGCTGAATAAACTGCAATGAAATTATTATTAATAAATCTTACTCTACATCACATATTTGTCTCAACGTGATACAGTGATGGGTGATCCCAATAGGGCAAAAACAAAGAAAAAAAAAAAAAAAACACTTCATCCAGCCTAAACGTGAAGGCATGCTTTGTTAAAGACATGAAAGAATAATCCTGAAGGACTATTTGCAGAGCAAGGAGTAGGTGAAGGGTAGAGGAGTGTTTCTGGTTGAGAACGCTGAGAAGAGCTGAAGCGTAAGACCAGGAATCTGATGTGGACAGAGTTTATCAACTAGAGTGCATGAGAGAGACAGAGGGATAAGAGCTGGAAAGAGTAAGTGAAGTGAGACCCTGTACTGTGTTTTATGCAGTGGTTTTACACTTGAGCCAAAAGGTAGTTTGGAAACTATAGGAGCACAGATACAGCAGTGGGCTTATCCTGGCTAACACAAGGATAAGACTAAAGCAGAGCAAATATCCTAAGTAGCCCAAGTAAGATTTATGGAAAAATGCCTATGCCCCAGAAGACAGGATGCAGATAAGAAAGAAGCAAATTTGACATTTCACTGGTGGGGATGTGGTGGGGGAGACATGAGTGAGAAGAAAAATAATAGGAGAAGTTGGGCTAAGATGATTCCTACATTGGACCTGTGTGTTTGAGTTATAGTGATGGTGAGGTTAAAGTAGTAGAAATGAAGAACAGTAAGTAATACATCAGATTAGGGAAACAATATACATGCTTTTCATAGTGTATGCATACCTCTTACAACAGTGGCATTATAGTATACCTTGATATTTACTAGCAATATGCCACCCTAAAAAGAGTCAGGCCTTTTTACCCAAACTCCACTCTATTATTTTCTAAATTTTAAATTTTTTAAGAAAGATTATATTTATTTAAATTGTACAACATAATGATTTGTTATCAATATACAAAGTGGCTAATTAACATACCAACTCCTCACAGTTACCACTTTGTTTCTGTGATGAGTGCATTCGAACTCTACTCTGTGTACATCTCCAGTTAATATCATCAATTACAGTCATCATACCTGTACATCAGTTCTCTGGCTTTATTCATCCTACCTAAATGCGTATGTGTTCCTTTGACTGCCAGATCCCCATAAATCAATCCTTTCTACTTCCACTTTGTTGGCCACCATTCTGTGCTCGGTTTCTAAGAGTTTTTCCTTTTTTTTTTTTTTTTCTTTTAGATTTGATGTATAAGTGACATCATATAGAATTTGTCTTTCTCTGTCTGGCTTATTTTACTTAGCATTATGTCCTCCAGGTTCATGCAACTTGTTCCAAACGGCAAGATTTCCTTTTTTCTCATGGCTGAATGAAATTTTATATATGCTGTGCTTAGTTGTTCAGTCATGGCCAACTCTTTGTGACCCCATGTACTGTAGCCAGCCAGGCTGCTCTGTCCATGGGGATTTTCCAGGCAAAAATACTGGAGTGTCTTGCCATTCCCTCCTCCAGGGATCTTTTGAACCCAGGTCTCCCACATTGCAGGCAGATTCTTTACTAGTTGATAGCACATCTATCTATCTATCTATCTATATACATATATCTATCTATCTATTTACATATATATACACACACACACACAGAGGAAAAAAAATGTGTTTTTGTATATATATATATATATATATATATATATACACGTATTCTTTTAAAGAATGCGTGTATTCGTCATGTATTCTTATAAAGAATAAATCACATCACATATTCTTTATCCACTCATCTGTTGACAGACAGGTTTTTTCCAAGCCTTGCCTATTGTGAATAATGGTGAAATGAACATGAGAGTGCAGATATCTTTTCAAGATACTGATTTAGCTTGCCTTGGATATATACCCAGAAATGGGTTTGCTGGATCATACTGCTACTGCTACTGCTGCTACTGCTAAGTCACTTCAGTGGTGTCCGAATCTTTGTGACCCCATAGATGGCAGCCCACCAGGCTCCCCCATCCCTGGGATTCTCCAGGCAAGAATACTGGAGTGGGTTGCCATTCCCTTCTCCAGGGGATCTTCCCAACCCAGGGTTTGAACCCAGGTCTCCCGCATTGTAGGCAGATGCTTTACCATCTGAGCCACCAGGGAAGTCTCAAATAAAAGCCTAGAATGTGGTAATTTTACAGAAGACTTCTACTGAACACTTCAGTTCAGTTCAGTCACTCAGTCGTGTCCAACTCTCTGACTGCATGAACTGCTGCATGCCAGGCCTCCCTGCCCTTCACCAACTCCCACAGTTCACTCAAACTCATGTCCATTGAGTCAGTGATGCAATCCAGCCATCTCATCCTCTGTCATCCACTTCTCCTCCTGTCCCCAGTCCTTCCCAGCATCAGAGTCTTTTCCAATGAGTCAACTCTTCACATGAGGTGGCCAAAGTACTGGAGTTTCAGCTTTAGCATCATTCTTTTCAAAGAACACCCAGGACTAATCTCCTTTAGAATGGACTGGTTGGATCTCCTTTCAGTTCAAGGGACTCTCAAGAGTCTTCACCCACACCACAGTCCAAAAGAATCAATTCTTCAGCGCTCAGCTTTCTTCACAGCCCAACTCTCACATCCATACATGACTACCAGAAAAACCATAGCCTTGACTAGACGGACTTTAGTCGGCAAAGTAATGTCTCTGCTTTTGAATATACTATCTAGGTTGGTCATAACTTTCCTTCCAAGGAGTAAGGGTCTTTTAATTTCATGGCTGCAATCACCATCTGCAGTGATTTTGGAGCCCAGAAAAATAAAGTCTGACACTGTTTCCACTGTTTCCCCATCTATTTCCCATAAAGTGATGGGACCAGATGCCATGATCTTAGTCTTCTGAATGTTGAGTTTTAAGCCAACATTTTCACTCTCCTCTTTCACTTTCATCAAGAGGCTTTTTAGTTCCTCTTCTCTTTCTGCCATAAGGGTGGTATCATCTGCATATCTGAGGTTATTGATATTTCTCCCAGCAATCTTGATTCCAGCTTGTGTTTCTTCCAGCCCAGCGTTAACTCTTAGCTGCCAATAGCTAGCTAAACATCCAGTAATGACTGTTTACTATACAGACACAGAACACCAAACAGTATACAGTGCACAGATCTCTTCTTCTGCCCATTCAGAAGGCTGAAAACATCGTTTAACAAATTTCCTTCACCATCCTGTGCCTGTTTCTTCTAAGTCATACTCATAATAAAATACTTTAAGTATTCCACAGAGGACCTCACCTTTTTAAACAGGAGTTAGAAGGCAGCAGAGACATGGGAATAGAAATAGTTAACAGTAACATCTCAAAGTAGACTTTACTGTCTTGTCTGACAACACACCTGAACACTAAAAATACCTAAAAGACATGGATGAGGTTAATTAGAAGACCACTTAGGATTATTCAACTCTTCTGAAACATTTCTATTGAATCTGTCTGTATCATGAAACATTTCTATTGAATCTGTCTGTATCATTGTCTAATAAAAGCCTGTGGCTATAAAAGGACTTAATCTTCCCACAGAAACTTCCCTGAAAAATACCACTGCCATGCTTAAGTTTCAAATATTAGTACAGATCATACATGGTTTTTAAAAAAAAAATGTATACAGACTTTCAAGGAGTTAACCAAGATGGCAGATAAGTGGCATCTGATCCCCTCTCCTCCCATATGTGTACCAAATGTACAGCTACAAATGAAGTAATTCCTTCTGAAAGATAACTTGAAACTGACTCAGGAACTCTACATATCCAGCAAATGAGAAAATACATACATTGAAACAATCGGAAAAGGCTGAGATGGACTCTCACCATAATTACTGCTCTTGATAACAGTGTCATAAAATTAAGGGGGGACATCGACTCCTACCCAGAAGACAGGCCTCCAAACACATAGCTTAGAAAGCGAATAGGATTTCCATCCACAATACACAAAAGACTTCAGCAAACAAGGCACTTCTTGGTGGATACCTGAGCACAAACCTTGGCTATTATTACCCCAGGGCTCAGAGCAGAGAGACCAGGCAAATATTGTCTAACCACATATTTTAAAAGCTGCTGTGAGAGTCAGGCTCCTTTAATAGCACACATCTCAGGACCAGTGGCAAGACTTGGAAATCAGGTGCCAGGGGCTTCCCTGGTAGCTCAGTGGTAAAAAATCTGCCTGTCATTGCAAGAGACCTAGGTTCAATTCCTGGTTTTGGAAGATTCCCTGGAGAAGGAAATGGCAACCCACTCCAGCATTCTCGCCTGGGAAATCCCATGGACAGAGGATCCTGGTTGGCTGCAGTCCATGAAGTCACAAAAAGGGTTGGACACGACTTAGTGACTAAACAACAACAAAAGGTGGCAGACCCTTCCCCGCCCTCTCCCTCCAGCCTCATCCAAGTTGCCTGGAAGACATTTGTACACTCCCTGGAAGGTGCTGGTTCACTCCCCTGTACCTAGCTTCTGTGGCTGCTGCCTGAGGACAGGTCCTGACCTGCCTGACTCTGAGAGCCAGTGGGACTTGCCTTAGGAGACCCAGAAGCATGCCCCTACAGCTATACACCTTGGTCCAGCTTAGAAAGTGAAAGTGAAATTCGGTCACTTGTGTCCCACTCTCTGCGGCCCCATGAACTATACATTCCATGGAATTCACCAGGCCAGAATACTGGAGTGGGTAACCTTTCCCTTCTCCAGGGGATCTTCCCAACCCAGGGACTGAACCCATGTCTCCGCATTGCAGGCAGATTCTTTACCAGCTGAGCCACCGTAGTTGTTGCAATAGAGCAAATTTAACCTTAAAAACCATTCTAAACTTGAGTTTACTAGGACTTTCTTTATGAATGAAAATAATATTTAGATTGCTACTGAGATAAGAATATATTTGCATATATTTATAAATCTCTTCTAATATATTTAAATTTCTCTAAGAAGTGACAGTTTTAATATAGAAATTTTTTAGCCTTTCAACTCATGTAATGGAATACTCAAGGAAAATGCTTTTATATACTTGAACATCTTCACTATCTCAAAAAACATGTCTTCCTTCTTGTTGAAAATAAATGGGATTAATAAACTATGGCAATTTTTCCTAAAGCAAGGTACAGCAAAACTCTGCAGAGCCCTTCCACAAACTGAATTACATCAATAGCAAGAAGAAAACAGAATACAGACAAATACAAAATTCTTGTCAGAAAGTCACCCTAATTTAAAAGTTATACATGCCTGAATTTTTGCTGTTTTGTTTAATGTGTTTATGAATAAAAAAAAAAGGATTCTGATCCCTGGTGACTCAAATGAGATACAGAATCTATGATTTAGCGTTAACATGAAGACTATTTCAAACAGACATACAGCTTTGACTGTACACAAACTCAGGCATTTGATGTCTGACCCAGAACAAGTAATAAGAGGGATAAAGACACAGTTTACCTTGGAAAAAGTTTCAATTGCTTGAGACATTTTTGCAGTGAGTTGTGGGAAAACCCATCTTGCAGGCTCTCTGTCTAAATGTCTCTATCACCCTGGGCAGCTGAGGCTGCTTTAGATAACCTAACAATCCCACTAACAGCAGAGATCAGACTCTGAGTAAGTTAAGTAGAAGCTTTTAATGTTACTTTTTTTATCAGAAATAAAATAAACTAGAAACAAACTTCCAATTGTCCTGCTATACTAATTCGTGCTGTGCTGTGCTTAGTCATTCAGTTGTGTCTGACTCTCTGTCATTCCATGGACAATAGCTCACCAGGCTCCTCTGTCCCTGGGGATTTTCCAGGCAAGAATACTAGAGACGGTCGCCATGCCCTCCTCCAAAGGATCTTCCCAACACAGGGATCGAACCCAGGTCTCCTGTACTGCAGGCAGATTCTTTAACATCTGAGCCACCCCACCAGGGAAGCCCATAAGTAATTAGTGTGGTGGGCAGTGGGGGAATAAAACAAGGTAACAACAGAAATATTTGAAGCTGAGTTCAAGCTCTTAACTGAAAATACAATAATGTTTCATTGTGTAGTTGTGCTGTTAAGTAAGGTTGTTTCTGACTAGAAACATTTTATTTTTAACTAATAGGGTGAGATATATATATATATATATATATATCAAAGAGAACACATATACAGCCCTGATAAATCATGTACAATGTATGGGATTCTGATATATGGTAATAAAGCTAAATCTCTATTTCTCAAAATCTTGAGAAAAACGGATGAGCAAATTTTGTTCATCTGCATCTCTGACTATAATTTTGTTATAAACAGACAGGTGTAATAAAATATTGTAACTCATGCAGACTCCACTTTACTCAGTTCGGTTCAGTTCAGTCGCTCAGTCATGTCCGACTCTTTGCAACCCCATGAATTGCAGCACGCCAGGCCTCCCTGTCCATCACAAACTTCTGGAGTTCACTTAAACTCATATTCATCAAGTTGGTGATGCCATCCAGCCATCTCATCCTCTGTCATCCCCTTTTCCTCCTGCCCCTGATCCCTCCCAGCATCAGAGTCTTTTCCAATGAGTCAACTCTTCGCATGAGGTGGACAAAGTTTGGAGTTTCAATTTAGCATCAGTCCTTCCAAAGACTGGTGGTGTCATCTGCATATCTGAGGTTATTGATATTTCTCCCAGCAATCTTGATTCCTGTTTGTGCTTCTTCCAGCCTAGCATTTCTCATGATGTACTCTGCATAGAAGTTAAAATAAGCAGGGTGACAATATACAGCCTTGACGTACTCCTTTTCCTATTTGAAACCAGTCTGTTGTTCCATGTTCAGTTCTAACTGTTGCTTCCTGACCTGCATATAGGTTCCTCAAGGGCAGGTCAGGTGGTCTGGTATTCCCATCTCTTTCAGAATTGTCCACAGTTTCTTGTGATCCACACAGTCAAAGGCTTTGGCATAGTCAATAAAGCAGAAAGAGATGTTTTTCTGGAACTCTCTTGCTTTTTTGATGATCCAGCAGATGTTGGCAATTTGATCTCTGGTTCCTCTGCCTTTTCTAAAACCAGCTTGAACATCTAGAAGTTTACGGTTCACATACTGCTGAAGCCTAGCATGCAGAATTTTGAGGATTACTTTACTAGCGTGTGCAATTGTGCGGTAGTTTGAGCATTCTTTGGCATTGCCTTTCTTTGGGATTGGAATGAAAATTGACCTTTTCCAGTCCTGTGGCCACTGGTGAGTTTTTCCAAACTTGCTGGCATATTGAGTGCAGCACTTTCACTGCATCATCTTTTAGGATTTGAAATACCTCAGCTGGAATTCTATCATCTCCACTAGCTTTGTTCATAGTGATGTTTTCTAATGCCCACTTGACTTCACATTCCAGGATGTCTGGCTCTAGGTGAGTGATCACACCATCATGATTATCTGGGTCGTGAAGATCTTTTTTACACAGTTCTTCTGTGTATTCTTGCCACCTCTTCTTAATATCTTCTGCTTCTGTTAGGTCCATACAACTTCTGTCCTTTATTGAGCCCATCTTTGCAAGAAATGTTCCCTTGGTATCTTCAATTTTCTTGAAGAGATCTCTAGTCTTTCCCATTCTGTTGTTTTCCTCTATTTCTTTGCACTGATTGCTGAGGAAGGCTTTCATATCTCTTCTTGCTATGCTTTGGAACTCTGCATTCAGAGGCTTATATCATTCCTTTTCTCCTTTGATTTACTGTGTATAATCTTTAAAGCCTTATACTATGGTATTCTATCAGAGATTAAAGGAGATAAATAATAGTGGAGTTATTACATGTTATTTTGCTATGAAATGAAGATTATTTCCAAAAATGTTATGTAAAATCAAGTATTTTAGATTTATTGAAATTGTTTTCCAAACAAGGGCCAAGATCTTGATATCCTCCAATTCTAACCTCTGCTGCCACAGTCTTTCTCAGCCACTATGTACACTATTAACCCACCACCCACAAGACTGACAACAGAAAGAATATTTCATTGGCAGCAGGATTGGTAAAGGTGAAATTAATGGACTTACAATATAAAACATTCAACACTTTAAACAAGTTTAAATAATTTAAGATATTTCTACTGATATATTGAAAATTTATTTATTCTTTCAACCCCAAATCTTATTTATAATATTCCTAAGAAATATTTAAATTATACTATTTAACTTCCAACATTGTTGGGAACAAATATAGTTGGTTTAAAATTTCAAAAATTATTTCAGAAGCATTGCAAATTTAACTTAGTTTTTAATTTATTAGATGTTTTAAGAAACATATAATTAGATGTTTTAGGAAAATATAATTTCATGTGTCAATCAGTGAACTATAATTGAGGTTATAGTTTTGTAAATTATTTTGCAAATGTACTCTTTTAAAAAATGATATTCTATACGCTTTCCATACATTCTCAGATTAATGTGATATACAACTTTCAGAAAATCCTCAGAAAACAACTGATAAACCAAATGGAGCCACAAACCTCCCCAAACCCATGGGGTATGTGAAACAATCATCCAAATTTCTGATTCTTCTACCTGAATGGATTCATCTATTCCCCACATGTGCTAAATATTTTGTTTTTCCCTACTTAGTAAATGGCATTGCCATCTACCACTTTCTCAAGTCTCTATTGTTTCACAAAATCAAGAAAATGATACTCTTAAACCATAAATTGGATCATGCTACTGTATTTCACAAACTTGTCCAAAATCTTTTAAAAATTTTATCTGTGTTTTAAAAACATATGTCCCTCTCACTAGAATACAAACTGTATGAGGAAAGAAGCAGAATTTCTTCTGTTGGTTCTTTGCATGTTTCTTGTATGCATAAATCGTGACAAAACAACATCAAGAAACAAGCACTTTAAAATAAAGGAAGCATTGGAGAACAGTGTGGAGATGCCTTAAAAAATTGCAAATAGAACTGCCTTATGACCCAGCAATCCCACTGCTGGGCATACACACTGAGGAAACCAGAATTGAAAGAGACATATGTACCCCAATGTTCATCACAGCACTGTTTATAATAGCCAGGACATGGAAACAACCTGGATGTCCATCAGCAGATGAATGGATAAGAAAGCTGTGGTACATATACACAATGGAGTATTACTCAGCCATTAAAAAGAATACATTTGAATCAGTTCTAATGAGATGGATGAAACTGGTGCCGATTATACAGAGTGAAGTAAGCCAGAAAGAAAAACACCAATACAGTATACTAACACATATATATGGAATTTAGAAAGATGGCAATGATGACCCTGTATGCAGGACAGCAAAAAAGACACAGATGTGTATAGCAGACTTTTGGACTCAGAGAGAGAGGGAGAGGGTGAGATGATTTGGGAGAATGGCATTGAAACATATATAATATCATGTAAGAATCAAATTGCCAGTCTATGTCTGATGCGGGACACGGCATGCTTGGGGCTGGTATACAGGGATGACCCAGAGAGATGTTGTGGGGAGGGGGGTGGGAGGGGGGTTCATGTTTGGGAACGCATGTACACCCATGGTGGATTCATGTCAATGTATGGCAAAACCAATACAGAATTGTAAAGTAAAATTAAAATAAATAAATAAATAAATAAATAAATCTCTACTTAAAATAAATAAATAAATAAAATAAAATAAAGGAAGCAGTATGAACTATGCCACTAAACATACAGAAGAGATGCAAATATCCAAGAAAATATGCTAGTGCTAAGACTAAAAAAGATTGAATTTAAAAGAGAATGTCAAGTGTTTTCCCTAAAATGTTCATTTATTCTTCACATTGTTAAGTATATAAATTAATAGGAGGGAAAGCAGTATAGTTTTATATAAAATTAATTTATATGAAAATACAGACACAGACCACACACAATAAAAAATGAACTTCAAATGATCAATGAAAACACAAAAAAATTCTAATTCTCTAGCAATCAAAGAAATGTGAATTGAAGTAAAATGTAAAAATATTCAAACTATTACCAACTTTGAATTGTGAAGGGTTCAAGAATGATCCCAATGTCATTCTAGGGTAAAAATTAGTAAATGCTTCTGGAGGAAAATTTGACCATATGAATGAAAAGGTTAACAAATTCAATAAAGCACACTGTGGTGGTTCTCAAATTAGATAACTTTTATACCATCTTTCACATTAAACCTCCTATTTCATAACTGACTCCATTTAAAAGGCAGTGCAATCAAAATTCTTAATTTTCAACAATTATGCTCATTTCTTTTTCTGAACACTGTCTCCTTTATTTTGCTTCCCACATTTTACTTTGTGGGACTAGTATTTATGTGCTGACATTTTTTTCTTTTCTAAGAACAGTATGTTCCACTGATTACTAGTTTTATATTTTCAGTTCAGTTCAGTTGCTCAGTTGCGTCCGACTCATTGCAACCCCATGAACTACAGCATGCCAGGCCACCCTGTCCATCACCAACTCCCGGAATTTACTCAAACTCATGTCCATTGAGTCGCTGAAGCCATCCAACCATCTCTCGTCCCCTTCTCCTCCCACCATCAATCTCTCCCAGCATCAGGGTATTTTCAAATGAGTCAGTTCTTTGCATCAGGTGGCCAAAGTACTGGAGTTTCAGCTTCAAAATCAGTCCTTCCGATGAATACCCAGGACTGATCTCCTTTAGGATGGACTGGTTGGGTGTCCTTGCAATCCAAAGGATTTTCAAAAGTCTTCTCCAACACCACAGTTCAAAAGCATCAATTCTTCAGCACTCAGCTGTCTTTATAGTCTAACTCTCATATCCATACATGACTACTGGAAAAAACTATAGCCTTGACTAAATGGAGCTTTGTTGGCAAAGTAATGTCTCTTTTTTTCAATATGCCATCTAGGTTGGTCATAACCTTCCTTCCAAGGAGTAAGTATCTTTTACTTTCATGGGTGCAATCACCATCTGCAGTGATTTTAGAGCCCAGAAAAATAAAGTCAGCAACTGCTTCCATTATTTCCCCATCTATTTCCCATGAAGTGATGGGACCAGATGCCATGATTTTAGTTTTCTGAGTGTTGGGCGTTAAGCCAACTTTTTCACTCTCCTCTTTTACTTTCATCAAGAGGCTTTTTAGTTCTTCTTCACTTTCTGCCACAAGGATGGTGTCATCTGCATATCTAAGGTTATTGATATTTCTCCCAGCAACCTTGATTCCAGCTTGTGCTTCCTCCAGTCCAGCATTTCTTATGATGTACTCTGCACACAAGTTAAATAAGCAGGGTGACAATGTACAGGCTTGATGTACTCCTTTTCTTATTTGGAACCAGTTTGTTTTTCCACATCCAGTTCTAACTGTTGCTTCCTGACCTGCATACAGATTTCTCAAGAGGCATGTCAGGTGGTCTGGTATTCCCATCTTTGTCAGAATTGTCCACAGTTTATTATGTTCCACACAAAGATTGTGGCGTACTCAATAAAGCAGAAATAGATGTTTTTCTGGAACTCTCTTGCTCTTTCAATAATCCAGCAGATGTTGGCAATTGATCTCTGGTTCCTCTGCCTTTTCTAAAATCAGCTTGAACATCTGGAAGTTCACGGTTCACATATTGCTGAAGCCTGGCTTGGAGAATTTTGAGCATTATTTTATTGCGTGTGAGATGAGTGCAATTGTGCTGTAGTTTGAACATTATTTGGCACTGCCTTTCTTTGGACTGGAATGAAAACTGACCTCTTCCAGTCCTGTGGCCACTGCTGACTTTTCCAAATTTGCTGGCATATTTAGTACATCACTTTCACAGCATCATCTTTTAGGATTTAAAATAGCTCAACTGGAATTCCATCACCTTCACTAGCTTTGTTTGTCGGGATGCTTCCCAAGAGTCACTTGACTTCACATTCCACTATGTCTGGCTCTAGGTGAGTAATCACACCATAGTGGTTATCTGGGTCATAAAGATCTTTTCGGTACAGTTCTTCTGTGTATTCTTGCCACCTCTTCTTAATATCTTCTGCTTCTGTTAGGGCCATACCATTTCTGTCCTTTATTGAGCCCATATTTGCATGAAATATTCCCTTGGTATCTCTCATTTTCCTGAAGTGATCTCTAGTCTTTCCCATTCTTGTTTTCCCATTTATATTTTAATTCTACCCATTTTAAATTGTATACTTTGTGCAAAACATTAGGCTAAGGTGACACATCTGTAGATGTGTTATTATATTTAACTAATCTGTCCTTTAAAAGATGTGATAAAGTTATTTTTATGTCTACTTATGTATGAATAAATGGAAGTTCAATTAATTAAAATCCTTTGCCAAAAGCTATACAGTTTGCTAATTGCAGGGAGTGCCAGAATGTAATCCCAGTCTGTTTGATATTCACTCCACTGTATTGCTGTCATGACAACCTGTTATACATGGCTTTGCAGATATGTATACATACAGAGATTGCTTGATAGAGTAATGCTCACTAGAAATAAACCTGGGTAGTCCTAGTTGCTGATTAAGCAGTTAACATGCTTGCAATAACTACTATATGTAAGATAACTGTGTGATAGAAAAAAAAAATGTTTGGTCTGCTACCAACTCATGGCACAGAGTTCTTAAAACCCTTGTAATTTTCTAAGTGATAAGAATGCTAACAGCAACTCTTGTATTAATATTTGTCATTGACACTGTACCTGATAAAGGCTCTGAAGTCACAAGAGCACTGGAAGCATGTTTTGTCCAACTGAGGTGACACTGGGTGGGCTCCTAGATAGCACCTAGATGAGCAATGATCACTGAAAAACTGTGGTGGATTCATGTCAATCTATGCCAAAACCAATACAGAATTGTAAAGTAAAAATTAAAAATAAATAAATAAATTAAAAAAAAAGAAAAAATAAGCGATGATTAGGAACTTGAAATTTTCAGCCCCAACTCTCATCCTCCAGATAAGGAGAGGAACTTAACAGGGAGTTAAAAATTGATCATGCCTATGTGTTGAACCTTCCCTCAAATCCTTAAAGTAAGGAATTCAGAAAAGCATCAGGACTTCCCTGATAGCTCAGTTGGTAAAGAATCCACCTGCAATGCAGGAGACCTCGTTTTGACTCCTGGGTCGGGAAGACTAGAGAAGGGACAGGCTACCCACTCCTGTATTGTTGGACTTCCCTTGTGGCTCAGCTGGAAAAGAATCCACCTGCAATGTGGAAGACCTAGGTTTAACCTTTGGGTAGGGAAGATACCCTGAAGAAGAGAAAGGCTACCCACTCTAGTATTCTGGCCTGGAGAATTCCATGGGAGGGGGGAGCCTGGTGGGCTGCCGTCTCTGGGGTCACACAGAGTCGGACACAACTGAAGCGACTTGGCAGCAGCAGCAGCATATATAGTCCATGGGGTCACAAAGAATTGGATACAACTCAGTGACTTTCACTTTCAAGTATTATGAACTGTAATATAAATGAAACAACAGTGAATAAATAATAAAGAGATAGATGTATATATGAGATGATTTCAGTATACTGTGGAGTTTCCCAAAGAGCATCAAGATACAACTAAAATAAAAATGCAATCAAGTTTTCTTGGATTTTATAAGGAGATACTTAGTTTAAAAAAATATGCAAGGAGATAATTCTTGATAAAATAAATTAAAAATTTATTGAAAGCTTTTTCTGGAAGAAAGTGATATAGCAGATGCTGCTTGTGCCTCACACCACATTCCTCTGGCTTATCTATGATTATTTCAGCTATAGATATAGGGGGCAATGCTCAAGCTAACTGGTAGCATTTCATTTCAAGGACATTGTACTACCTGGAGATACAGGGCAGTTGACATGTCTGATAACCTTCAACCAAAAGTACCAGGAGCTAGTAGAGAAAAGCGTCAGCCTCCTGATTTCAAATGGACAGTTTTGAAGGTCAGTTTTTATATCTCTTTAGGGTATTCCCAGGTGCTCACGGTTGTAACCAAGGCAGTCATACACTCTAGTCTTTCCTTCTTCTCTGCTTTATTTTCCCCATGTCTTCACTACTGTTTTCCATAATTACCTGTAAAATAAACTCCTGCACAGAAGACGTTACTTCAGGTTCTGCTTTAAAGGCAACTCTTACAAATACAGATGATATAGTATTAAAAAATAAATTCAAGAATAATTTAGATAAATTAAGGGCTGATAAATGTATGAGGATGTTAGTTTCTATATCCACCATAAAATACTGAATATCACTGATAAGACCACATACAAGGTAAACCTGTTGTTTGCCAAGGGTACATTTTTTCAGGTTGATGAGACAATGTTTCTATATACTGTGTGTATTATGAGAAAAATAATTTCAATTACAGTTCAGTTAATATATATTTTCCCCAGAATGTGACAATAGCCTTTCATATCACTATTGAAGCAAATTTGAGATTTGTCTTTAATATTGGCATTTACAAAGTTTGTATAAATGTTTTTTGTAAGTCTCATTATTTAAAAGTCTAATGTAATTCACCTGAAATTACAAAGAGATAGAATGGAAAATAGATAGAAAAGAGAATGCAAATCAGAAGAAGTTTCTTATACCTGATTTGGAAATCAATCTTAGTTAGACAAAATTTCAGTGATGGTTATCCGCAGAATACTGGTAAAGCACTCATTTTATTTAGTGTGAAAAATAAAATAACCTAACACAATACAGTGTTCTAGCTTTGACGTTACCTTCACAATATTGAAATTAGCTATGGCTTTAGATCCCTGAAGGGCGCTTAAATATAATTTGGTGAGCTACCTCCCTCAAAACTTAATATAATTCATGGATATTTTAGGCTTTCAGGGAAGTGGTAAATGTATTATCTCTATAAATATCTTAGTCAATAATTGTTCTAATAAAAGTGTATGCACTCAGAATCTAGTCTTTCTTGCTAATTCTTTCTATAATAGACAATTTTCATTTAAATTGTTTTTATTTTTATAAATTCATGTCTTGACACTTTCAATTAGAATTCTAACCCTAATCTGCAGCTTATGTTTACAGAAAATTTAGTTCATTTCCTATGAAAAACATATTTCAGATTATGATATAAACTTCATGAGGTCAGAAATGCCTCAATTATTTTTCTGATAAAATTTGCAATGCTTCCATTTCATATGCAGTATATAATAGGTATTTAATTAATCTTAATAATTAATAAAATATTGAACTGTTTCAATGAACACTGAAAAATACTCTGTTTTACAGATCTCAATGACTCAAAGGTATAGTGTAAAATTCAGTGTGATACTGAAATCTTTGTTGTAGTGATTATGTTTTTTACTTTGTTAAATATTAGTCATAGGTTAGGTTCTGTTGTTACAGTTTTCATTAAAGTATATTTTACTGAATGTAATTTTTAGGTAGAATCTTAAACTATGATATTAGAAAATAAATTTGATTACTTTCTTGTGGGAGAAAGTTAACAGATTACCTTGTAGGAAATAAAAGCATGCAAAGTAACATGTTCAGTGAATTGAAGAACTGAATATTTTTGCCATTAAAATTTTCTGAGCTTGACTGTCTAGTGAGGACCTATAGTCATACTAACCCAAGTGCTGTAAGCATCAAGAATCTGTCTTATTAATTAGGATTCACAAGGAATCCACAAAATCTTTATATAATACATTAAAAGGATTCATAGTATTCAAAACCTCATCAGCTTACTGCATTTATACTACTTAATCTAACACTATATATACATATATATAACTTGACATAATAAATATATATACATATATGTATATCTTATTTCCACCTGTATTTTCCAAATTCCAATGAAGAATTTTAACTAAATATAAAAAATAATTATAATCTGATGGATTAAAAGAGGCCATAATTCAATATATAAGTTCCTGACCCATATATCTATCAAAAGAATCTCTTGTCTGCAAATTTCAGCAATTATGTACGCAAGTGACTCTTCCTAACTCTCTGTAGTCCTTAACCCCAAAACATAAAAATCACCACAAAGAAAATAAGTTTATCAGGTTATATTACTATCTATATTCTGGAACTATCAGGAACACCTTTCAAATATCCTCTTTTTAAAAGAAAGGAAAATTAGGACAGGAATCACCCCTCTTCTAAGTTTCTTGGCTCAACAATTCCTACAGTCACAATACCCCCACATACAAAATACATTATTTCACTCATACATACTATAGACAAAGGCTCGACTTCTGATACACATGGGACAAAATTCATGGTGTGTCCTGTGCAGTTGCATAGAGCCACATGCTTAGGATCTCACGCTTGTTTTAAGAGTCCACCATCAACATCTTGAAAGTCTTAATATTTTAACTAGGGGGCTCTAATTTTTCACTCTTAACTGGGTTCTGAAAATTATGTAGCTGGTAGTAAAGAGGTATTTTTTCTTTGATTAATATTATCTATGAAAAATTAGACACATTAGACTTTTTCCTGACCATCTATGTTGGCTAGGATGAGCTAAATTATGTTGTAGTTACAAACTACTAAAATCTCAGTGACTTAAACAGCAAATAAAAGATTGATTTCTTAGCCATGTTATATGACCATCTGGGGATTCACACTATCTTATTATTCCTGATATCCATTTCTAAAATATTACTAAGCCATTAAAAACAGGAGATTTTAACCTTTAGAGATTAAAGGTTATAGTGATCAGAATTCCTTCCCAGGAGAAGACAAAACTTCTTCAATAGTGAGAAAAATCAACTCCCCCTTTATCAAAACTCAGACTAACTCATTACTAATAAGTGAATGAAAGATAAGAAGGGAACTTATGAAATCTGTGCTGCTGAAGATAGTCTAAAATGCTAAATGAGAGTATTTTTGAATGGTTATACCCCAATAATCTGGAGAAGGGAATGGCTATCCACTTCAGTATTCTTGCCTGGAGAATTTCAAGGACAAAGGAGCCTGGCAGGCTACAGTTCATGCAGTTGTAAAGAGTCGGATGCAACTGAATGAGTAACACACATATAGCAAATCTACTATAGCACTGTGAGGTTCTCACAGCTATTTGCTCTCCAAGGTAAACACTTTTTTCAGTGTTTCAACAGGATTTATTACTTAATGTCATTAAGCATGCTTTAGAAAAGTGAGATTTCCATGCTAAATTTGATCCAGTGTCCATGCCCCAGTCCATAACCAAGCTATTTAGCACTGTATTCAATTCAGAATTATGTACTTTCTTCTCTTCACACATGCTATTCCTTCTGTCTCAATACTTTAGTCTTTCTTTTCCTAATCCTTAACAACTCCAGTCATCTTGTGTAAATACTGCATTCTTCAAGTTTCCTATGGAAAGTAAATTCCTTAAGAAATCCTGGTAGAGTGGGTGTTTTGGGTTCCCATGCTACACTATATTATTCCTACTATGCATACAGTTTCTGATCCGTTTTCAAATGTGTGAGTACTTGCCTGTGGTCATTAGGTGATTAACTGTGAGTGGAGAGGGGCCTGGTTACAATTTTAATCACCAAATTTCTAGCACTTATTATAGCAAATATTATTTCAATTGAATTAAGTAGGTAAGCTTGTGAAAGATCCTAAGAATTAGTAAAGTAATTTTTTAATAATTTGAAAAGACTATTCTTTATTTGATGTAATTCTCTATGTTCACATTTTTATGGGGGTTTTGCTATAATTGAAAGGAAAAAGGAATTGTTTATGGCCACTTTTATTTCCATTACATATAAGCAATGCAAAGAATGTTTTACTGGAAGCCATTATGCCTAGGGAAGCAATATCCAACAGCGGCTTAGAAGTAAACTGATAATTCAAATGTTGATGGCTCTATTACCTCTGCTTCTAAGGTGATGTAAAAAATATGTAATCATTCTCTGTTCTTCAGACACATTTTGCTTATTTTAAAAACAAGAATGATAGAAAAGGATACATAGATATAATGGCATATATAGTATAAATAGGTAACTGGAAGTTTTGATTTTGTCTTTGTATATGATCTTGGAAAATCTCGATGTACTTTCATTTTTAGTTCCCTTTCCTTAAAATGAGTATAATAATATTTAACTCACAGGAATATTATGAGCATCACATGGGGAAACATGAATGGACATAGTCTGTTAACTGAAAAGATTTGTATACAATGAAAAACAAATAATTAAAAAGTTTTGCTTAAAATATATTAACCTACCAAAACTTACACTATTCACTAAAAAAATATAACCCTGTGTTTTCAAGAGTATAAAATATACCACACTGGGTTAATACATGTGTTCAAAAAGACACATGCATAAACACCCTATATGCATATATATGGGGAGCATTTATTGAAATTAAAAGTCCAACTGATATGTGCATATACATATATATTAGTATATATATATATATGTCCATTATTCATAGTTAATTGGCTAATAAAAGCTTATGGATGATTATAATAAGCTACTTATTTTCTATATAACTGTACTTAGTTATTAGTTTTCTTAATCTTGACAATAATTTTACTGCTGTCAAAAATATGTAAAATCATTTTGAAGTGTTTAGGAAGCTATAAGAGGAACATAGATACTTAATGAGTTAATTTTCTTATCAAATTCAACACAAAATCTGAATTTTATTTTTTCTTTTTGAATACAAAGACATTATTTATATTTTTATAAATTTTACATGAAATAGTATTTACCTCGTATTTAATAACTCCTCTGGAACTGTCACTTACAGGTTGAATAAAGAATTCAACCTTAAGAATTCTTATCTTTCTAGCTAACCATGTAAATCCAAACCAACTGTATAGCTTTCATGATAAAATAACTGAAAAGAGGAGCCTGTCATATTGTTGATGTGCCAGAATCATATTTTATCCTAGTATCGGGATTTTTAGCAACCAAATCAGACCTAAACTAATTCAAATTTTCAAAGCGTGTCTTTAGCATTATAGTACTTTTAGAGTCAGTGTGCTTTTTGATGAAAGGTAAACTTTTATAACCTTTTTCTTTCAAAAATTCTAGTCCACTTTAATCTCATTGCAGCCATCTTTCCTTTCAGGTAATCTACCACAAACCACCGTAACTGAAGAAAAACTTTTATAATTTTAAAGCAGAAGGAAACTGAACTCCTTAAAAAGGCAGTATAAATAGTAGCCAAACAATGCATACTCCAGTTATATCGAACACAACCAGATTCCTTTCTCTCCAGTAAAAATCATGACATTGATTTAATTCAAGACCTACCTTGTCCTGGATTCATCCTGCAATGCAGCTGTGGACTGATCATAATTATTAATATTTCTAAGTTAACATAATATATTCCACGAAAACTCAAAAGTTAATTTCCTTCAAGACTTTTGATATGGAGAAATAACTAAGCAAAACTATTTATTAAGTATGCAAAGACAACTAAAACAAAGATGGAATATAGAATTTTAAAAGACAAAACCAAGAACACTGTATTATTCACATTACTTTTCAGTAAAAAAGTTAAAAGTCCTCCAAAATATCTGAATAATAAACCAAACATTTTAATATTAATTCTGTCTTATCAATATGCTCATATATAGGTACAATTTAACAGAGAAGCACTTATGTATGTATGCATGTGTGTTCCCTTATTTTTCTGTACTACTGTCAGTTCTATTAAACAAAGTTATAAAGATATTTCTCTTTTATCATTTTTCAATATGCTGGGGGTATCATTTTTACGTATTCCTAGCACAGATGATGAAAAATCTATATAGCTTCATGAGTTCAAAGAAAGCCATGGATAATAAAAATGGAGAAATATTTATAGCTATCACATTTTTGATAATAGCATTTTAGACAGATATTATCTATGGTGAAATTTTGCTCTCAAGTAGAATTTTATGGTTCTGCTTTTTATCTTTTTCTCAAGCGGTTTTGATATTGTAGACTAAATATTGAATTATTGATGCTAAGAAAGATGTATAAAATAATATGTTTATTTTTTTGTTCATTGAAAAAAAATTTATTGCTCTTATATATATTTTTATTGGACATGTTAAGAGTGCTCTTGAGAAGAAAGAGTATGTTACAATCTAAATTTTATGGCATGCTTTGTTTTCACTTGTAAAGGAAAAGTGTATCATAACCAATTTCATTAGTAATGCTAATATTCCATGCTTTCAACAATTCCAGCCATTACACCAATGGCTGAAAGATGAAACTATTGGTTAATATGGATTAATATGATGAAGGATTAATAGATCTTGAAGTTTTTAATAATGATAATTCATTTGAGGTTCCATAATGATGTGGTGTATGTGTTTGCATCTATATCATCAAATTAATCTATAATATACTATATGAATGATATACAAATATATTATTATAATATCCAAACCTTAATCTTAAGAAAATAATCATATCTTTATCTCATATTTTCCATAAGTTTATATATGTGCAACATATTTATCATTAATGTACTGTGCAATAAACTTCATACTCATAATTTTTATAATACCACTCACAATTTCTAATGACCAAACTATTAACATATCACTTGTTCAATAAGTATTAAAATGTAAGATCAAATAAAAATGTCATACTAATGAATACATATGAACTGTGTATCACACTGTAGTTTTTCTAATTCTGTTATTGAATATTCTTAAATATTTTGCATACTTTTCATTCCTTCTATGGTCTTTTTTTTTTTTAACAATTCCACATGTGACTCCACTGTTAAAATCTATTTCAGATTTTGAACTATACTTTTTCCATTGTAAATAATAAAATTTTAAACTGTCTTTCATTATACTCAAAGAGGTTCAGATGGCAAATGTTTCATTTTTTAAGACTATTTACAAAGAGATTTAACAGAGATTTTCTAGGATTATGAATTTTTCAAATAATACCCACTGTGCAATGCTCTTTCAGTAGGTTTTTCATGTGTGACTAAAAGCTAAGAAAGTAACAAATGTAACTTCCAACAGTAAAAATGTTTTGAATTTTCAAATAGAGCATATTTTTCTTATGCATATAATCATGAAAAGTTAAAAAGAATTAGCAGGCCTAAGTTAATTTGCAATTCTGAGGGTATTCTTAGACACAAAGCATCAGACACAACTGAGCAACTGAACAATTCTCAGATTAGAGTCTTGTGACATAGGATACCAATTTCCGTATTAAATCTAAGGATTTTGTTTTCTTTTTTTTTTTTTTTTTTTTTTTTTTGGTGTAATTTTTTCCCAAAGCAGGTTCTTTTTTACTTTTTCAATTCTTTTTTTTTTTTTTTTTTTTTTACTTTCTCAATTCTAATCTCAACTCAAGTTGTCCCCAATTACTGCTACAACCCTAATGTTAGGCCCTTGTCTTCTAATTACTGCAACCATTTAAACAGAGAACAGCATACAAATGATGCTGTTGTCTCTGTCATATCTGCAGTATGGCAGTGGAGCTAAAAAACACCCTAATTCACAAGATCTGTTAAGAGACCACTTAAAACAACCGTTGCACAATTTGCTGTTGTTTATTCAAGACATGCGGGTCATGCTGGAGAGGTCTGACAGAATGTGGTCCAATGGAGAAGGGAATGGCAAACCACTTCAGTATTCTTGCCTTGAGAACCCCATGAACAGTATGAAAAGGCAAAATGATAGGATACTGAAAGAGGAACTCCCCAGATCATTAGGTGCCCAACACGTTACTGGAGATCAGAGGAGAAATAACTCCAGAAAGAACAAAGGGATGGAGCCAAAGCAAAAACAATACCCAGTTATGGATGTGACTGGAGATAGAAGCAAGGTCCGATACTGTAAAGAGCAATATTGCATAGGAACCTGGAATGTCAGGTCCATGAATCCAGGCAAATTGGAAGAGGTCAAATGAGATGACAAGAGTGAACATCGACATTCTAGGAATCAGCGAACTAAAATGGACTGGAATGGGTGAATTTCACTCAGATGACCATTATATCTACTACTGCGGGCAGGAATCCCTCAGAAGAAATGGAGTAGCCATCATGGTCAACAAAAGAGTCTAAAATGCAGTACTTGGATGCAATCTCAAAAATGACAGAATGATCTCTGTTCATTTCCAAGGCAAACCATTCAATATCAGAGTAATACAAGTCTATGCCCCAACCTGTAATGCTGAAGAAGCTGAAGTTGAACGGTTCTATGAAGACCTACAAGACCTTTTAGAACTAACACCCAAAAAAGATGTCCTTTTCATTATAGGGGACTGGAATGTAAAAGTGGGAAGTCAAGAAACACCTGGAGTAACAGGTAAATTTGGCCTTGGAATGCAGAATGAAGCAGGGCAAAGACTAATAGAGTTTTGCCAAGAAAATGCACTGGTCATAGCAAACACCATCTTCCAACAACACAAGTGAAGACTCTACACATGGACATCACCAGATGGTCAACATCAAATTCAGATTGATTATATTCTCTGCAGCCAAAGATGGAGAAGCTCTATACAGTCTACAAAGGAAAGACCAGGAGCTGACTATGGCTCAGATCATGAATACCTTATTACCAAATTCAGACTTAAATTGAAGAAAGTAGGGAAAACTGCTAGACCATTCAGGTATGACCTAAATCAGATCCCTTATGATTATACAGTGGAAGTGAGAAATAGAATTAAGGGCCTAGATCTGATAGATAGAGTGTCTGATGAACTATGGAATGAGGTTCATGACAGTGTACAGTAGACAGGGATCAAGACCATCCCCATGGAAAAGAAAGGCAAAAAAGCAAAATGGCTGTCTGGGGAGGCCTTACAAATAGCTGTGAAAGGAAGAGAGGCAAAAAGCCAAGGAGAAAAGGAAAGATATAAGCATCTGAATGCAGAGTTCCAAAGAATAGCAAGAAGAGATAAGAAAGCCTTCTTCAGCGAACAACGCAAAGAAATAGAGGAAAAGAACAGAATGGGAAAGATTAGAGATCTCCTCAAGAAAATCAGAGATACCAAGGGAACATTTCATGCAAAGATGGGCTCGATAAATGACAGAAATGGTATGGACCTTACAGAAGCAGAAGATATTAGAAGAGGTGGCAAGAATACACAGAAGAACTGTAAAAAAAAGATCTTCACAACCCGGATAATCACGATGGTGTGATCACTCATCTAGAGCCAGACATTCTGGAATGTGAAGTCAAGTGGGCCTTAGAAAGCATCACTACGAACAAAGCTAGTGGAGGTGATGGAATTCCAGTTGAGCTATTTCACATCCTGAAAGATGATGCTGTGAATGTGCTGCACTCAATATGCCAGCAAATTTGGAAAACTCAGAAGTGGCCACAGGACTGGAAAAGGTCAGTTTTCATTCCAATCCCAAAGAAAGACAATGCCAAAGAATACTCAAACTACTGCACAATTGCACTTATCTCACATGCTAGTAAAGTAATGCTCGAAATTCTCCAAGCCAGTCTTCAGCAATACGTGAACCATGAACTTCCTGATGTTCAAGCTGGTTTTAGAAAAAGCAGAGGAACCAGAGATCAAATTGTCAACATCCCCTGGATCATGGAAAAAGCACGAGAGTTCCAGAAAAACATCTATTTCTGCTTTATTGACTATGCCAAAGCCTTTGACTGTGTGGATCACAATAAACTGTAGAAAATTCTGAAAGAGATGGGAATACCAGGCCACCTGACTTACCTCTTGAGAAATCTGTATGCAGGTCAGGAAGCAGAAGCTAAAACTGGACCTGGAACAACAGACTGGTTCCAAATAGGAAAAGGAGTACGTCAAGGCTGTATATTGTCACCCAGCTTATTTAATTACTATGCGAGTACATCATGAGAAACGCTGGACTGGAAGAAACACAAGCTGGAATCAAGATTGCAGGGAAAAATATCAATAACCTCAGATATGCAGATGACACCACCCTTACGGCAGAAAGTGAAGAGTAACTAAAAAGTCTCTTGATGAAAGTGAAAGTGGAGAGTGAAAATGTTGGCTTAAAGCTCAACATTCAGAAAACAAAGATCATGGCATTCAGTCCCATCACTTCATGGGAAATAGATGGGGAAACAGTGGAAACAGTGTCAGACTTTAATTTTGGGGGGCTCCAAAATCACTGCAGATGGTGAATGCAGCCATGAAATTAAAAGATGCTTACTCCTTGGAAGAAAAGTTATAACCAACCTAGATAGCATGTTCAAAAGCAGAGACATTACTTTGCTGACTAAGGTCCATCTAGTCAAGGCCATGGTTTTTCCTGTGGTCATGTATGAATGTGATATTTGGACTGTGAAGAAGGCTGAGCACCAAAGAATTGATGCTTTTGAACTGTGGTGTTGGAGAAGACTCTTGAGAGTCCCTTGGACTGCAAGGAGATCCAACCCGTCCATTCTGAAGGAGATCAGCCCCGGGATTTCTTTGGAAGGAATGATGCTAAAGCTGAAGCTCCAGTACTTTGGCCACCTCATGCAAAGAGTTGACTCATTGGAAAAGACTCTGATACTGGGAGGGATTGGGGGCCAGAGGAGAAGGGGACGACAGAGGATGAGATGGCTGGATGGCATCACTGACTCGATGGATGTGAGTCTGAGTGAACTCCGGGAGTTGGTGATGGACAGGGAGGCCTGGCCTGCTTCGATTCATGGTGTCGCAAAGAGTCGGACACGACTGAGTGACTGAACTGAACTGATACACTAAGGATCTAGTCTATATGGATCTAGTCATTACAAAGTACTGAGTAATGTTGCCTGTGCTATACAGTATTATTAGTTATCTATTTTATATATAAAAATAAAAGTGAAGTCGCTCAGTTGTGTCCAATTCTTTGCTACCCCATGGACCCCAGGCTCCTCCGTCCATGGGATTTTCTAGGCAAGAGTACTAGAGTGGGTTGCCATTTCCTTCTCCAGAGAACTTCCCAACCCAGGGATCAAACCCAGGTCTCCCACATTGTAGACAGATGTTTTCCGTCTGAGCCACCACTTGATGTTAGCCGAAAGGCTGAAGTAGTGCATATATGGGGCTTCACTGGTGGCTCAGGAGTTAAAGAATCTGCCTGCAATGTGGGAGACCTGGTTTGATCCCGGGGTGGAAAGATGCGTTGGAGGAGGGCATGGCAACCCACTCCAGTTTTCTTGCCTGCAGATACCCCATGGACAGTGGAGCCTGACGGGCTACAGTCCATGGGCTCACACAGAGTACGACTCTGCTGAGCGACTTCACTTTCACTTTTCACTTTCATGCACTGGAGAAGGAAATGACAACCCACTCCAGTGTTCTTGCCTGGAGAATCCCAGGGACAGGGGGCCTGGTGGGCTGCCATCTATGGGGTCGCACAGAGTCGGACACGACTGAAGCGACTTAGCAGCAGCAGCATCAGTAACTGATTAACTTTGTGATACAGCAGTAACTAACACAACATGGCAAATCAACTATACCCCAATAAAATTGCTTAAAAATAAAAACAAATCTTTTAAAAATGCTTCTTTCTACGCCTATAGAGATCAAAACACATATATTAATTTTCTACAGTTCTCAAAATACATTGCCAAAAACCTGGCGCTTTAAAACAACAGAATTGTATTTTCTCATAGTTCTAGAAACAAGAAGACCACAATTAAAGTGTCATCATAGCAGAAGTCTTTCTAAAGATCCTAGGGGAGAATTCATCTTGTAACTGCAAGCATTTTTTTGCCTTAGAGCTGAATGATTACAATTTCTGTCTCATCTGGCTTCTCCTCTGTGTCTTCACTTTTTACTGTGTATTCTTTTTATAAGTAGGCACGCAATGGGATTTAGGGCCAGCTCAGTTAAGCCTGCATGAGATCATCTTAAGTTCTAATTTACTTAATTATAACTACAAAGACCTCTTTTTCAAATATGTTTATGTCACAGATCCAGTGGTTAAGGCCAGAGTTATATAAGCTGTTTGGGGGGACAGGGACAATTCAAATTGCTAGATCAATAAATTAGTATTAAGTGCAAATTCCTTTTTTTTTTTTTTTTTTGCTGGCCCAGGATATGAAAGTCATTCTAAACTTGTTGAAAGAAATTTTGTTAATGACTACATAAGATATTTTGAATAAAGATGAAGGTGATGGTATAAGAAACATTTTGGAGGGTTAAAATATTCAAAATATTTTGAGCTGAGGAACAGAATGTAAGGACTGCATGACATGCAACAGTATGGCATAGGAGGGCTACTATTACACACATACACTACACCATCTATTCCTATTCAGAAATAGCAATAAACAAGTATCCTTTAGCAGCAATACAGAAATGCTTCATATAAACATTTTTTTCATCAAACATAGAATTTATTTATTTATTTTGCCATTTCTACCATTTTTAATATACATGTATTTATTTTAATTGGAGTTTAATTACTTTACAATATTGTATTGGTTTTTCAAAATTCATGTAACATATATTTTAGTGCATACATCAAGAAGTTCAGCAACACTGCTCTGATGTGATCCATTTGCTTCTTTCATGGACTCCCTTACAACTAAAAGATTCCCTTTATACTATTTATCTGTAGTTTTCCTTGGAAACAGGGCTGTCATGGAAACAAAAAGAAAACTTGAAAGAAAAACCTTTTAAATGACAGACAAAAAATACTTAGTCATGAAGACAGTCTGTTTCCTCTCTTTAAAAATACTGTCTGTAGGTCATACATAGATCAGAAAAACTACTTTGTCTCTGTCACTAATTTATAAACTTTTCTTCCCAAATATTCAATTTAATTTGATAGCTTTAACCCAAAACTACTTTGTCATAAAACCACTTTAAATTAGAATTTAATTTACCAAGATAGCAAAACAAATGAAACTTAACTATAAAATAATAGAATCCAACTTAAACATAACCTGTACAAACTTGGTACCTATTTTTCCTGCAGAAAAAAAATGTTTTGAGTTCAAGTGACATGTGTGAAAACACATCAACCTTCTTTTAGAACTCCCCCAAAATAAAGGCAACTACAACCACTAAAGTTCATTGTCCATATATTAAATGTCAGGTTGTTCCTAAGATAATTAAATGTATCACGTAATCTATCTTCATAGCAACTTTATGATTTGGAAACTATTATTATTCCTATTTTACAAAGGAAAACATCAATACTAGGGCATCAATACATTAAATAACATTAACAATAGATTACAGCTAAGAATAGAAGATCTGGACATTGAATAAGATATTGGGTTACAAGCACAGAACTACTGTACCAACTGCATCTCTAAGACAGTGAGTGCCTCTATAAGGGGTATGTGCATGCTTGCATGTGTGCATGTGTGTATGTGTGTGTGTTAAGTCCCTAGTGTAGAAGGAGAATATGATTCCATAACCCAATTAAATATCCTTTTGTATCAGGATCTTTAAATCATTTATGTTCACAAAAGTTAGTTCTGTAGTGCAAAATAATAAAAATACTCATATAACAATTAGTATATGGGCTGTTTGAATTTGAATAAATGAATTATAGCTTCTATACTGAAAGTCATGGTATGGTGCATAGTCAAGATCCATCAATGAGTAGGTTGTAAAATATTTTTTAGCAGAATTTACTTTCACAGTGATAGCTTTAAGACTGATGATGCCAGTGTTTGTTTTGTTTTGTTTTTCCTTGTATTGCAGACAGTGAATATTTTCTAAAGATTAAATCTACCTCATAAATGTCTTTCTTGCTTCAAACACTTTCTGATATTATATATTTATTAAATTTCTTGATATTTTTGTGCAGTGTAAGTAGCACCCACAGTTCCTATATACTACTTAAGTTCACAGCTGGTCCATGCAAAATAAGTCATTTTGTCATCCATTTGTTCTAAGGAAGACATTTGTAACAATGCACAGCTCAGACCAGAACTGTTACCACTAGAGTTGCACTTTTTAAATAATGATGTTCAGTTTCTACTTTTAGATACCAGTGAGATAACACCTGTCTAGACAGATGGTCTCTGGACTGTGAAACTAAAGACAGCTGAGAAGCAGAAAAAATCATGTTGGTGACTAGTGTGAAACCATTAGTATCTCTTGTGGAAACCTTTTAGTCCCTGAGAAACACTTTCTATTAAACACTGATGGGCAATTTAAGCCTGTTATGAATATGAATTATAAAAATGTAGTTTTTAGGGAAAATATTTAGTTCATAAAAGTCTAAGGGAGAGTGACCCATTGTTGTAATTAGAATTAATGAATCAGACATACCCTTTAAACAATCCAGGACTATAGTTTTCTATCCTCCAAGAAGTGTAGCAGTACTACCAATTATTTTGCCACAAAATCAGGTTAAAAAAATGTTATAGCACAGCTGATTTTTCCCCTTTTCAGCCAGCTGTCCCCTGTGGAAACCAGTAAGTGGAAACTAGCTCTAGTTACCCCAAGGAAATATAACAGACACCCAACATATACAGCTCTGATTATACTGTCTTAAACAGCCTACTCTGTCAAATGTGTCACCCTCCAAGGTTAATACCCACTTCTTCAGAGGTAATGACATATGCGTGATGGAAATTCAACTAGTTCCTTCCAGCTTACAGGTTTAAGCATTCATCAATAACAAGCCAGTAAATATTTTTTATGGTCAAAAAATGTATCCCAATATTATTAAAGCCATGAATGATAAATATGTTTAGCTGAATAGATGCTACTTAATTATTTACTTGGAGAAAGACCCATTATTTCTCTCCCCCACAAAACAGTAAATAAGGTACACAAAATTTCTCATTTCTAAAAGAAACCAAATATATTAGATTTATTTTACATCAAAGAAGTATATTTTCAAACTCACAAATATGTAATTAGTGTAGTTCCCTAAAAATGCTGCCTTTTAGTTTAACATTATATAGACTTTTCAAAACTTGTCTTCTTTCTTTTCTGTTATTAATAGGAAGATTGATCTTTTATCTTCAGTTTATTGAGATTTAAATTATAATGGGAAGATATCATCCAAATTAAAGTATATATTAGTTTTTCTTACGTAGGTATTACTATCTAAAAGTAATTTGTTTTACTAAAATTAAGAAAACACTGTTTTCAAAATAATAAATACACCTTTAATCATTAGTAACATCACTGAAACTTCAAGTTTTCAAAAATAGATGCAATTAAAGCTTTTGGTTTAGTAGTCTAATATTGATTCATGCAGTATAAAGAAATTTTTAACAATTTCAAACATTAAGAAATGTACTGCCTGTGTAGATACATTGACATTATAAAATCTGATTGTTTATCACACGCTATTACTAATTTGACTTCAAAACCACAAAAATACCTTAGGAAAAAACCGCCATATAATCTTTACTAAAATTAAACCCATTTGATAGTGTATAGTTAAATGAGATATATTCTATAGATTATATTCATGTATTAAATTAGTGATATTATAATCATTTTACAGTCATTTTTGTTTGGCTCCTTTTATCTTTTTTGATGGAAAATTCATATCCTCTAATACATTTCACTTTGTTTCTGCATTGTCTCCTGGTCAACAAATTTGACACATTTTATGCCTTCCTAAGACTAAATTGCCAATATCTGCTGGATCATCAAAAAAGCAAGAGCGTTCCAGAAAAACATCTATTTCTGCTTTATTGACTATGCCAAAGCCTTTGACTGTGTGGATCACAATAAACTGTAGAAAATTCTGAAAGAGATGGGAATACCAGGCCACCTGACCTGCCTCTTGAGAAATCTGTATGCAGGTCAGGAAGTAACAGTTAGAACTGGACATGGAACAACAGACTGGTTCCAAATAGGAAAAGGAGTATGTCAAGGCTGTATATTGTCACCCTGCTTATTCAACTTCTATGCAGAGTACATCATGAGAAATGCTGGGCTGGAAGAAACACAAGCTGGAATCAAGATTGCCAGGAGAAATATCGATCACCTCAGATATGCAGATGACACCACCCTTATGGCAGAAAGTGAAGAGGAACTAAAAAGTCTCTTGATGAAAGTGAAAGTGGAGAGTGAAAAAGTTGGCTTAAAGCTCAACATTCAGAAAAGGAAGAGCATGGCATCCGGTCCCATCACTTCATGGGAAAATAGATGGGGAAACAGTGTCAGACTTTATTTTGGGGGGCTCCAAAATCACTGCAGATGGTGATTGCAGCCATGAAATTAAAAGACGTGTACTCCTTGGAAGAAAAATTATGACCAACCTAGATAGCATATTCAAAAGCAGAGATATTACTTTGCCGATTAAGGTCCATCTAGTCAAGGCTATGGTTTTTCCTGTGGTCATGTACGGATGTGAGAGTTGGACTGTGAAGAAGGCTTAGAGCTGAAGAATTGATGCTTTTGAACTGTGGTGTTGGAGAAGACTCTTGAGAGTCCCTTGGACTGCAAGAAGATCCAACCAGTCCATTCTGATGGAGATCAGCCATGGGATTTCTTTGGAGGGAATGATGCTGAAGCTGAAACGCCAGTACTTTGGCTACCTCATGCGAAGAGTTGACTCATTGGAAAAGACTCTGATACTGGGAGGGATTGGGGGCAGGAGGAGAAGGGGACAACAGAGGATGAGATGGCTGGATGTCATCACTGACTCGATGGACGTGAGTCTGAGTGAACTCCCAGAGTTGGTGATGGACAGGGAGGCCTGGCGTGCTGCAATTCATGGGGTCGCAAAGAGTCGGACACGACTGAGCGACTGAACTGAAGACTAAAAAATTGTTAAGAGGGTATGTGCTAGGAGTACTGGATTAAAATTCAAAAGTAACTATCAATGAAAGAATAAACCAATGGTTGCCTCAACACACACCTTCAAATCAATTATGTGGATTATAAGAAAACTGAAGTTAATACAGGTTTTATATATATATATATATATATATATATATATATATATATATATATATATAAATGCAGACATGTTACTTGCAAATAAGCACAGGATGTAGTGATACCTGGGGCTTCCAGGTGGGACAAGGGGACAAGAATCTACCTGCCAGTGCAGGAGATCCAGAACCCGTGAGTTTGATCCCTGGGTGAGGAAGATGCTCTGGAGGGGAAATGACCAGTATTCTTGTCTGAAAAATCCCATGGACAGAGGAGCCTAATGGTATACAACACATGGGGTCACAAAGGGTTGGACACAATTGCGGATGCACAACTGAAACTGATACCTAACACAATGCAGCACTTCATATCATATACAGCAAATATAACTGTAGCTTTATAATTCTTGCATGCATAGGACATTTCCTCCTAATTAAATTTCTAACTTGAGAACTACAGTGCTTTTGAAACAATCTTAAAATTATTTTCTGCTAAGTATATCAGAAAGGAAACTAAAGTCTGCTATGTATTAATAATAAATGTAGGTCTGACACTGAGGCTGAAGATCCATTACTTTGGCCACTTGATGCAAAGAGATAACTCATCAGAAAAGACCCCGATGCTCGGAAAGAGTGAAGGCAAAAGGAAAAGAGGGTGGCAATGGATGAGGATGTTAGATAGCATCAGCAACTGAAAGGACATAAATTTGTACAAACTCTGCCAGACAGTGAAGGACAGGGAAGCCTGGAGTGCTGCAGTCCATGGGATTGCCGAGTTGGACGTGACTTAGTGACTGAACAACAAAAAATGCACAGCCTATGCAAGTACTGGAATTCCAGTTGAACTATTTCAAATCCTAAAAGATGAGGCTGTCAAAGTGATGCACTCAATATGCCAGCAAATTTGAAAAACTAACCAGTGGCTATAGGGTTGAAAAAGATAAGTTTTCATTCTAATCACAAAGAAAGGCAATCCCAAAGATTGTTCAAACTACCCCACAACTGCACTCATCTCACACACTAGCAAGGTAATGGTCAAAAATCTCCAAGACAAGCTTCAACAACAGTACGTGAACTTTGAACCTGCAGATATTCAAGCTGTATTTAGAAAACGCAGAGGAACTAGAGATGAAATTTCCAACATCTGCTGGATCATCGAAAAAGCAAGAGAGTTCAGAAAAAACATCCACTTCTGCTTTATTGACTATGCCGAAGCCTTTGTGTGGCTCGAAACAAACTGTGGAAAATTCTGAAAGAGGTGGGAATACCAGACCACCTAACCTGTCTACTGAGAAATCTTTATGCATGTCAAGAAGCAACAGTTAGAACTGGATATGGAACAACAGACAGGTTCCAAATCAGTAAAGGAGTATGTCAAGGCTGTATATTGTCACCCTGCTTATTTAACTTATATGCAGAGTATATCATGCAAATGCCAGACTGGATGAGGCACAATCTGGAATCAAGATTGCTGGGAGAAATATCAGTAACCTCAGATATGTAGATGACACCACCCTTATGGCAGAAAGCAACGAATTAAAGAGCCTCTTAATGAAAGTGAAAGAGGAGAGTGAAAAAGCTGGATTAAAACTCAGCATTCAGAAAACTTAAGATCACGGCATCTGGTCCCATCACTTCATGGCAAATAGATGGGAAAACAGTGGAAACAATGAGTGGCTTTATTTTGGGGGGCTTCAAAATCACTGCAGATGGTGACTACAGCCATGAAATTAAAAGACTCTTGCTCCCTGGAAGAAAAGCTATGATCAACCTAGACAGCATATTAAAAAGAAAATATATTACTTTGCCAACAAATGTCTCTCTAGTCAAGGTTATGGTTTTTCTCAGTAGTCATGTATGGGTATGAGACTTGGACTATAAAGAAAGCTGAGCACCGAAGAACTGATGCCTTTGAACTGTGGGGTTGCAGAAGACTATTAAGAGTCCCTTGGACTTCAAGGACATCCAACCAGTCTATCATAAAAGAAATCAGTCCTGAATATTCATTGGAAGGACTGATGCTGAAGCTGAAAATATAATACTTTGGCCACCTGATGTGAAGAACTGAATCACTAGAAATGACCCAGATACTGGGAAAGATTGAAGGCAGGAGGAGAAAGGGATGACAGAGAATGAGATGGTTGGATGGCATCCCTGACTTGATGGACATGAGTTTGAGTAAGCTCCAGGAGTTGGTGATGGACAGGGAAGCCTGGCATGATGCAGTCTGTGGGGTCGCAGAGTCAGACACGACTGAGAGAGTGAACTGAACTGATGCAAGCATGATGACAATGGGAAATATCTGACAAACTATTCTTATCTATTCACTTGACTGAGTTTTTGAAATATTTGACTTTAAAAATAAAAGATGAAATAATTCTGTGTGAAAAAAGTGTAATAATAGTCTAATTCCAATATAAAATATGAAGAAGAAAAACACAACTAGATCTTAATTCTAGATCTAAAACCTAGGAAAATCATTAAAATAGCACTACATTTCACCATGCAGTTTTCCTACTTTGAAGGATTACTCTGGGGAACAAGTGAAGTAAAACACTTCAAAAATCTATCCAGGGCTTTCCTGGTGGCTTAGTGGTATGGAATCTACCTGTCAAAGAAGGAGACACAGGTTTGTTATCTGATCCAGGAAGATCTCACATGCCAAGGACTACCCAAGCCCCATGCACCACAACTACTGATCCCGTGCTCTAAAGTCCAGGAGCTGCAACTACTGAGCCCACATCCCACAACTATTGAAGCCAACATGCCCTAGAGCCCATGGTCTGCAAAGAGAGAAAACACTGCAACCAGAAGCTTGTACACCAAAACCAGAAAGTACTCCCCACTTGCCAAAACTAGAGAAAAGCCTGTGCAGCAACGAAGACCCAGCACAGGCAAAAATTACTAAACAAATTTAAGAAAAAAATCTATGCAATACTAGACAACTCAGTGGTATTGTTATATTTTGCATGTTTCCAGTTAAAAGAAAACACATATTTGAAAATTCTTCCCATCCTGGATATTTATTTTAATGCAATTACTAATCTATTAAATTTATAAATATAATCAATTTCATTTTTCCTAAAAAGAAGCATTATTGTCATCAAAAACAAATTGTTCTTTTCATCACAAATACATTCTATTATAACAGAAAGTAACTGTATACAAATAAAACTTTTATTCTAAAGTAGACATTTTAACTAATTCTAATAGCTTTTTATCTAAAACCAATTATTTTTAAAACCAATGAACTTTAATATATATTAAGATGTTTTTATCACATACTTTTCACAGTTGGATATATTTAACTAGTAAACATTTTTCAAAAGAACAAAAGCATTTTCAATGAAGTTACTGCAAACTGTAAGCTCATTTAAAACATACCTGTTTACTCATGTAAATTGAAGACAATTTAAATTGTGTTGCTATTTTCAATAAAATTGAATGAATATCACTGTATCATGTTTAAAACCACTGTACCTAAACACAACAGATGAAAAAGAAATAAGATCTGTTTACCAGTTGAAAAACAGTACTTACTAGTTTTGAAAAAGTATCTCCCAGTAAAAGTTACCTCTTTTTTATCACTCTTCTGTAAAAATATTTTATACTCCTAATTGCTTAAGAATAAAGCCTGAAGCCCTTAGTCTGTCACGCAAATCTGTCCTTAAACTATAGTTCCAACTGTATTTGTCAATTCAGTCTTTATACTCCTATAAAACCTATCCACCCCTAAACTACCCTCATGCTAAGTACCTTTATGTCTCACATACTACATCTATTCATGGCAATTTTCTGCTCTTATTTTGGCTCTTGGCTGACATTTCTTTTCTCACTCAAAGTCCACAACAAATGCTAGTCTTACTAAACACCCCAGATACAGTCAATAGGTTCCATAAAACATATGATTATATTGATGCTTCATCTCATTACTTATCGCTAGTTGAACACATCTTTGTTAGCATTTCATATTCTTCAGTAAACTCTTCTATACAGAGGCAAGGATAAAATATTGAACAACTGCTTAGGGGAGTAGGAAATATTCAAGCGGAGGGCTCTAAATAGCCACTATACATTAGGTTAAACATTTTCTAGACACAGTAGGTTACAAATGTGACTGGCTATTGAGACTATCTAGGACTCAAGGTGGAAAATAAATATTTATTTTTACTAACCATGAATTTCCTTTCTCACACTGAACTGATATATTTTACGCAAGCTTAATGTGTTAATATCGAGAGGTTCTTTAGTATTTGTAGGAGGGGACATTGATTTAAAAAAAACAAAAAACTTGCAATTTTCCACCTACTCAGGGGATGTCTTCTCCACAAGTGACTACATTTCCTTCTGCCATTGTAACACTATCACTATTGTTCTTCTTCTTGTGTAGATGTTTATTTTTTCTTGTCATAGCTGTTTTCTGCCATAGTTGCCATGTGCTTGAGATATTTTATCTTTTAAAAATATTACAAGATGTTTCTATCCTTCTCAACAGAGCAGTGATTTTATCATTGGGAGTTTATTTCTACATTTAGATGGTCATGTACTTGTCAGAAAAGGTTTCTTTGGTATCAAGAAGAATGTTTCTTAGTTAGTTAGTTCCTCAGTATTTCTAGATATCTTTCAAAAGCCTAGGATTTACATGTTAATATTTCATAATTCTTAACAATTAGGCTTCTAGATTCCCTCAGACTGAATTAATAATTTAGATATACATTAATTTAAATTATACATGGATAGTACTACCAATAATTATGACATATTAATGAGATTAATCAATAATGCATTATATTGACAACATATTATAATTATTAGTGTTATTCTTATGATAGTTATAGATATTAATGAACAAAAATGGTTTATCCTTGAAAGATATTCAATACATCATGATAAAATGCAAAGATGCTTAATAGAAGCAGGGTAGATTTAAAGCTGTAGTCTTCAAAGATAAATAAGTGTACAGACAGTAACTGGATACAAACTATTATCAGCAGTAGTCAGAAATCTACTAAATTTTATTATCTCATATTTTCTTTATCACTGTTTTTTCAAAATGACTTACAATGTATTAAATACTTACATGAAGTAATTATACAGCCCTCTATCTTGAAAATCATGAAGCACTTTAGGAAAAGGGCAACTAATTTGGAAATCAGAAATTTACATAATTTAAGTTCTTAGAGCCTCAGTTCAGTGACTCAGTCATGTCCGACTCGTTGTGACCCCAGGGACTGCAGCACCCCAGGCTTACATGTCCATCTCCAACTCCTAGAGCTTGCTCAAACACAAGTCCATCAAGTCAGTGATCGATCTGAGCCTCAGGTCCATCATAAAGATAACTGTACTTATGTTAACTTGTATTTCCCTTTCCTCACTCAGCGATATAAAATAAAAAATATAATTATCCTTTACTGGATATGACATAATCAAAGTTTGTTATTACAAACTGTCCCTACTTTTGTCACTGTTAATTTCACAGAAGCATTTATTTGACATCACTTCCTATTCTCATATTTGTCAACTTCAAGGTCTTGGTTTATTTTTCTGACCTACCACACTGTAAATTTAGCTGGCATTTAGCCTTCACAATTAGGTCGCATTTAAAGATAAAAGAAAACAGCTGTTGGTTAAATATTAACTAAATAATCTCATACTGACAACCAAAATAAAAAATAAAATTGAAAACAATTACAACACATTTTCAATGTTCTGACGACTCTACAGCATACATCCAAGACTGTCTCTATGCTTTTCCTTTGATGCTATCCACCACTGCCTAGTGAGGCCTAGTGCCTTAAAACAAAAATCACAGGGGAATATCCATCTTAAAGCTTAAAGCTCACTTTTTTTTTTTACTACTATCAAAACTAATTCAGAAATAATCATGCCTTAGAAGAATTTAATCTGATTTTTCTCTTTTGTCTATGTGAAACTTTCCATATTTAAATTAAAAAATAGTCTTTCTATTCATCAAAAAGCCAGGAATTAATGTATAAAGTTCCTAGGGTTTCAAATGTATTTATGTTTTCACTCAATTAACTAATACATATTGTGTGACCTAGAATAACAATTATATACAAAATAGTTACATTAAAATTCCATACATAAAAATAAAGAAAACTGAGAGTTGGAAGACTCACTTTCAAAGTAAAATTAACAATTTGCTTTTAAAAACAATAAGATAAAATTAATTGCACAAAATTGTTTAATAATACTAGGAAGTACTGAAAGATAAAAATGACAAAGCAAAAATAACCTCCCTGAGACAACTATTATTATTAAATTTCATTTCTTCTTTTTCTGTATATACAAATACATCCATATAAAAATAGAACCATGCTATTTTGTAATATGCTTATTATACTCAATAATATATCATATACAATGTTCCATATTATTAAATGTACATAAATATCATTTTAATGACTTAATGGTATTTCATACGTAAGCTTCCCGGTGGCTCAGCTGGAAAAGAATCCACCTGCCTCCAGTACAGGAGACCCACTTTCAATCCCTGGGCCGGTAAGCTCCTCTGGAGAAGGAAATGGCAACCCACTCCAGTATTCTTGCCTGGAGAATTCCAAGGAAAGAGGAGGCTGGCAGGCTACAGTCCATGGGTTTGCACAGAGTTGTACATGACTGAGCGACTAACACCAACACCAAACTATTTGACACACATTCAGTTACCCTGCTAGACCCAACAGTTGAGCTAGTAATCAAAATCAGGTCTATCTGAAACCAAGGGGTACAGTCTTTCCAGTTTATCACACAGGAATTTCCATGTAGTTCCTACTCATAGAGCAAAGGGGAAAGTGAGCAAAGTAATAGCAACAGGACTACAGTGGGAAATTACAGACTTTACTCACTCTATAAATTCTTCTGCATAGAGAGGCAGATACATGTAGAATACACAAATATCGTTTCACTTCCATTACTTTAGACCTTCTCAATTTCATTTCCTGTATTTCCTATAAGGTCATGAATCTTCCAGAGATGTAAGCTTCTGTCTAGCCAGCAGAATATGTTAGAAATCACCTTCCTGATAGTACCAAGGAGTCTGTGCTTTGGCACACTATTCAGGCTGTAATTTCTCTGTTTCTTATAATCAAGACCCTTTAATACACAGGTAATTTGCAATATACATGCATAAGGATAAGAGATTTGTGGGGATGTTTTGTTGTTAATTGACTGTCTTCATCACTTGTTCTTCCTGGAAAAAAACGTCTACTGCAAAATAATTTTGGAACTTTATAAGTTCTTTCACTGGAAAGACACTGACCAATAATATCTTACATTAGTCATGTGGAATTATGTGCAGAAATAGTTCTGAAAAAACTGTAAAATCTAATAAATCTTCTTTGGCCCTGCTTTCTTCTCTTGTGCCTCTTCCCATTTTTCTGTTCTATAAAGACACACACTGACTTCATAAGGCTGATGGTCTAGCTTTACTGTAAAAGCCATCCTATACACAATTGGCCCTCTGTATCCCCAGGTTATGTATCTGTGGATTTCAACCTACTCTGGATTAAAAATATTTTGACAAAAAAAATTTCAGAAAGTTCTAAAAACCAAAACTTAATCTTATCATGCTTGCAACTAATTACCTAGCATTTACAATGTATTAGGTATTATTAATATAAGTATTTGAAAGATGATTTAAAATATACGGGAGGATATGCCATAGGTTAGATGTAAATACTATACTATTCTGTAAAAGGGATTTGAGCATCATAGATTCATGAAACGGGGGTCATGGAACCAGTACACATGGACTGATGGACCACTGTAAAAAAAGAAAGGAGTGATTCTACATTTTAAGAGAGTAATTTTTAACAGAAACGAACATCCCTACTGCCTCTTTTTATATAAAATTCAAAATTAGTGACATGTAGATGTAAAAAATACTTCAGGCCTTGGGGCCTTCCTGATGTTTTAACATTTTTTAATGTAATACTTTATTAAATCAAACTTCATTTTTTTATTTTTAATTTTTATTTTTACTTTATTTTACTTTACAATACTGTATTGGTTTTGCCATACATTGACATGAATCCACCACAGGTGTACAAGAGTTCCCAAACATAAAGCCTCATCACACCTCCCACCCCATATCATCTCTCTGGACCATCCTTGTGCACCAGCCCTAAACATCCCATATCCTGCATCGAACATAGACTGGCGATTCGTTTCTTACATGATAGTATACATATTTCAATGCCATTCTCTCAAATCATCCCACCCTCTCCCTCTCCCATACAGTCCAAAAGTCCTCTCTACACATCTGTGTCTCTTCTGCTGTCATGCATAAAGGGTCATCATTACCATCTTTCTAAATTCCATATATATGTGTTAGTATACTGTATTGGTGTTTTTCTTTCTGGCTTACTTCACTCTGTATAATCGGCTCCAGTTTCATCCATCTCATTAGAATGGATTCAAATGTATTCTTTTAAATGGCTGAGTAATACTCCATTGTGTATATGTACCACAGCTTTCTTAACCATTCATCTGCTGATGGACATCTAGGTTGTTTCCATGTCCTGGCTATTATAAATAGTGCTGCGATGAACATTGGGGTACATGTGTTTCTTTCTATTCTGATTTCCTCGGTGTGCATGCCCAGCAGCGGGATTGCTGGGTCATAAGGCAGTTCTATTTGCAATTTTTTAAGGCATCTCCACACTGTTCTCCATAGTGGCGGTACTAGTTTGCATTCCCACCAACAGAGCAATAGGGGTCCCTTTTCTCTACACCCTCTCCAGCATTTATTGCTTGTAGACTTTTGGATTGCAGCCATTCTGACTGGTGTGAGATGGTACCTCATTGTGGTCTTGATTTGCACTTCTCTAATAATGAGTGACGTTGAGCATATTTTCATGTGTTTGTTAACCATCCGTATGTCTTCTTTGGAGAAATGTCAATTTAGTTCCTTGGCCTATGTTTTGATTGGGTGGTTTATTTTTCTGGAATTGAGCTGCATAAGTTGCTTGTATATTTTTGAGATTAGTTGTTTGTCAGTTGCTTCATTTGCTATTATTTTCTCCCATTTGGAAGGCTGTCTTTTCAACTTGCTTATATTTTCCTTTGTTGTGCAGAAGCTTTTAATTTTAATTAGGTCCCATTTCTTTATTTTTGCTTTTATTTCCAGAATTCTGGGAGGTGGGTCATAGAGGATCCTGCTGTGATTTATGTAGGAGAGTGTTTTGCCTATGTTCTCCTTTAGGAGTTTTATAGTTTCTGGTCTTACATTTAGATCTTTAATCCATTTTGAGTTTATTTTTGTCTGTGGTGTTAGAAAGTGATCTAGTTTCATTCTTTTACAAGTGGTTGACCAGTTTTCCCAGCACCACTTGTGAAAGAGATTGTCTTTACTCCATTGTATATTCTTGCCTCCTTTGTCAAAGATAAGGTGTCCATAGGTGTGTGGATTTTTCTCTGGGCTTTCTATTTTGTTCCATTGATCTATATTTCTGTCTTTGTGCCAGTACCATACTGTCTTGATGACTGTGGCTTTGTAGTAGAGCCTGAAGTCAGGCACATTGATTCCTCCAGTTCCATTCTTCTTTTTCAAGATTGCTTTGGCTATTCGAGGTTTTTTGTATTTCCATACAAATCTTGAAATTATTTGTTCTAGTTCTGTGAAAAATACTGCTGGTAGCTTGACAGGGATTGCATTGAATCTATATATTGCTTTGGGTACTATACTCATTTTCACTATATTGATTTTTCCGATCCATGAACATGGTATATTTCTCCATCTATTAGTGTCCTCTTTGATTTCTTTCATCAGTGTTTTATAGTTTTCTATATATAGGTCTTTAGTTTCTTTAGGTAGATATGTTCCTAAGTATTTTATTCTTTTCGTTGCAATACTGAATGGAATCTTTTCCTTAATTTCTTTTTCTACTTTCTCATTATTAGTGTATAGGAATGCAAGGGATTTCTGTGTGTGGATTTTATATCCTGCAACTTTACTATATTCATTGATTAGCTCTAGTAATTTTCTGGTGGAGTCTTTAGGGTTTTCTATGTAGAGGATCATGTCATCTGCAAACAGTAAGAGTTTTACTTCTTCTTTTCCAATTTGGATTCTTTTATTTCTCTTTCTGCTCTGATTGCTGTGGTCAAAACTTCCAGAACTATGTTGAATAGTAGTGGTGAAAGTGGGCACCCTTGTCTTGTTCCTGACTTTAGGGGAAATGCTTTCAATTTTTCACCATTGAGGATAATGTTTGCGGTGGGTTTGTCATATATAGCTTTTATTATGTTGAGGTATGTTCCTTCTATTCCTGCTTTCTGGAGAGTTTTTATCATAAATGGATGTTGAATTTTGTCAAAGGCCTTCTCTGCATCTATTGAGATAATCATATGGCTTTTATTTTTCAATTTGTTAATGGGGTTGATTTGCAGATACTGAAGAATCCTTGCATCCCTGGGATAAAGCCCACTTGGTCATGGTGTATGATCTTTTTAATGTGTTGTTGGATTCTGACTGCTAGAACTTTGTTGAGGATTTTTTCATCTATGTTCATCAGTGATATTGGCCAGTAGTTTTCTTTTTTGTGGCATCTTTGTCAGGTTTTGGTATTAGGGTGATGGTGGCCTCATAGAATGAGTTTGGAAGTTCACCTTCCTCTGCAATTTTCTGGAAGAGTTTAAGTAGGATAGGTATTAGATCTTCTCGAAATTTTTGGTCGAATTCAGCTGTGAAGCCGTCAGGACCTGGGCTTTTGTTTGCTGGAAGATTTCTGATTACAGTTTCAATTTCCGTGCTTGTGATGGGTCTGTTAAGATTTTCTATTTCTTCCTAGTTCAGTTTTGGAAAGTTGTACTTTTCTAAGAATTTGTCCATTTCTTCCACGTTGTGCATTTTATTGGCATTTAATTGCTGATAGTAGTCTCTTATGATCCTTTGTATTTCTGTGTTGTCTGTTGTGATCTCTCCATTTTCATTTCTAATTTTATTGATTTGATTTTTCTCTCTTTGCTTCTTGATGAGTCTGGCTAATGGTTTGTCAATTTTATTTATCCTTTCAAAGAACCAGCTTTTGGCTTTGTTGATTTTTGCTATGGTCTCTTTTGTTTCTTTTGCATTTATTTCTGCCCTAATGTTTAAGATTTCTTTCCTTCTGCTAATTCTGGGGTTCTCCATTTCTTCCTTTTCTAGTTGCTTTAGGTGTAGAGTTAGGTGATTTATTTGACTTTTTTCTTGTTTCTTGCGGTATGCCTGTATTGCTATGAACTTTCCTCTTAGCACGGTTTTTATAGTGTCCCACAGGTTTTGGGTTGTTGTGTTTTCATTTTCATTTGTTTCTATGCATATTTTGATTTCTTTTTTGATTTCTTCTGTGATTTGTTGGTTATTCAGAAGCGTGTTTTTCAGCCTCCATATGTTGGAATTTTTAATAATTTTTCTCCTGTAATTGAGATCTAATCTCAATGCATTATGGTCAGAAAAGATGCTTGGAATGATTTCGATTTTTTTTGAATTTATCAAGGTTAGATTTATGGCCCAGGATGTGATCTATCCTGGAGAAGGTTCCGTGTGCACTTGAGAAAAAGGTGAAATTCATTGTTTGGGGTGAAATGTCCTATAGATATCAATTAGGCATAACTGGTCTATTGTATCATTTAAAGTTTGTGTTTCTTTGTTAATTTTCTGTTTAGTTGATCTGTCCATAGGTGTGAGTGGGGTATTACAGTCTCCCACTATTATTGTGTTATTGTTAATTTCCCCTTCCATACTTGTTAGCATTTGTCTTACATATTGTGGTGCTCCTATATTGGGTGCGTATATATTTATAATTATTATATCTTCATCTTTGATTGATCCTTTGATCATTATGTAGTGTCCTTCTTTGTCTCTTTTCACAGCCTTTGTTTTAAAGTCTATTTATTGGATATGAGTATTGCCACTCCTGCTTTCTTCTGGTCTCTATTGTGTGATATATCTTTTTCCAGCCCTTCACTTTCAGTCTGTATGTGTCCCTTGTTTTGAGGTGGGTCTCTTGTACGCAGCATATATAGGGGTCTTGTTTTTATATCCATTCAGCCAGTCTTTGTCTTTTGGTTGGGGCATTCAACCCATTTACGTTTAAGGTAATTACTGATAAGTGTGATCCCATTGCCATTTACTTTATTGTTTTGGGTTCGGGTTTATACACCCTTTTTGTGTTTCCTGTCTAGAGAATATCCTTTAGCATTTGTTGGAGAGCTGGTTTGGTGGTGTTGAATTCTCTCAGGTTTTGCTTGTCTGTAAAGCTTTTGATTTCTCCTGCATATTTGAATGAGATCCTTGCTGGGTACAGTAACCTGGGCTCTAGGTTATTTTCTTTCATCACTTTCAGTATGTCTTGCCATTCCCTCCTGGCCTGAAAAGTTTCTATTGAAAGATCAGCTGTTATCCTTATGGGAATCCCCTTGTGTGTTATTTGTTGTTTTTCCCTTGCTGCTTTTAATATTTGTTCTTTGAGTTTGATCTTTGTTAATTTGATTAATATGTATGTTGGGGTGTTTTGCCTTGGGTTCATCCTGTTTGGAACTCTCCGGGTTTCTTGGACTTGGGTGATTATTTCCTTCCCCATTTTAGGGAAGTTTTCAACTATTATCTCCTTAAGGATTTTCTCGTGGTCTTTCTTTTTGTCTTCTTCTTCTGGGACTCCTATAATTCGAATGTTGGAGCATTTCATATTGTCCTGGAGGTCTCTGAGATTGTCCTCATTTCTTTTAATTTGTTTTCCTTTTTTCCTCTCTGATTCATTTATTTCTACCATTCTATCTTCTATTTCACTAATCCTGTCTTCTGCCTCCGTTATTCTACTATTTGTTGCCTCCAGAGTGTTTTTCTGATCTCATTTATTGCATTATTCATTATATATTGACTCTTTTTTATTTCTTCTAGGTCCTTGTTAAACCTTTCTTGCATCTTCTCAATCCTTGTCTCCAGGCTATTTATCTGTGATTCCATTTTGATTTCAAGATTTTGGATCATTTTCACTATCAATATTTGGAATTCTTTCACAGGTAGATTTCCTATCTCTTCCTCTTTTGTTTGGTTTGGTGGGCATTTCTCCTGTTCCTTTACCTGCTGAGTATTCCTCTGTCTCTTCATCTTGGTTATATTGCTGCATTTGGTGTGGCCTTTCTATATTCTGGGAATTTGTGGAGTTCTCTTTATTATGGAACTTCCTCACTGTGGGTGGGGTTGTTTCAGTGGCTTGTCAAGGTTTCTTGGTTAGGGAGGCTTGTGTCGGAGTTCTGGTGGGTGGAGCTGGATTTCTTCTCTCTGGAGTGCAATGGAGTGACCAGTAATGGGTTATGAGACATCAAATGGTTTGAAGTAACTTTGAGCTGCCTGTATATTGAAGCTCAGGAGTGAGTTCCTGTGTTGCTGGAGAATTTGCATGGTATGTCTTGCTCTGGAACTTGTTGGTCCTTGGGTGGTGCTTGGTTTCAGTGTAGGTATGGAGGTGTTTGATGAGCTCCTATTGATTAATGTTCCCTGGATTCAGGAGTTCTCTGATGTTCTCAGGATTTGGAATTAAACCTCCTGCTTCTGGTTTTCAGTTTTATTTTTACAGTAGCCTCAAGACTTCTCCATCTATTTATCACCGATGATAAAACATCTAGGTTAAAGATGAAAAGTTTCTCTACCATTTTTTTTTTAGTCTCACTTGTTCAGTTGTGCTGTGGGGAGGGAGGGATGCTGCAAACAAATAACACTGTTGTGTGCACGCAGTGTCTCAGCCCCGCTGGGCCTGCCCCTGCTCATGGTGCACAAACCTCTCACACTCTACGTTGCTCCGCCAGGAACCTTCTGAGGCCAGCCCTAGGCTGCATGCACCTCCCCAGTCTAAGCCACTCAGGTTTGGCGCTCAGGTAGCCCTCAGAGGGACAGATTCAGTTGGGACTGCATTTTGTGCCCTTCCCAGGTCCGAGCAGCTCAGGTGTTTGGCGAGCGCGGTCGCTGCAACTTATCACCTTTCCCGTCTCTGTTGCTCAGATTTCTGGGTGTACTGCTGGCGCCCGTGGTGAGGCAGATGGTGACTGTCCAGAACCCCCAGAAGTCTTAGCAAAGAAGCCTGCTTGCACTTTGGCAGGTAAAGTCTCTCCGGGGCTGCAACTGCCCCCTTCCAGCCCTTATGGCTCTGGCTGCCTGTCCCGGGCAGGGGATGGTCTGCAGCCGGCTATTTCCATTCCATCGTTTGTTCTGTGCACGGTCCTGGCGGTGTCTTATGTTCGCGCTTTTCACGTGGTAGCTATCCCACAGTCTGATTTGCTAGCCCAATTTAGTTCGTTCTGGTTACGCGCAGGGCGTTCCTGCCCGATTCTTAAAAAGCACTGCGGCCCGTGCCTCCCGCGCCTCCATGCCCTGCCCCCACTTGCTAGTGGCGGATGCAGGCGTCTGTGCTGCTTTTCTGCTGGGGGAGTTACTGCTGGGCTCATAATCTGTTGGTTTTATTTATTTATTTATTTTTCCTTCCTGTTATGTTGCCCTCTGTGCTTCCAAGGCTCTCCACAGACTCAGCAGGGAGAGTGTTTCCTGGTGTTTGGAAACCTCTCTTCTTAAGATTCCCTTCCCGGGACGGGATTCCCTTCCCGGGATGGAGCTCCCTCCCCACCTCCTTTGTCTCTTTTTTTGTCTCATTATATTTTTTCTTACCTGTTTTTGAAGACAATGATCTGCTTTTCTGGGTGCCTGATGTCCTCTGCCAGCATTCAGAAGTTGTTTTGTGGAGTTTGCTCAGCACTGAAATGTTCTTTTGGTGAATTTGTGAGGGAGAAAGTCGTCTCCCCATCCTATTCCTCCGCCATCTTCTAACATTTTTCTAATACAAACAATCATCATGGTAAAAAAAAAATATATATTGAACACATACACACATACATACACACACACACATATATACATACATACATACATATATACATACACACACACACATGCATGCACAAGAATCAGACTTCAAAATGTTAGCAAACAGGATCTCTCAAAAGAGCAGTATATTACAAGACATATGTTTCACGTTCTTTTTTGTGAATGTCCATCCATTGAGGACTATGGATCGATAGGGAAACTTCATTGAAAAACATATTTAATCATTATCACAAACAAGCACCTAGAAGCCAATCATGTAAGCTAATACTTAATGCAGTAAGTGTCAAGACTGGCCTAGATACTTTCATGATTTTTGAACTTAGTTTATGCCCATATCCAAATATTCAGATTTAAAATTTAAATACTCGTGTAATACAAAAAGTAAAGTTACATACTAAATGTCTTTAGCATGCATATTTGCATTTGTGCTGTTTATAGCTTTATTCTTTATCTGAATTGTAATTAAAATAGGCTTAACTACTTTATTCTAAAATTGACAGTGTGTTCTAAAGAGAACACAAATCGTCAGTTGACATCTAACTTCACTTTTTAATGCTAAATAATCTTTTCTTTAGAAACAATATATATATAGGTAAGTGGCTTAGAGCAGAGTTGTTATTGTTTAGTCATTAAGTCATGGCCAACTTTTTTGTGAACCTATGCACTGTAGCCTTTCAGGCTACTATGGCCATAGGATTTGCCATACAAGAACACCAGAGTGTGTTGCCATGCCCTCCTCCAGGGGATCTTCCCGACCCAGGGATTGAACTGTATCTCCTGCATTGGCAGGTGGATTCTTTACTGCTGAGCCAAACAGGGAAGCCCTGTCAAAAAGTACAGAATCTGTACTAAACCTTGGCTCCCTCACTTAGTAGTAATGAGACTCCAGGCAAGCCACATCAGCACTCTACTGCCTATTTCTTCATCTAAACAATGGAGACAATGTCACCACTTATCTTGCAGAATTAATGTAAATGATGATTAATGAGTTGATCTACATGAAGTCATATTTATGTAAGGTGACCTAATATCAAGTCTCTTCCAGGTCTCATGAAGTGCTAAGTATTATTAAGTGTTTTCTGTAGTGACTGATAAAAGTTGGTGGATTATGTTATAATACAGTTGTTAATATAATGCTGGTAGATCCAGTGCAGAAATTATGAGTTTGATATTACTCTCATTGAAACTACACATTTAAAACAAAAGACCTTCTATGTTAAACAGAACTGCCATTTCCTCTCATAAATTTACTACTATCATGTAAGTAAATACTTAATGTGACAAATTTCAAGGCGGGTCCAGATTACTTCATAATTTTTCACATGATATTTGACACTTTTAAGAATCTTCAGTGACTTAAATAGAAAGTGAAGTCACTCAGTCATGTCCAGCTCTTTGCAACCCCATGGATTATAGCCCATGGAGTTTTTCAGGCAAGAGTACTGGAGTGGGTTGCCATTCTCCAAGGGATCTTCCTGACCCAGGGATCACACCTGGGATCAATGACTTAAACTGGTATTTATAAATAGATATAATCAGTTTTAAGATTAAAATATTAAATTTAATATTTAAAATCAGTTATTAATAATAATGAATCCCTCAATGAAAAATTTAATAGTTGTTTTTGTATTGATTCATTTTTATTGATCCCCACTCAAGAGACGAGTAACTCTATCATATATTTCTTTTGTGCACAGGATACTAAGCTTTCATACTGAGAGTACATATTAATAAACACTGATTTACCTATCTAAGTGAATAATATAAAAAATATGGTAAGTGCTTTACATGGAAAAACATAGCTGAATTCAGGTCTTGTATTATGTCTTCCTTTTCTGCCCTGACACACAGTGCTTTTTTGACTTTCCCATTGCTGCTTTTCTTTTGGCTCCTCACTTTTTGTCATCTGTGACTCCTCTGGGTTGCCTCAATGTACAGTTATTACATAAAAGGTACACTTGCCACTCTAATCAAGAGTTGTTCCTTTCTAAAGCTCCTGTTTATTATATTTGTGTTGTATTTCTCCCGCTTTCTGCATTTCATTACACTTTGGTGACCTTTTACCACAAGCTGCATCCTTCTGACAAAGTCATCATTCTCTCTCAAGATTCACGTTTCTTTTTATTTCTTCTTTTACTCACTTGACATATAAGGAAAACCTCAGGCTTTCCCTTCAGGATCACAACGAGAAGTCAAGAACACAGGAGCAATTCCTTAACAGATCATATACTAGGTTCTAAATAAGTGTATCCCCAGTATCCTGCAAGCACATCTGCCGGTAACTCTAACAGTAACTATTACCCTCTGAGACACCCTATCATTGGCAGTACCAGTGTATAGATGAGGACATGCACACACAGTGATGCAACCTGAGTGGTGGATGCATACAGGAGAGGTACAGACACCAATATGGGATGCATACAGGAGAGGTACAGACACCAATATGGTATATGTGTGTAAGGGCATGGTAGGGGAAGACTTCTGAAAGGGATAAGGTAGCTGCATCTGAATCAAAGTTTCAATATTCTCTTACCATCTGCTCTGTGAGCCTGTCCTACAAAAAGGCTCCTCACAACATCTACACAGTTTTAAGCAAACAAGAACTATCAGGAGCAGGACAGGGGGCATATTTTATGAAGCTCAGGGCAAAACAAAATGGTAGGACTCCTAGTACAAAATTATTATGAATCTCAAGACAGTGGGACTTTCTCAGCATGGGGCATTGTGACTGCACAGGTCAAATGCCCATGAAGTTGGCTTTGGTCAGAAGGAAGAATGATTCTCAAGAACATTAAGATTCCTCCTTTCTATTTTCTGTTGCAAAATTCCTTGCTATATGCAGTCATGGGTAACAGACATACCTGCAAAGCCTTTTAAAACCAGTTGAGCTTGCACTGAATTGAATTCACTTCACTAATATTTATAGAGCAGTTACTTTGTATAGAATACCACATTTATTACTGGCAAAGAAAAAAGTATACACTGTGGCCCTAAAGGAGATCAAAGAGTACTAGGGAGAGAATTACATACAGCACCTGAAATAAACATTAGATTGTGGGAAATGCTGCAATAAAGCTATGAATATTAGCTGTTCCTTTCACCTGCTCCTGCCACATTGCAATACCTTGTTTGCTTATCTGTCGCCCAAGAGTCCTCAAAGTCCTTTTTATTACATTAACCTCAGTGCTTAATATTGCACTCTGTGTATAAAAACTCAAGATTTTAAATTTAAGAGTAAATAAGTGGTCCAGAAAAGACTCATCTATAATTGTAATTTTTTTTAGGTTTATGTCTGAAAAAGTATTGTCTTTTGAATCACTTGCTAACTGAGTCTGAATTAGAATTCTGACTCCTATTTATTTTACCACCTGTTCAAGAGAGGTAGCTGTTCTGCTCTTTAATAGCAGGAGGGTTCATCAGCCTGAAGACCACTATGAGAATGAGAAACAATGTACATATAGTGCTTGGCCTCTCCTCAATCCAAGTGCTATAATGAATCACACTCCTCTCTGATCTTCCTTCTTCCTATTTAGCATAGTGGGAAGGAGCACACAGTCTGAATTTAAATTTTACCACAACTGTGTTAAATAGAAGAAAACTATAGAATGGGAAAGACCAGAGATCTCTTCAAGAAAATTAGAGATACAAAGGGAACATTTCATGCAAATAAGGGCACAATAAAGGACAGGACCTATCAGAAGCAGAGATATTAAGAAGTGGTGGCAAGAATATATAGAACTATACAAAAAAGAACTTCATGACCCAGATAACCACAATGGTGTGATCGCTCACCTAGAGCCAGACATCCTGGAATGTGAAGTCAAGCAGGCCTTAGGAAGCATCACAACGAACATAGCTAGTGGAGGTGATGGAATTCCAGTTAAGCTATTTCAAATCCTAAAAGATGATGCTGTGAAAGTGCTGCACTCAATATGCCAGCTAATTTGGAAAACTCAGCAGGAGCTACAGGACTGGAAAAGGTCAGTTTTCATTCCAATCCCAAAGAAGGGCAATGTCAAAGAATGTTCAAACTATCTCACAATTGCAGTCATTTCACACGCTAGCAAAGTAGTGATCAAAATTCTCCAAGCTACGCTTCAACAGTACATGAACCATGAATTCCCATGTACTGAACATCTCCAGTTGTTCAAGTGAGATGTAGAAAATGCAGAGAAAATGAGGTCATATTGCCAACATCCGGTGGATCATTGAAAAAGCAAAAGAATTCCAGAAAAACATCTACTTTCACTTTATTGATTACACGAAACCATTTGACTGTGTAGATTACAACAAACTGTGGAAAATTCTTCAAAAGATGGGAATGCCTGACCACCTGATCTACCTCCTGACAAATCTGTATGCAGGTCAGGAAGCAACAGTTAGAACTGGACATGGAACAACAGACTGGTTCCAAACAGGAAAGGGAGTGCATCAAGGCTGTATATTGTCACCCTGCTTATTTAACTTATATGCAGAGTACATCATGAGAAATGCTGAGCTGGAAGAAGCACAAGCTGGAATCAAGACTGCCGAGAGAAATATCAATAACCTCAGATATGCTGATAACAACACCCTTATGGCACAAAGTTAAGAAGAACTAAAGAGCCTCTTGATGAAAGTGAAAGAGGAGAGTGAAAAAGTTGGTTTCAAACTCAACATTCAAAAAATGAAGATGAATTTCATTCAGTCCCATCACTTCATGCCAAACAGATAGGGAAACAATGGAATCAGTGACAGACTTTCTTTTCTTGGGCTCCAAAATCACTGCAGATGGTGACTGCGGCCATGAAATTAAAAGATGCTTGCTCCTTGGAAGAAAAACTATGACGAACCTAAACACATATTAAAAAGCAGAGACATTACTTTGCAGACAAAGGTCTGTCTAGTCAAAATATGGTTTTTGCAGTAGTCATGTAGGGATGTGAGAGTTGGATTATAAAGAAAGATGAGCGCTGAATAATTGATAGTTTTAAATTGTGGTGTTGGAGAACACTCTTGAGAGTCCCTTGGACTGTAAGAAGATCAAACCAGTCAATCCTAAAGGGAATAGGTTCAGAATATTCATTGGAAGGACTGATGCTGAAGCTGAAACTGCAACACTTTGGCCACCTGATGCGAAGAACTAACTCATTTGAAAAAAGCCTGATGCTGGGACAGATTGAAGGCAGGGAAAGGGGATTACAGAGGATGAGATGGTTGGATGGCATCACCAACTCAATGGACATGAGTTTGAGCAGGCTCCAGGAGTTCGTGATGAACAGAGAGGCCTGGCGTGCTGCAGTCCATAGGGCTGCAGAGTCAGACACAACTGAGTGAATGAACTGAACTGAACAGCTGTGTTATCCTGAGCAGTTAACCTAACTTCTATGGGCCTCCATTTCCTTCATGAATGAAACAAGGACAAAAATAAAACCATTACCACAATGTTCTCATGGAGAATATGTTAGTTTTATATGTAAAGCATTGGGAAACTATATCTGACCCATGGTAAGTATTTCAGAGTCTCTACAATTAGTATTATTACTGTGAAAGTGAAAGTGAGATTCTCTCAGTCATGTCTGACTCTGTGACTCCATGGATTTCTCTAGGCCAGAATGCTGGAGAGGGTAGCCTTTTGCTTCTCTGGGACATCTTTCAAACCTAGTGATCGAACCCAGGTATCCCACATTGCAGGCAGATTCTTTACCAGCTGAGCCACAAGGGAAGCCCAAGAATACTGGAGTGGGTAGCCTATCTCTTCTCCAGGGGATCTTCCTCACCCAGGAATTGATCTGTGGTCTCCTGCATTGCAGGTGGATTCTTTATCAACTGAGTTCATCATTATTTAATTGGAACAGTATTAAAACCTCAAATTCTTATTTGACTCCTTATATGGGATCCCATCAAAATAGCTCTCACATATATCCATTCCACAATGACTTCATTCATGTTCACACATGTATATTTTTCTGAATGAAATAACACATTGCTTCTCCTGATATACAAACACTTCTATTAGCTTTCACTTTAATTACAAAATAAATATTAAAAAAAAAACTCTGAATCACCTATTTTCTGGTCTCTGAAATCTCTTATACCTAAATTTCAAATACAGATTAAAAATTTATTATCAATGCCCATATATTTGCTTTTATATTTATATGGATATTGTTAAACCTTTATATTTTGCTCCTTATTTACCTTTGTATATTTTGACAGGTACATAGGAAGCTAGTAAGTTTATTATGATTCATTATTTGACATATAGGCCCTTTGTGAAACCAATTAAAATTGTGAAACCAGTTAACAAACATTTTTATATTACATATGCACTGTTATCAACAGAGTCAAACTGTTTGAAAGTAACTAGACAAAAAGAGTAAAGGGAAAGTAACTGAGATAAAAATTTGTATCTCGATCTTTTTTCTGACCATTTTGACACTGGAAAGATTTCTTAAACCTTCTGACCTTAATTTCCTTCCCTATCAACAAAGAGAAAAGAATACTTTATTTAATTCACAGGGACATTGTGAGAACCAAGATATTCAAATGAAGATTAACAGATATAAGATTTTAATATAAATATATCAAATATTTTCATGTATTAAAATAAACATGAGCTGTACTTATATTATTCATTACTATAATAATATTCCAAATTAATAAAACTATTTTCCTTCCACTTAACACATTTTCTTTTAATTAAGAAACTAATGTATCATTGATTATCATTAGAAAATCTTCTAAAAGGTACTAGAACAAAAATATGAATTAGTGTTGTTTCTTATGATGATTTCACATTTTTACAAATGAAAAAGATATTCAGAATACTAAGCTGTACTCAGATTTTAAGTCTTAATCTTTTATTTAATGACAATCATATACAAAATGAGCTTTTTATATGCATGATCCTGGGTATAAAACTTACCCATCAATAAACCTTTCCTAGTTTGCTCCTTGGAAGAAAAGCTATGATAAAACTAGGCAGCATATTAAAAAGCAGAGACATTACTTTGTCAACAAAGGTCCATATAGTCAGAGCTATAGTTTTAACAGTAGTTATGTATGGATGTGAGAGTTGGACTATAAAGAAAGTTGAGAGCCAGAGAACTGATTCTTAGAAGTTGCAGTGTGGAGAAGAGTCTTGAGCGTCCCTTGGACTGCAAGGAGATCAAACCAGTTAATCATAAAGGAAATCAACCCTGAATATTCATTGGAAGGACTGATGCCGAAACTGAAGCTCCAATACTTTGGCCACATGATGCAAAGAGCTGACTCATCGGAAAATGAGTGGGAAAGACTGAATGCAGGAGGAGAAGGGGACAACGGAGGATGAGATGGTTGGATGGCATCACCGACTCGAGGGACGTCAGTTTGAGCAAGCTCTGGGAGTTGGTGATAGTCAGGGAAGTCTAGTGTGCTGCAGTCCATGAGTTCACAAAAAGTCAGACACAACTGAGTGATTGAATTGAACTGAATGGCAACCCACTCCAGTACTCTTGCTTGGGAAATACCATGGACAAAGGAGCCTGGTAGGCTACAGTCCATGGGGTCATGAAGAGTCAGACATGACTGAGCAACTTCACTTTCACTTTTCACTTTCATGAACAGAAAAAGGAAATGGCAACCCACTCCAGTATTCTTGCCTGGAGAATCCCAGTGACGGGAGCCTGGTGGGCTGCCATCTATGGGGTCACATAGAGTAAGACACGACTGATGTGACTTAGCAGCAGCAGAGCTGATATAATATGAAAATGAAGAGTAAACTACTACAATTGTAATCATATTTGATTAATACATAAAGAAATGTATATTGACCTGATAAACAACATCTTAGAAACTATGTGGCTATCTGTTGCAGTAAGTAGAATTTGGGTATTTAATTGATAAAAATATTTTGAAAATGTGGTTAATAAAAGGAAATAAAACAGAAAAGGTAAGATTTTACCAACTTCTACAGCTCTTTAATGCAATGTTACCTAAAAATTGTTACCTAAAAATTAGAGGGTTTTTTTTCCTATTTCTTGAAACTTAAATCAGACTTTTAGCACTATAAAATCAGAATTGTTTGAAAGAGCTAATAAAGAAAGAAAACCACATAGGAAAACCTAGAAGTAGAAGAAAATAAAAACAGACATATATAAAAACCATAGGGGTAAATTTAACAGGAAAAGTCAAATGTATGAGAACTATATCATATAAAAGTAAAGTCATTTGAAAAATTCAACAGTGTACTGGAAAACAGAAATATTATCATCTATATTTATTTATGGATTCACTCAATGTATTTTTAGTGAGACCTATTTATGTACAAAGCAATGATCTATGCTTTGGAAACATTAAAAAATAATCATTCAGGGACCTGCCCTTAAATTAGCTGGAGTCAAACAGAAATTCTAATACATGAACATAAATAACCACAGTGCAGATCACAGAGAAGCAAGACTTACAGTCGACATACAGACCAACTGTGATGGTGTTAGAAAAGTCAAAGATTGTTGTGTATGGAAGGTAGCTCTTGAAGAGACTGTTTTATACACAGAGCAGGAAAATAGGATGTTGCATAATAGAAAATGAAATAAGTATATATGGGTAATAACAACTTAATTAAGGATCAAAGATTAAGGATAATCCTTAATTAAGGATCAATTGTGGATAAGCTGCTGGTGGGGAAGCAGAAAAATATAAGACTTCAATATGGTTCTGAAGTGCTTTGAAACAATATTGTAAAGTAATTAACCTCCAATTAAAATAAATTTTTTAAAAAAGATAACAAGATAAAGATCTCTATTTCACTGGTAAGCAGAGAAATTGTAGGCAATTTTTTTTTTCTTTTTTCCTTTGAACAAGCGAATAATGCCACTAAAGGAGTGCAATAAACCCTTAACAGAGTAAAACCAAAACAACCTAACATATGATGTCAGGAACCTCATTTTAAGAGCTCTCAACTCTAGATAGAGGATCACTGCAGGAATACAGCAATGAAGCATGAAGGGTCTAGTGTGGTGCTCATTCTAGGAATAGAAAAAAGGGCAAAGGCAGATTATGGGTAGGGATTTAACCACTTACATTCCCCCAAATCATCCATATCTGATAAAGTGTAATCTACTGTGTAATCACAGCTTTCCCTCTTACCCTTAAGTTCCTCTGACAGAAATTCTGGGCCACTATTGCAGAAGGAAATTGTTAACAAATAATCAATGCTATCCATTAGTTTGAAAATAAATACGTAGAGTGATAGCAATTGGGAAATATGCTCAGTTCAGTTCAGTTCAGTCGCTCAGTTGTGTCTGACTTTTTGCGACCCCACGTACTGCAGCACATCAGGCTTCCCTGTCCAATGCCAGCTCCTGGAGCTTGCTCAAACTAATGTCCATCAAATCGGTGATGCCATCCAACCATCTCATCCTCTGTCATCCCCTTCTCCTCCTGCCTTCAATCTTTCCCAGCATGAGGGTCATTTCCAATGACTCAGTTATTCACATCAGGTGGCCAAAGTGTCAGAGTTTCAGCTTCTGCATCAGTTCTTCCAATGAATATTCAGGACTGATTTCCTTTAGGACTGACTGGTTTGATTTCCTTACAGTCCCAGGGATGATCAAGAATGTCCATTGGCAGATGAATGGATAAGAAAGCTGTGGTACATATACACAATGGAATATTACTCAGCTCAGCTATTAAAAAGAATGCATTTGAATCACTTCTAATGAGGTGGATGAAACTGGAGCCTATTATACAGAGTGAAGTAGGTCAGGAAAAAAAAAAAACACCAATACAGTATATTAATACATTTATATGGAATTTAGAAAGATGGTAAAGATGATCCTATATGCAAGACAGCAAAAGAGACACAGATGTCAAGAACAGACTTTTTGACTCTGTGGGAGAAGGCAAGGGTGCAATGATTGAGAGAATAGCACTGAAACATGTATATTCAGTTCAGTTCAGTCACTCAGTCGTGTCTGACTCTTTGCGACCCCATGAATAGCAGCACGCCAGGCCTCCCTGTCCATCACCAACTCCTGGAGTTCACTCAGATTCACGTCCATCGAGTCAGTGATGTCATCCAGCCATCTGATCCTCTGTCGTCCCCTTCTCCTCCTGCCCCCAATCCCTCCCAGCATCATAGTCTTCTCTAATAAGTCAACACTTTGCATGAGGTGATTACCGTATGTGAAACAGATCGCCACTCCAAATTCAATGCTTGAAACAGGGCAATCAAAGTCAGTGCACTGGGATGACCCTGAGGGATGGGATGGGGAAGGAGGTGGGAAAGAAGTCCAGGATGGTGGACACATGTACACCCAAGGCTGATTCATGTCAATGTATGGCAAAAACCACTACAATATTGTAATTAACCTCCAATTAAAATAAAAATATTTTTTTTAAAAAAGAGCATTCTCCAGCACAATTCAAAAGCATCAATTCTTCTGTGCTCAGCTTTCTTTATGTGCTAATGTGCAGGAATGCAAGATGGGTTTAAAATAAGGTGTAATGTGTCTCAGGTGCCACCTTGATACCCAGAGGAAGTTATCAAGTAGTAATCTATAAACTGTTTTAGAGCCCAGAGAATATATAGGGGTGGGTTAATACTAATATGGAGAAAAAGAAAGGGACAGAACTGAGAGACTAAGGGAAGAACATCAGGGAATACTCAAATTGAACAGATTAAAGAACAGGAAACATTCATAGAAGAAATGCAGGGTATTGCCTATATAGGAGAAGGGAAATCTGGTGATGTGTGGGGATTAAAAACATAAGAAGGAAATAACTGGACAAAAATTTATGCCAATTCTCACACTTCATCTAATGTTTAAGTTTTTTATATATTGATCACCTGTTATGATATTTTTTAAATCACACAGAAGTAGAGGGAAAATGTAGAAACATTATCCCTGAGTAGTCCTAAAATGTAGAATTACCCATTATTAAGATTTTGGCCAATTTCCCTCCATGTACTTTTAGGGCTTCCCTCTGGCTCAGTGGTAAAGAATCAGTGTCCAAGTGGCCAAGCAGGAGAGACAGGTTCGTTCCTTGGGTCAGAATGATTCCTTGGAGAAGGAAATGGCAATTCACTCTAGTATTCTTGCCTGGAAAATCCCATGGACAGAGGAGCCTGAAGGGCTACAGTCCATGGGGTTGCAGAAGAGGTGAACATGATTTAGCAATTACACAAAAACAATTTTTACTTATGTGAAATCATACTGAATATACAATGTCATATTATAGCTACATTTTCACTTATTTATATTTCTCATTTCATTCAAGTTCTTTTAAATAGTATTTGAATGTAGGCATAATATCCACCCTTTATCTATATAATAAGATCATAATTTCCACATCTTCTCATAAGTACATTTTAAATGTATTTCTTTTTCTATTTCTTTTGAGAAAAATGCTCAATAGTGTGCATGTTTTCTTTATAAACAAAAACAGATCAGCAAGCCTAAATCCCAATAAACTGGTAAATACAAGCTAAAAGTTTTTACTTGATATTTATTCTTTCCCAGAAGACATCATTCCTTGCACTGAAATAAGAGTCTCAGTCCAAAGCAAGGGTTCTCTCTGAGCACATTTTGAATATTTGTTTTTAGGGATATTGGACTTCACAGTGATTAGGCACCACAGACACTGGCAACTGTATCTGCAGTCATGATTTTGTTTGTAAGAGCAAACACCCAACTCTTCCATTAGAACATCTCCATATTTAAATGAATGCTAGTTTAGAATTGCATTCAATTTATTTTCCTTTATAATACAATTAGTTATTTTTATTGATTTTTTAAATTGTGTGGGTAGATTATATTATCTGTGAATTTTATCTTAGGATAATAAAGTAGATATAACAAATATTGGTTGTCGAAGGGGATGTTGGCTCTGACAGGTAACAATGATTAGTCTCAGGCCTTTATACTCAAAATTCCTTATTAATAATTGATATGTTATCTACCTGCTTGCTAACCTAATATAAGACTCAGTGTGTTTATTTTTAAACTAAGTCCTATGCATTAAAACTGTTTTAGTGAGAAGGCAATGGCACCCCACTCCAGTACTCTTGCCTGGAAAATCCCATGGATGGAGGAGCCTGGTGGGCTGCAGTCCATGGGGTCGCTAAGAGTCGGACACGACTGAGCGACTTCACTTTCACTTTTCACTCTCCTGCATTGGAGAAGGAAATGGCAACCCACTCCAGTGTTCTTGCCTGGAGAATCACAGGGACGTGGGAGCCTGGTGGGCTGCTGCCCATGGGGTCGCACAGAGTCGGACACGACTGAAGCGACTTAGCAGCAGCAGCAGCAGCAGCAGTGTTATGTTTATTGACTTTGTTTTTAAAACAGAAGTATAAATGAGGAAATGATTTATTAAAATGTGATAATTTGAAAACAAGTAGTAAAAACTGAGAACATTAACACAGTATCTAACAGTGGTTTATTTCAATTTGTTGGTGCTAAAAGGATCAATAAATAGATATGATATCATCTTGAGATCATTGTGTGTGATGACTGAAACTTCTGAGAAATGCATCTGTGATTATCTTTTTCTATTAAATTATAGATTAACTGAAAACAGACAATAGAAACTAGACAATTTCCTGGGTATATGCAGAAATTATCATTATAGCATGTGTATTTGGGTCAATAAAATCTGAGATATCTTTCCTATACACTTGCCTATGCTTAATGTTTATTGAAGTAAAAACATTTCTTTGTTAAATTTATAAGGTTGTAGCTTCACAGGTAACTCTTTAGAGTACCATTCAATAAAAGGCATTAACGTATGGAAGAGACTCCAAGGATGGAGTTTATTTTTTTGACAAGTAACCTTTTCTATATTATTAAGAAATGTAAAAGAAAACATGTTAGAATAATTTTTAAAGTGAATGCAATGAGATATTTTGTTTACAAATGTTTAAAATCTATTACATGAATTTATATTTCAGAGGCTCATGCATGCATTTAGAAAGTAAAATTTTCCATTTTCACCATATACTCTACAGCTTCATGAAAAGAATAAATATGTTCTTTGAAAAGAAATATTATTTCTCAATAGGTGAGAAAAACTTGTAGCAAGTCTTAAAAAGAGTTAATGCAGCTCTCTCTAAAGAAAATCTTCTGTCTCAACATGTTACACACATTATCTAAAACTTTCAAAGCCCTCTTATTTCCTCTTGCATTAAGTCTACATTTCTCCTTAAACTGTTCTCATCACATGCATACAAATCTTTTTTCTGTTTTCTTCAAAATATAATGTCTCAGAAACTGCTGGTTTCCTATTCAATAGCTGTTTGCTCCATTTTCCTTCTTAACAGTTTTCTGCTCCCTCTCAGTGTGGCACAGGGATAAATCATAAATATTAGTCAGTTATGTTAATTCAATTCCCAGTTCTAATGAAGGCTGTGACTTAGTTATGCCAATTAAGGAGATTCTGCTGAGGAAATCTGAGAAAATATTTCCTCATATTGAAAATCCACCCTGTGTTTTCTGCTCTGTAGAATTGTAACTGAATATGTTACTTTGTACTGTGGTAGAAATCTAGCCATCTATAAAACAGTCAACCTGAGGACCAATTCCACAATTCAAAGACAAAGTTCACAAAAAACAGATTAAATGTTCGAAATTTCTTTCAAAGCTTCTCTCCACTCTACTTAATGACTGCTATGGTGGTAACTGTTAAATGAGGTAATATGTTCCCTTTAAATTTATACTTTCCTGAGTTGGATTTTCTGTTATTTGCTACCAGGAATGTCATAACAGATATCATATTGAAATGTGCAATATAATATTCATATTTCTCCATTAGTACCTTGTTCCTTTTGCTTTGAATACACTATGTTTTCCTTTAAGCCTATTCAGATTCTTAACGTATTCAGGAAATAACAAGAAGCTCACCTCCTCTATAATTTTAGGCTTAACATAATTGCCTTTCTTCTCCCTCTGTGAATTTGCACAGCACTCATGGTCAATAAAAGACAACTTGGCATAAAATAATATTTTAGTGTTTAGTATTTGCCTTATAATGAAATTACGTATTCAGCATATGCTGAGCATCTTTAGTGTGTCAGGCCCCGTGATACATATGTGGGATGCAGAGTGTAGTAGCACTCTGTTCCTGTCTACAAACAGCTCAAGGCTAGAAGAAATAACAAATAAAATAAAAGCAACTTCTCTTTTCTGCAAAGACTAGAATACATGTATGTATAAGGGGCAGTGGCAGCAGAAAAGAACAATAATCTGGTCTATCTGGGGGCAGTCAGAAATTCTGAGCCATGTCTTAAAGAACGAGTTGGAGTTCATCAGGTTGACAAGGGTGATTAAGGGCTTTATAGTCAAAAAGGATATGATATAGAAAGCAAAGAAGTGTGAAACAGCATGATACCTTCAAGGACCTGAAGTTAATTTGTTTTGGTTTGAGAATAAACTCCAAAGAAGACAGGACTCATAAATTAAGCTGGAAAGGTAGGCAATGAATACTTCAAAAAAACAAGTGTTTTCTGTATTTGTTCTCCAATTAAATTTTGAGGTCAGTTATGCTTTCAGTGAACATATTCCAGAAAGGCAAGATGATAATGATTTCAAACTCCCTGCATGTTTGGCCCATAGATTTACTTAAACTGGTCTGAGAGTATTTGATTCATTGATTTTTAAGATGGACAGTATTGTCATTATATGCTACTTCACTTTTTTTTTTTAATAGCACCTAAAACTGTTCAGTGAACACTGCAGGTATTCTACTTCTTAATGAATTTGCTATGTTGGTTATATAGAGTAGGAAAATCTTGCAGTGAAGATTTACTATGGTATTTCCTCATTACTAGTAATTTAATTTTCTGTTTTAGAGTATATCTTAATATTCCACATTCCATGTAACAACTACGCCCACGCATCACAGCCACTGAGCCTGCACTCCTAGAGCACAGGCACCACAACTAATGAGCCTACGTGCTACAACTCCTTAAGTCAGTGCACCTAGGACCTGTGCTCCACATGAGATGCCACTGCAATGAGAAGCCTGTGCACCACCAATGAAGAGCAGCCCTGTTTGCCACAACTAGAGAAGAGCCCTCAGTAACAAAGCCTCAGCACTGACAAAAATACAAACTACAGATAAATAAATAAATATTTATTTAAAAAAAAATAATACTGAAGTGAGTTGTCATTTCCTTCTCCAGGGATCTTCCTGACCCAGGGATTGAATTTGCATCTCTTGCATGGGCAGGCAGACTCTTTACCACTGAGCCACCTGGAAAGCCCATCTGCCTCCTTAAATTTTGTTTTATTTTAGATGGAAACAAACCATAAAATTTCCCCTAACATAAATCCACCAAAAGTTTTCTTTGCATAGAGTGTCTTTATTTCAGTTTATGGACACACAGATTATTGTTAATGAATAATCAATCGCTATTTAATACTTATTTCTTAAAACAGCACATTTAGAAAATAGTTACTTTTCCTACACAAGAAGAAAAAGTATGTGTCAATAGAAATAGTCACTTCAACTAGATGTTTATCATTATAAACCACTGAGATAAAATTAAAATTGTGTCTATAATCTATTGATAGTGTTAAACATGTGGTGGTTATCACCATATGTAATTACTGCTTGCAGTTATGCTATTAAATATAGTTGGCTCACAGTGTTGGCAAAGAGTTCATCTTCCTTGTTGTTACATAAATACCAGCAGCAACGTTTGTCAGATTTTCTTCCCCTGGAACATTATATAAATTTTACTTTAAATTTTGATCAGTTGTTAAACTTTACATCCCATAAGAGTGTTAAGAGTGTCAACAGATCCCAAATGTCTTCTGCCAAATACCCGAATTTGAAGCCTAGGTATGTCACATAAGGCCACATAAACTCAATATATTCACTAAGTTTCAAGAAATACGATATGCTAGTATAGCTTATTCTATCTCCTGAGTATCAAAGGAAAATATATTGCATATGGAGCTACAAGAACCACAGTGGTACTCAACTCTAATCAGTACCATATATTTAAAAAAAGAAAGTCATGGTTCGACTAGCTAGAAGCAGAAAAATCACAAAATAAGCAATCCTTTAGGAGGAGGAAAACCATAGACAATTCAAACAAAAAAAAAAAACATACACAATGGGCTATAATTTTCATTCATTAGAAAACAGAGCTAGGTTTCCTAATGTTTTTCCATCATATGCATTCCTTTAACCTCCTATGTGCCCCGTGAAAATTTCATGCAAATAATATTCAATTTCTAAATACCAAAGAAAACGAGATACTGCATTTTCCATGGAATATATAAGAAAATATTTCCCAAGCCATATAAAGTAGACATAAAAGTCCAGTTTTAATATTTGTGAACATATCTATAGGATGACAATTTTTTTAAGAAGTAACTTTTCATCTATTTAAAAAACTCAGTGTTTTTTATCATGTGATATTAAATGTCTGGCAATTTAGATACACAGGAAATCACACAGTTCACTTCTCAGCTCAATCACTATTCCTTAGGTAAAATGTATGTGTGTGTGTTTTTCGAGTTTCTATCTATATATTTGAAAATGTTAAGTATTTTTTCTACCAACAGGAAAAACCACCTTAAAAGTAAACTACTTATTCTGAAGACAAAAATTGTTCCAAATCATAAAAGTCAGGTCGATTATACAGTAGTAACAGTTCACAAATGACACCCTACATAAGGTTAAATGACAATCTGTATCAGTAATAAGAATTTATATTTTTGTTGAAACAAAGTTTTCCTTAACGACTCTGTTAGGTTGGTGCAAAGTAATTGCTGTTTTGCATTGTTTGAGCTTAGATGTTTGATACTGGAATACATTCTTAAATAATGGTGGTTATGTTTCACCTCATTTTAATGTGCATTTTTAAAATTTTTTGCTTATGATTTACTTGCTATTATTTTATATTTATTTTAGACTAAGGAAATGAAGCTAGACAAAAAGCAAATTTGAGCAATTTTCTTATTCAAGTTTAAAATGGGTCATAAAGCAGTGGAGACAGCTCATAACATAAACTGTGCATTTTGCTCAGGAACTGCTAATGAAATTACAGTGCAGTGGTGGTTCAAGTTTTGCAAAGGAGACAAGAGCCTTGAAGATGAGGTGCTCAGTGGCCAATTGAGAACCATCATTGAAGCTGATCTTACAACTGAACAAGAAGTTGCCAAAGAACTCAACAACAATTATTCTACGGTCATTTGGAATTTGAAGCAAATTGGAAAGGTGAAAAACTTGGTAAGTGGGTGACTCATGAGCTGACCAGAAATTTTAAAAGTCATCGTTTTGAAATGTTGTCTTCTCTTATTCTATGACAACAATGAACCATTTCTCAATTGGATTGTGATGTATGACCAACAGTGGATTTTATACAACAACCAGTGATGACCAACTCAGTGGTTGGATCGAGAAGAACCTCCAAAGCACTTACCCAAGCCAAACTTGTACCAAAAAAGGTCACAGCCGGTGTTTGGTGATCTGCTGCCCATCTGCTCTACAGCTTTCTAAATCCTGGCAAAACCATTACATCTGAGAAGTATGTTCAGCAAATTGATGAGAAGCACCGAAAACTGCAGTGCCTACAGCCAGCATCAGTCAACAGAATGGGACTAACTCCTTTCCATAACAAGGCCCAACCACACGTTGCACAAGCAATGCTTCAAAAGTTGAACAAATTGGGATAGGAAGTTTTGCCTCACCCACCATATTCACCTGTCATCTCACCAACTGACTATCAACTTATTCAAGTTGTCAAGCATCTTGAAAACTTTCTGCAATGAAAATGCTTCCACAACCAGTAGGAGGCAGAAATGCTTTCTGGGATTTTGTCAAATCCCAAAGCATGGATTTATATGTTACAGGAATGAATAAACTTATTTCTCATTGTCAGAAATGTGTTGACAGTAATGCCTTCTAATAATAAAGATGTGTTTGAGCCTAGTTATAATGATTTAAAATTCAAAGTCCGAAACTGCAATGATTTTTTCACTAATCTTAAATATTTCACTTTTTAGGGATATATGGAAAGCTAAAAAGCAAGTATTTCACACATGCAACATCAGTATTAATAGCAAACAAATAACAACACAGTGATACTATCATAACCCACTTCCATTCCTAAACCAGATTTTGATCATTTAGTATTTTATGATAATTTCCCTACAGCTGTCAGTATGAATTAAATGGAAAGAGTGGTATAGGGCTGCTAAATAAACACTATTTATAGGAGATAAAATAAGGTTAATTTGATAATGGAGTAAGGAATATTATTGCTATTTTTCTTTTATATTTCAAGCTTTGAGATGGCTTCAAGTTGAAATATTCATTCCAGCATTACCTTTATTTTAATTTATCAGCATTTATTTCAAAGCCTAGATGAGACCGAAAAAACATAAATCTATAGATGGGGAAATAGTGAAAACAATGGCTGACTTTATTTTTCTGGGCTCCAAAATCACTGAAGATGGTGACTGCAGCCATGAAATTAAAAGACGCTTACTTCTTGGAAGGAAAGTTATAGCCAACCTAGACAGCATATTCAAAAGCAGAGACATTACTTTGCCAACAAAAGTCCGTCTAGTCAAGGCTATGGTTTATCCAGCAGTCATGTATGGATGCGAGAGTTGGACTATAAAGAAAGCTGAGTGCCGAGGAATTGGTGCTTTTGAACTGTGGTGTTGTAGAAGACTCTTGAGAGTCCCCAGGAAAGCAAAGATATCCAACCAGTCCATCCTAAAGGAAATCAGTCCTGGGTGTTCACTGGAAGGACTGATGTTGAAGCTGATACTCCAATACTTTGGCCACCTGATTCGAAAAGCTGACACATTGGAAAAGACCCTGATGCTGGGAAAGATTGAAGACAAGAGAAGGGGACGACAGAGGATGAGATGGTTGGATAGCATTACAAACTCAATGGACATGGGTTTGGGTGGACTCCGGGAGTTGGTGATGGACAGAGAGGCCTGGCATGCAGCAGTTCATGGGGTCGCAAAGAGTCGGACACAACTGAGCAACTGAACTGAATTGACTCTTACTTAAAACAGATCTAAAAAAGAATAATGTTTGCACAAGCTGTATCTGAATTGCTCATTTTGTGTTTTGAGACAGTTTATCTTCATGGTATTTGCATCTTTAATTTCAAGAATACTTGTTCACTGACATTAACGAGGAGGGAGGAGGGAGGGGGATTCAGGACGGGGAACACATGTATACCTGTGGCGGATTCATGTTGATGTATGGCAAAACCAATAAAATATTGTAAAGTAATTAACCTCCAATTAAAATAAATAAATTTATTTTTTAAAAAGATAGTACTTTAAACCATTAAAAATAGCACTTTCTAATTTAGGCTTATACATCAGAAAAATATGCAAACCTTTACATATGAACATTTAATATTCTAATTTCAAATTATTTTATGATCTGCTTTGTTGGGAAACAAAACCTGATTTTGAAGGATGTCACTGGAAAATCAAAAAACACATCTTTACAGTATATTGATGTATTAAGAGATCTGTTAAAATCAGTAATTCATTAAAGTGCAGAGTTTATAACCAGCTCTAAACTTTGTTCTGGTTTTCACATGGGTGTCTGTCCTGAGCATATAGAGAGACGGTCTGGGTTTTCATTTTTATATATACATCATGTTACAGAGAGAAAATATTACTTTATCTTTAGTGTGTTTTTCAATGCCAAATAGGTTTTATAACATCCCAGTTATTTTAGTCAACAGACACCCACCATCTAATAGCTGGTATATATTCTAACTTAAGAACATTGTGCTTTGAGACATATACCTTGTTTTTTATTGTGTTCAATTCACTGAGCTTATCCTGGAACCAAAGAAACACCAAAGAAACCCTTGCTGGAGTGAACTGCACTAGGAAACACATTTGAAAAACTGCAGTAAAAAATAAACCAGCCTGTAAAGATTTGATTGGGCTCCTTATAAAAATACATTATAGAAAAGAGACATTTAACTTCAGTGACATCTAGTTTTAATTTTAATAATCAGCAACATGAGAAATGTATTTCCTCTCTGGAAGAATTAACACCTGGGTAAGAAAAAAGACACATTTCTAAACATGGAAAAACTAGAGAACAATAAAAATTATATGTTGCAATTACAAAATAACATAACTCTTAACTAAATATACTGGGACTTTTAATCCAAATATGCATTATCTTTTTCAAAGTAATCACTTTAGACAACCATTCAGATAATGCCAATAACAATCATCATTCAAAATATTCTTACTCCCTGTTTCCAGATTATTCAATTATTCTTAATGACAGCATATTCTCCCCAAACCTGATACCAGTTTAATTTACTATGCATATGGATCAAATTGAGAACCAGAAACATTTTTAAGGTATTCATTTCCTTTTCACCTTAAATAAATCAGGTTTAGGAACTATATGATTTTTTGAGTTCTGGAAAATGTATATACCCTTTTAACACTCCAATCATTTCCTTGATTAAAGGAACATCCCCTCATGCTTCTTTCACATTTATTCCAAGACCCTCATAAGTTTTGCTGCTCTGATTTCTATCATAATTGACTAGTTAGGCAGGTTTTCAACTTATGTAAGTGGAATTATACACGTATGTGGGCTTCCCAGATGGCACTAGTGGTAAAGAATCTGCCCACCAATGCAGGGGACTGAGAGATGTGGGTTTGATCTCTCAGTCATGAAGATCCCCTGGAGGAGGACATGGCAACCCACTCCAGAATTCTTGCCTGGAGAATCCCATGGACAGAGGAGCCTGGTGGTCTACAGTCCATGGGGTCGCAAAGAGTTGGACATGACAGAAGCGACTTTGCCTGCACACATGCATGCACACACACATAAAATATGTACTTGTATGTCTGACTTCTTATGCTCATTTATTGTGTTCTGAGAGAATTTGTGTGATTGTATTATTATTTACTTAAATTTTCAATAGAATTCATCAGCGAACCACGTGAGCAGAAAGTTTTCTTTATGAAAAAGTTTTTGATAACAAATTTCATTTACTTAACTAATTAGATATCCTATTTATTCTTGTGCCAATAGTGACAATTGTATTTTTCAAGGGTATATTCATTTTATCTAAGTTGCAGACAAATCCTGCAAATTTAATCTGTAAAGACAGCTTCTTTTAGAAATACTGAAAAAAAATTCAGTGTGAAATCCAGGTGTAAAAATAAGGCCAATTATTTGTGTAAGAAACAGTTAATTTAGATTTCATAAGGTAAAAATACAGATGATAATAATCTGCAGGGCAAATATTTGATACTTGTGGTTTATATATTAGCTATATATGTTCTCTAATATTAAACTTAAAGCTAAGTATAGTCCAGTTTTTCCTAAATTGTAATTTTTACCACACTGACTTATAAATCTTGAAAATCCCTTTAAAATATTCTTCAATTCATATAATACATGCAAAACTCACTGATAATCCTTTTTTTACTTAACTTACCTAAGCATTTTTTAAACTAAATTGTTCTCCTAGCTTTATGTACTGTTGGTGATATTTCCAGTTTATACATAATTTAACGATATTATAGACTTTAATTCTTATCATTCTCAGCAATAAGACTTCCAAAACGAAGCATTAGAGGAACTTATAAAGGCAAAACACGTCTGTCAAGAGACAGGCCTAGATTCAAACACCTATGTATACCTAACTAGTAGAGTGACCTAAGGTACAAATTTTATGCTTTCTGCACCTCCGTTTTATACTTATAAATGCAATAGTTATAAGTTTTGTGAGGACTGAATGAGACTATGAATATAACCCTGATGAATTAGCCTAACACAGTACCTAATAATTTGTGTGCTTTCTAAACTTTGCTGCTCTCAGGATAGTCCAAAGCCAACAACATCAACATCTCCTATGAGCTTGAAGGATGTCAGACCTCATCACAGATCTACTGAATCATCATCATGTGCATTTTACCAAATTTCCACATGATCAGTATGCTCATCCCCATTTCAGAATCAGTTTCTAAATTACTATTAGTGCTATTCAATTATTATAATAGTATTATTAGTACTCTTAGTTTGTAATCACATTGCTCTGGCTATTTGGAGATACTTTTTGATATTCTCTAAGATGTTGAAGCTGGTTTTAGAAAAGGCAGAGGAACCAGAGATCAAATTTCCAACATATACTGGATCATCAAAAAAGCGAGAGAGTTCCAGAAAAACATCTATTTCTGTTTTACTGACTATGCCAAAGCCTTTGACTGTGTGGATCACAATCAACTGTGGAAAATTCTGAAAGAGATGGGAATACCAGACCACCTGACCTGCCTCTTGATAAACCTATATGCAGATCAGGAAGCAACAGTTAGAACTGGACATGGAACAACAGACTGGTTCCAAATAGGAAAAGGAGTACGTCAAGGCTGTATATTGTCACCCTGCTTATTTAACTTCTATGCAGAGTACATCATGAGAAATGCTGAGCTGGAGAAAGCACAAGCTGGAAACAAGATTGTTGGGAGAAATATCAATAACCTCAGATATGCAGATGACACCACCCTTATGGCAGAAAGTGAAGAGGCAAAAAGCCTCTTATGAATGTGAAAGAGGAGAGTGAAAAAGTTGGCTTAAAGCTCAACATTCAGAAAACGAAGATCATGGCATCTGGTCCCATCCCTTCATGGGAAATAGATGGGGAAACAGTGGAAACAGTGTCAGACTGTTTTTGGGGGGTCCAAAATCACTGCAGATGGTGACTGCAGCCATGAAATTGAAAGATGCTTACTCCTTGGAAGGAAAGTTATGACCAACCGAGATAGCATATTGAAAAGCAGAGATATTACTTTGCTAACAAATGTCCGTCTAGTCAAGGCTACAGTTTTTCCTGTGGTCATGTATGGATGTGAGAGTTGGACTGTGAAGAAAGCTGAGTGCCAAAGAATTGATGCTTTTGAACTGTGGTGTTGGAGAAGACTCTTGAGAATCACCTGGACTGCAAGATCCAACCAGTCCATTCTAAAGGAGATCAGCCCTGGGTGTTCTTTGGAAGGAATGATGCTAAAGCTGAAACTCCAGTACTTTGGCCACCTCATGCGAAGAGTTGACTCATTGGAAAAGACTCTGATGCTGGGAGGGATTGGGGACAGGAGGAAAAGGGGACGACAGAGGATGAGATGGCTGGATGGCATCACCGACTTGATGGACGTGAGTCTGAGTGAACTCCGGGAGTTGGTGATGGACAGGGAGGCCTGGCGTGCTGCAATTCATGGGCTCACAATGAGTCAGACACGACTGTATGACTGAACTGAAGTAAGGCTGATTATATTAATATTGAAATCTGACAGAAATGTGCATAACATCTGAATGAGGTCAATAGTGTGCGTTTGAAAAAAAAGTATCATTTTAAAATCATTGGTATAATTTGATATGTATGTTCAAAATACATTTAAAGTTTAAAAAGTATCCACTCTGTCCCAGAAGGTATATCCTATACATAAATATAGATATAATAGAACACAGATATAATACTTGTTTTACTTAATTAGAAGTAAATAGAAACATACATATAAAGACCTCATTTGCCTGTCCCTAGGTTCATCTAATTTTTTATCTGCACACATACAAATATATCTGAATGTAATTCTTTCAAATGCTTTAAATAGTTCCATCTGGATAGAGGGCCTGATGTATTTTTCATTTTCTTCTCTTTACTTTTCTGCATTGCTTGCATTTTTATTAATATAAAGAAAGCATTTAAAATTATTTTCAGAACAAAGTCATTATTCCTGAACACAAATAAAAGTTTTCTTTTTTTTTTTTTTAATACACCTAAATCTAAACCAAAACTCTCTCTGTACACAAATATCCTTGAAGGAAGAAAGGGGAAGACCTGAGACAAAAAGAGGAAGATGAGAAGATCCTTCTCCTCACTCAATAAATTAGAACAGTCAATGACAGGAGATAGATTTTGGAGTTACAACTCTTCTGAAGTTATTAGGGAGACGATACTGCCTAGAGCACAGCCAGGGTAGATCCTGACAGGGCTATTTTCATACCAGTGGGGACTAAGTAGTCATCAAGAAGCCAGCTTACCAGCTGTGTAGGAGAGATTCTGCCTGGGTGTGGCTGGCTGGCACCTCAGATCTCATTAACAGAAGAGGGAAAGCTGTCCCCTATACCTGAAGAAGTTAAGTGGCTAATTAAATCCTTCCCTGCTGATACCAGGAAACAAGCCGGAGGGCTCAGCTTTAACCCCGGTGCACTTTTGTAAGCAGCAACACTGACATGAGCAAAGATCTTGAAATCGCTGCCTAAAGCAAAGAGCATGAGTGAGGTTTATATGCTTAGCAGAGTAATTCTTGGAAGACAAGAAAAACTAAAGAAAAGAAACATGTATTTATGAAACAGATCACTTTCAAAGCATTTAGAAGACCACCTTCTCTTTTAAAAATAATAAAGAATCAAGCTATGTACTCTTAGGAAAAACAGTTACTAAGTATCTGATATATGCCAAGTACTGATGAAAAGTGCGGACAATAAATAAATTAAAAAACACTCAGTATCTATTCTCTAGTAGATTACTGTCCAGCATGAGAGACAGACTTGTAAACTAACAAAACTAACGATCACAGTAATCACAGATATGTTCACAGTAACAGCATGGAAGGAATATAAGCACAAGGTGATATCATGGTATCTACCAATCTAATGCCGCCTTTTGAGGACAAAATGGAGGGTATATTTGACTTTGACTTAGACTTTCTTTTGAAGGTACCATTCAATTCCTATTTTTTTTACTGACCCCTCTAACCCCACTTGAGTCTCCTGAACCTTATCTGTCCCTTTATTCTAAGGCTGGTTTATATCTAAGTGATATGAAAATTCAGATGATTGTACAGTAAGAAACTACCATTAGGACAGGCATATTTATCATCCAAGAGTCAGTTTCTGGGGATAACCTTCATTTTATAGAGGATCAACTCTGAAAGGCTCAATTTTCTATCAACTGATTCCTCATGGGTGATTTTCTTTTGTTTGGCAATAACCTTCATCCATGCCAGGTTCCCATTACTGCTTTCAATTAAGGGAAGAATGAATCATTGCCAACTACAGTGAATGATGCCAGTAAAGAGGGGAACTCTGCTAGAATCGTGGCTAACACAAGGCAAGAGTCCAGGAAGAGTCAAGAGAGATTTCCTCTTTCATTCACTATAGTGAGATCTGATTTGTTTATTAAATGTGTTCAATTTCTAGAACTCACATTCTATGCCTTTTTGCAACTAATTTTCTTTTTGTCCAACCAAAATATACTCAATCATATTATGTGCTACTTCATCTTATGTAAACTTCTAAAAGATTTCCCTGCCTATCGCCACATACTTCAGACACTACACTCAAAGCAATCTTTCTAAAAGCCAAAACTGATTATGGAACATTTTTTAGTAAAATTCCTCCAATACTTTTCATGGCTTTCATGATGAAAGCTCTGGTTTCCCAAGAGCTTAGAGACCTGATCTGTCTCTATTTCCTGTCACGCATTTTGCTCACTCACCTGCATCACTTGCTCAAGATGTGCTTTTTCCTAAATGTCTCCAAATAGATGGTCTAGTATCTTTAAACAAGCTGTTGTCTAGATGCATAATCCCCTGCTCCAAACCATACAGGAACTGAACTCATGTTTAAGCTCTAACCATACATTCTTTTACTTGAAATTTATTTTTTGAGTCTTCTCACATGAATGAATTAAGTTATCCTATATCCCATCACATCATAGGCATACCTTTTCATGGTATGCACTACCCTGGATTGCAAGTGTTGATTACTTGTCTTTCTTCCCTGTAAAAGATCTACAGCTTGGCACCTTGCACAAAGCAGGCATATAACAGGCATTGTATAAGTATTTACTAAATTAATGGAGTCTTAGAATATTAAGGTAAACTTTATCTTAAGACATTAGAGATCATCTACTATATCCTTACGTGGTGTTGCCGCTTCAGTTGTGTCTCTTTTGCGACTCCATGGACTATAGCTTGCCATGCTCCTCTGTCCATGGGATTTTCCAGGGGTTCTTCCTACCCAGTGATTGAACCCACATCTCTGAGGTCTCCTGTATTGGCAGTCTTTACCACTGACACCACTTGGGAAGCCCATCCTTCTTTTACAGAGGTAGAAATCTGCTTTGCTTTTCTAAATGTGATCTGTCAAGTTTTCCTCAAACTTCAGAGCTTTTTAATTTTCATTTTATTTTCCTCTTCTGAATACTCTAAAATAGCCCAATCCTCTTCATTGCACATCCCTACATTCCTCTTCATATGTTCTTGCATTTCAATGGAAAAGATGACACAAGTCAATCGTACCATTCTCAGTCTTCTAGGGAAGACTTCCACTTATGTTTAATTCAAATTGATTGCTTGCTTCCCTTGCACATCTCTCTATTGGCAGAAATGCCAATATTTATTTTAGGAGAACAAAAGCTCTTTAAAGGGAAGGAATATAAAAGTAAGGTGCTGCCAAGAGCTGCATCAGCATCTGGTCACTATGATAATTCTTACAAATTATCTGACTATGCATGCCGTTAGTATTTGAAAGACCAAAATGATACTTTTTAGAACTAAATAGAAAACCTAGAAAGGAACTTCTAAGTAGTTTTCCTCCTATGAAATTTCCAAAATACCAAAGTATGTGGGTGTTAGTCAGGGTCTTCAACGAAACAAACCCCAAAATGGAATTAGCTATGCAAGTGATTTACTGAGGAAAATGCCTATGATAGAAAATGGAAAGAAGGTGGGAAAGTCAAGAGAGCTGACAGAGTATAACAAGGTTCTGATTATGTGAAGAAAAGAGAAGTGAGTTTGGATAGAAGATCTTAAATTGCAGTGCAGCTGGAAGGAAGTATGGCAAGGACAATGGTAAGTCCTTGAGTCCGAGTCAGGATCATTAAAGCCCCCAGGAACCTGCCTTAGTATTCCTGCTGTGCTTAGCAACTGGTCAGGTATAGCTGGTGGGAAATGAAGCATCAGCTTAAATACAATGATATATTTTAAAGTGTAAGAGCTGGGTCAATTAGAATCTCACAGTATGTTTTAAATGGCATGGCTTTCATCATTGGGAAATTTCCTTGATATAACATTAATCAACATATCATCTATATTTGGTAGTTATTTTATCTCCTTGTTACTGAATCAAACTTGGGTCAGTAACAAACTCACTGAACCAAACTCACTTACATGCAGTAAGGCCAAACTACTGACAACAAGCTGGAATGGATCTGAGACTTAGCTCACTCCGACTCCTTTGCTTGCTGCCCTGCCATAAACCCTTACTTTGATCCAAACTCCCAATGTGAGAGTTTGGATTTCTGCACTGCAGGCACAGAAACCTTTTGCTTGGTTACACTTATTACTAAGTTCAAAACTGTGAATTCAAAACCATATGCTAAACATATATATTTTAAAATGTGGCTCATTATTAACTGTTTATACTTCAACAGAAAAGTTAAAAATATCAAACTTTTCACTCATTGCTTTTGTCAAACAGAGGATGAATCAGCCCTAATAAGGTCAGCACATTTGTGTATGGATCTGCATGTGTAGATGGTATCCTTTCAAAATATGTGTAACCTTTCACATTTCTCTAATAAAACTACATGTGCTTTCATAATGACCTCTGGGTTTTAAGTTATCTGCATATAAATATTGCTGTTATTAATTCAATACAACATAAAGAGGTGACAACACTATGAAATCATTCATTTTCTTTGACTGAAAATAAAGGAAACTGTAGAAGAAGAGATATGGTTTTGTTCCATAACTAATCTATGATTTTAAGATTCACTGTTTTTTAAAATTATTTATCCCTAATCCTAATACTTCTGTACTTGTATAGTCCTTGCTAAGTTTGCTAATTCTGTTTCCTTTACCCTTTTAAGGGTAACTGTCACTGTGATTTACTACTGAAAACCTCACTTACTGCCTTTTTGCCTCACATATCCTTAAGATAACTGCATACCTTCAGTGAGAGCAGATTTCCACCTGATCACTGTGAATTCAAAGATTTCCCATTAACTTGTATGTCTCTTACTCTTTTATGTGTAGCCTTACTTTGCAATTCTATTTTCATCTATAATGGGAAACACAAACTTTAACAGGCATTTAATTGAAAAACTGAAATGCTTTTAAAATGGTATCATTCTGTTTTGTTATTTTTTTTATTACAAAAATTAGTAGTGCTAAGGTTTTCATTATGAAATCAAATTATAGAGCAAACGTATTATTTACTAGGAAATTACTCTTACTTTCTAAATCTTAGGCCAAATAATTTTATTAAAGGTTACAAAATAGAAATAATATTTTATTCTATAAAATACATTTGATATCAAATTAACATTTATATATTATTTAATCTTAATAAAACTTTAGAAATAAAAAAATATGATGTGATTAGAGGACACACTACTCCACAATACGGCACCTAGGCATACTGAACATTTTAAGTTAAAGTAGCTTGAGAAAATGGCAGAAGCAAGAAGGCCACTGTGCCCTTCCCCAGCCCCTCCTTCTGCCCCTGAGAAAAGTCACAGAACCTCATGTGAGAAGCTCCTCCATATTCCCTGTCCTTCCTTTTTCCCAGAGGAAGAGGATTCCCCAGGGGCATCCTTATTTTCAAAGACCAAAGGATGCCAAGAAGGACCCTAAGAAACAAGCATTGCTAAGTATCCCCCAGTTCACTACAAAACCCCATACTCCTTAACCTATTGAAGGGGAGCAGAATTTGTCACCCCAACATATGCCACTGTGGCATAGGGAGTATTTTGAGCTAAAGGCAATCAAAACCCTACAGATTCAGGAAAACATGTTACTGTCCCCCCAACTGCCTAAGTTTACACAGGAAAGGCAGCCTGTACCAGAAAAAAAGAGCTACTGAGGGGACACCATTTACCTAAGAAACTTATCTCTGTCACAGGGCAAACTCTGTTCTCCAAATATCCTCACACAACTTCTTGTGAATGGCCTTCCTTCCCTCTGTACCCTTAACTCATATGTTATATAAGCCTCGATTACTTGGATGTCCTGGAACTTCATCTTTTTATAATATCTCCATACATACAAAATTTAGTTTCTTCCTCCTAATGTGTCTCATATCAATTTAATTAGTAAACCAGCCAAATAACTTAGAAAAGAAGAAGGGAAAAGTTTTCTACCCATAAACTAAAATATTCTTCCATATTGTGCACTCATGCTTCAAAACCTGGCATAAAAATACACAGGCCTGTTTCTTTGTGTCTTCATTTCTTTCTGAAAAGCTCCCATATCATGTAAAGGTGAAAGGTAAAGTGTTTCTGCTCAGTTGTGTCCAACTGTTTGTGACCTCATTGACTGTAGCCTACCAGGCCCTCCGTCCATGGAATTCTGTATATGTAAAACTTCTCTTAAATTTGTGTTTTTTGTCCTGTTAATATATCCCTGACAGATTAATTTTCAGACCTAGTCAGGAACCCTGGGAAGGTTAAGGAAAACTTTTTCATCCCCTACAAACACTTCAAAAACATTTAAAGATAATTTTTTAATGAAAATACCACTTTTTTAAGTATTTTGTTTTTTACATGAATTTTTAAAGTGAAAATTTGCTCCTCTGTTTGTGATACCACACACTTTGTGGACAACATGAAACTATTTTTGATATACTAAAAATTTATTAACAAAGTCTGTGATATTTTAATATAAATTTCATTAAAAACATTTGGGTTAAAGACTTGTTCAATACTAAAAAAACTGAGACCTTCAACTCACAACTTATTCATATGGTGAATGAAGAGATGGATATGTTCATCATCATTAGCCACTTATCAAAAAATTTTAGTATAAAAAAGAAGTCTCATTTAGCTTGTATGTCATTACTTTATATGAACAGCTTCCTCTTGACTATGTTTTCTGACAAAATCTGTTATTTCCATAATAAAAAAAACTCAAATAATCTATACATTTTACTGATTTAAGTTGTTATTTCCTGATATGTTGTATATACAGGACTCTAAAATCTCAGGGTGTGGTACCAAGAGAATCCTTGATGTGTGCACAGAAATAACTGGCAAAAGATGCTCAAGCAGCTGTTACACTGACAAGTGAAGAGTTTGTCAAGAGCTTCTGAGGAGACAAGTAGAAGAGAAACCATAAGAACCTATTAGCAAGAAGAGTTCACATAGTGTAACCTGGCTGTGAAGAACTGCAAAGCAAGAGGCTTAGGCAGACTATCTGAACAAATACGGTGATTAACTTCAACACAAAAAGTCTGCATTTGAGGCAGTGATATTCTGAGTCACTGTGAATCTGACTCAAGACTCAAGATGCTGTTGTTCAGTCGCTAACTCATGTCCGACTCCCATGCACTGTAGCCCACCAGGATCCTGTGTCCTCCACTATCTCCCAGAGGTTGTTCAAAATTCATGTCTGCTGAGTTGGTGATACTATGTAACTACCTCATCTTTAGTTTTTCCTGGCCTCAGGGTCTCTTCCAATGAGTCAGCTCTTTGCATCAGGAAGCCAAAGTATTGGGGCTTAGGCAGACTGACTGTCTGAACAAATAAGCTGATTCACTTTAAAACAAGAAGTTTTTCTCTTAGGAAGTGACACTCTGAGCCACTGTGAATCTGACTCAAGACATGAACAACACACACCAATGCTTAATCAATGTGTCCTGAACAAGTCAATCAGCCAGTGAAGAGCAGTAGCAGAATCACACCCAACGATACACACACAACTAATTCATGCAGTTTGGTAGTCATACAGAAAATCAAAAAAGCACATTTAATTAGTCATATACAAGTACAGATTGACTACAATGTGTTGCCAATATAGGAGATTTAATGAATTTACTCCACTTTTATTGGATGAGACCTAAAGCACCACTCTACAGCAGAGCAGTAAAAACAAAGAGAAAATATTATCTTTAAGAATATATTTCATTTAAACCAGCATACCCAAAATATTCAAGGTAAATTGGAAGTGGTCAAACAGGAGACGGCAAAAATGAACGTTGACATACTAGGAATCAGCAAACTTAAATGGACTGGAATGGGTGAATTTAACTCCGATAACCATTATATCTACTACTGCGGGCAGGAATCCCTTAGAAGAAATGGAGTAGCCATCATGGTCAACAAAAGAGTCTGAAATGCAGTACTTGGAAGCAATCTCAAAAACAAGAGAATGATCTCTGCTCGTTTCCAAGGCAAAACAATCAATATCACAGTAATCCAAGTCTATGTCCCAACCAGTAATGCTGAAGAAGCTGAAGTTGAATGGTTCTATGAAGACCTACAAGACCTTTTAGAACTAACACCCCAAAAATACATCCTTTTCATTATAGGGGACTGGAATGCAAAAGTAGGAAGTCAAGATACACCTGGAGTAACAGGAAAATTTGGCCTTGGAATATGGAATGAAGCAAGGCAAAGGCTAATAGAGTTTTGCCAAGAGAGCGCACTGGTCATAGCAAACAACCTCTTCCAACAACACAAGAGAAGATTCTACACATGGACATCACTAGATGGTCTACACTGAAATCAGATTGATTATATTCTTTGCAGCCAAAGATGGAGAAGCTCTATACAGTCAGCAAAAATAGGACCGGGAGATGACTGTGGCCCAGATCATGAACTCCTTATTACCAAATTCAGACTTAAATTGAAGAAAGTAGGGAAAACCACTAGACCATTCAGGTATGACCTACATCAAATCCCTTATGATTATACAGTGGAAGTGAGAAATAGATTTAAGGGCCTAGACCTGATAGATAGAGTGCCTGATGAACTATGGATGGAGGTTCGTGACAGTGTACAGGAGACAGGGATCAAGACCATCCCCATGGAAAAGAAATGCAAAAAAGCAACACGGCCATCTGGGGAGGCCTTACAAATAGCTGTGAAAAGAAGAGAAGTGAAAAGCCAAGGAGAAAAGGAAAGATATAAGCATCTGAATGCAGAGTTCCAGAGAATAGCAAGAAGAGATAAGAAAACCTTCCTCAGCAATCAATGCAAAAAAAAAAAAAGAGGAAAACAACAGAATGGGAAAGACTAGAGATCTCTTCAAGAAAATCAGAGATACCAAGGTAACATTTCATGCAAAAATGGGATCGATAAAGGAGAGAAATGGTCTGGACCTAACAGAAGCAGACGATATTAAGAAGAGGTGGCAAGAATACACAGAAGAACTATACAAAAAAGATCTTCATGACCCAGATAATCACGATGGTGTGATCACTCACCTAGAGCCAGACATCCTGGAATGTGAAGTCAAGTGAGCCTTAGAAACCATCACTACGAATAATGCTAGTGGAAGTGATGGAATTCCAGTTGAGCTATTTCAAATCCTGAAAAATGATGCTGTGAAAGTGCTGCACTCAATATGCCAGCAAATTTGGAAAACTCAGTAGTGGCCACAGGACTGGAAAAGGTCAGTTTTCATTCCAATCCCAAAGAAAGGCAATGCCAAAGAATGCTCAAACTACCACACAATTGCACTCATCTCACATGCTAGTAAAGTAATGCTCAAAATTCTCCAAGCCAGGCTTAAGCAATACGTGACCGTGAACTGCCAGATGTTCAAGCTGGTTTTAGAAAAGGTAGAGGAACCAGAGATCAAATTGCCAACATCCCCTGGATCATGGAAAAAGCAAGAGAGTTCCAGAAAAACATCTATTTATGCTTTGTTAACTATGCCAAAGCCTTTGACTGTGTGGATCACAAGAAACTGTGGAAAATTCTGAAAGAGATGGGAATACCAGATCACCTGACCTGCCTCTTGACAAACCTATATGCAGGTTAGGAAGCAACCTTTAGAACTGGGCATGGAACAACAGACTGGTTCCAAATAGGAAAAAGAGTATGTCAAGGCTGTATTTCGTCACCCTACTTATTTAACTTTGCAGAGTACATCATGAGAAATGCCTGTCTGGAAGAAACAGAAGCTGGAATCAAGGTTGCCAGGAGAAATATCAATAACCTCAGATATGCAGATGACACCACCCTTATGGCAGAAAGTGAAGAGGAACTAAAAAGCCTCTTGATGAAAGTGAAGGAGGAGAGTGAAAAAGTTGGCTTAAAGCTCAACATTCAGAAAACGAAGATCATAGCATCTGGTTCCATCACTTCATGGGAAATAGATAGGGAAATAGTGGAAACAGTGTCAGACTTTATTTTATGGGGGCTCCAAAATCACTGCAGATGGTGACTGCAGCCATGAAATTAAAAGATACATACTCCTTGGAAGGAAAGTTATGACCAACCGAGACAGCATATTAAAAAACAGACATTATTTTGCCAACAAAGGTCCGTCTAGTCAAGGCTATGGTTTTTCCAGTAGTCATGTACGGATGTGAGAGTTGGACTGTGAAGAAAGCTGAGCACCAAAGAATTGATGCTTTTGAACTGTGGTGTTGGAGAAGACTCTTGAGAGTCCCTTGGACTGCAAGGAGATCCAACCAGTCCATTCTGAAAGAGATCATCCCTGGGATTTCTTTGGAAGGAATGATGCTAAAGCTGAAACTCCAGTCCTTGGCCACTTCATGCAAAGAGTTGACTCATTGGAAAAGACTCTGATGCTTGGAGGGATTGGGGGCAGGAGGAGAAGGGGGTAACAGGATGAGATGGCTGGATAGCATCACCAACTTGATGGACGTAAGTTTGAGTGAACTCTGGGAGTTGGTGATGGACAGGGAGGCCTGGCATGGTGCAATTCATTGGGTCGCAAAGAGTCGGACAAGACTGAGTGACTGAACTGAACTGAACCCAAAATATTATATACATATATAAGGAAAAGACCCTGATTATGGGAGGAATGCGGGGTATGAGGAGAAGGGGATGACAGAGGATGAGATGGCTGGATGGCATCCCTGACTCGATGGGCATGAGTTTGAGTAAACTCCGGGAGTTGATGATGGACAGGGAGGCCTGGCGTGCTGTGATTCATGGTGTCGAAAAGAGTCAGACAAGACTGAGTGACTGAACTGATCTATTGTGATCAGTTACTTTTTTGTGATCTATTACTTTTTTTCATACTAAGTATTTGATACTTGACATATATATTTTTTTCCTTTTTAGCACTTTGGATTCACTTGAAATTGCTGCATTGGACTGCAAAGTTATAGAGATTCTTATAGAAGTGATCTTATAGAAATGTTTCCTAGAAATTGTGTTCCTCACACAAAGTCTACATTAACTTGCTAGCACAATAGCCTCTACTCAGTTTTTCAAAAGTTGTTTAGAAGTCTGATAACATTAGGAAAAAAAAATTTTTTTTGGCTCAAATGGGACAGGCATAATTCCAGGGGTGTGAAATTAAGTAGTATATTTCTTTTTAATAATTGGAATTCTTCATAGACTCTTATAATTCCAAAAGGAAGACTAATAATTTAACCTTACATACAGAAGGCTGGCTCTAGGCTAATAAGCTAAAAACGGCAAAAGTAGGAAAAAATGTTGATTTTGTATTTGGTCATTCATCAAAGTATAATTCCTTTAACATGCATGGTTCCAAAAAGTATACATATATATATGAATGTACATGGATCACATCTATTTTTTTTTCTATTTAGTATATTTTTGTTAAATATTCGCTTTAGGTTTGTATTCTCTGTACTTATGCATTTCTAAATAAGCTAAGTTTTCTTGTTTGGTATAATTTCTACCACTCAGAAAGACAGCAAAGATAATTTTGCTCCTTGAACTGTAGCTTTCATTTTATCCTGGCTCTTTGTCTGTCTTCCTCAATCTTCTCAATTAGATGAGTCCTATCTTTCCATTGTTAAGACACCTTTCCTGAAAGCTGCTTTTACTGGCTATGCCAACTCTTCACTTTTCATCCCAGTCCAGTCTCGCTTCATTGTCTCTGTCTTCACTGTCGTTGCTAAAGGCCCTGCTGAAGTTCTAGTTGATAACTGATTCCTTTACAGAGTGAACTAATACTAATGCCCTGGGCCTCCCCCTTGGTGTCACTGACTTCCTTCCAATTGTCCTTTACTCTCTAAGCAGGATCATCTATTCTCAGGGCTTCACTTATCATCTCTATACTGCTGACTTGCTAAAACATATGTCCAAACTCGACCTCTGTTCTAAACACCAAACATGTTAAGCTCTATCTAGATTTCCTATATCTATGTAAATATGTCCAGTGTGCAAATAATAATACAAGAAATTGCTGATAATTACTAAGGGCCATCATGTCTCCCAGCAATCTTGATTCCAGCTTGTGCTTCATCCAGCCCAGCATGTCACATTATGTAATCTGCATATAAGTTAAATAAGCAGGGTGACATAATACAGTCTTGATGTACTCCTTTCCCAATTTGGAACCAGTCTACTGTTCCATGTCCAGATCTAACTGTTGTTTCTTGACCTGCATACAGTTTTCTCAGGAGGCAGGTAGGGTGGTCTGGTATTCCCATCTCTTGAAGAATTTTCCAGTTTGTTGTTTTCCACACAGCCAAAGTCAATAAAGCAGAAATAGATGTTCTTCTGGAACTCTGTTTTTTTGATGATCCAATGGATGTTGGCAAGTTGATATGTGGTTCCTCTGCCTTTTTTAAATCTAGCTTGAACATCTGGAAGTTCTCGGTTTATATACTGTTGGAGCCTTGCTTGGAGAATTTTGAACATTAACTTCACAGCTTGTGAAATGAGTGCAATTGTGCAGCAGTTTGAACATTCTTTGCCATTGCCTTTCTTTGGGATTGGAATGAAAACTGACATTTTCCAGTCCTGTGACCACTGCTGAGTTTTCCAAATTTGCTGGAATACTGATTATAGCACTTTCACAGCATCATCTTTTAGGGTTTGAAATAGCTCAACTGGAATTCCATTAATTCCACTAGCTTTGTTCATGGTGATGCTTCCTAAGGCCCACTTGACTTTGCATTCCAGGACGTTTGGCTCTAGGTGAGTGATCACACTATCATGGTTATCTGGGTCATTAAGATCTTTTTGTATTCTTCTTTGAATATAGATCTTCTGTGTATTCTTGCCACCTCTTTTTAATATCTTTTGCTTCTGCTGTGGCAGGCAACTTCTCTACCACTGAGTCACCAGGGAAGCCCAGGTTCTTTGTATGGATTATTTTCATTAGTTCATATAGCAAATTCTATGATGTAAATATACAAGCTGGATTTAAAAAAGGCAGAGGAACCTGTTTTACACATGTAGAAATATTCGTGTGTTAACTGACTTGTATCACTAGTATATTCTACAGAGCTAATAAGTTTTGAAATCAGGAACTATGATACTATGGCTATATATACTTTTTCTAATTTTACAGAATTTCAGTTAAAGACTTTCATTAATAAGAACTCAACCTACTCTCATTATTAATCTTTTGAACTACTAAAGTGTACCTTAAATTAAGAGGTAGACTATACAATTACTCAGAACACACATCCCAAAGCCAAACTCTCTGAATCCAAATGTTGGCTCTGATGCCGTTAAACAGTATAATCTTGAGCAAGTTACTCAATATTTGGGGCCTTGTTTTTCTCACTGGGAGCAAGTGCATAAAAACAGCATATAAATATAGAGTTTTATCCATATACAAAAATTTTGTACATGGTATATCTCAATAAATATTAGACATTGTTAACACTATCAGTTATATCTTTATGCATCTCCAAATTCCTAGAGTTACATAATAATATTTCTCCAATATCTTCTGCTAGATAATTTCTCAGGCTCCATCTGTACAGAGCTGTACACTGGCTGTTGTGTTAGTTTCTTTTCATCCATCATTCCTGTGCTAAATATCCCTGCTTGTTTAAGTCCTCTACCAGAGTTCATCTGCAGGCTACTAACTGAACAATCAAAATATCTGTCAGTTTACCACAAATATATCTGTAGGCTAATAATATCAAAGCTGTATATTGTCAGGCTGATTATTTAACTTCTATGCAAGAGTACATCATGCAAAATGCCAGGCTAGATGACTCAAAAGCTGGAGTCAAGACTGCTGGGAGAAATATCAATAACCTCAGATATGCAGATGTTACCACTCTAAGGGCAGAAAGCCAAGAGGAACTAACAAGCCTTTTGATGAGGGTAAAAGAGGAGACTAAAAAATATGGCTGAAAACTCAACATTCAAAAAACTAAGATATGGCAACTGGTCAAAGTACTTCATGGCAATTACATAATAGGGAAAAAGTGGAACAACAGGGACAGATTTTATTTTCTTGGGCTCCAAAATCCCTGCAGATGGTTAATTACAGCCATGAAATTAAAAGATGCTTGCTCTTTGGAAGAAGTTACAGCAAACCTAGACAGCATATTAAAAAATATAGACATTACTTTGCCAACAAAGATCTGTATCATCGGTTATGTTTTTTCCAGTAGTCATGTATAGATGTGAGGGTTGGATCACAAAGAAGGCTGAGCACCAAAGAACTGATGCTTTTGAACTGTGGTGTTGGAGACAACTCTTGAGAGTACCTTGGACTGCAAGAAGATCCAACCAGTCCATCCTAAAGGAAATAAATCCTGAATATTCATTTGAAGGACTGATACTTAAGCTGAAGCTCCAATACTCTGGCCACATGATGTGAAAAGCTTACTCATTAGAAAAGCCCCTGATGCTGGGAAACACTGAAGACAGGAGGAAAAGGGGATGACAGAGGACGAGATGGTTTGATGGCATCACCGACTCAGTGGACATGAGTTTGAGCAAGCTCCAGGAGGTGGTGAAGGACAGGGAAGGCTGGCATGAGGCAGCCCACAGGGTTGCAAACAGTCAGACATGAATGAGTGATTGAACAACACTTTGCCAACAAAGGTCCATATAGCCAAAGCTATAGTTTTTCCAGAGTTCATGTACAGATCATGTGAGAGTTGGACCATAAGGAAGGCTGAATGCCAAAGAAGTGATGATTTTGAATTATGTTGCTGCAGAAGACTCTTGAGAGTCACTTGGACATCAAGGAGATTAAACAAGTGAATCCTAAAGGAAATCAACCTTGAATATTCATTGGAAGTGCTAATGCTGAAGCTGAGGCTCTAATACTTTGGCCATCTGATGCAAAGAGCCGGTTTACTGGAATAATCCTTGATGCTGGGAAAGATTGATGGCAGGAGGAGAAAGAGACAACAGAGGATACGATAAGTAAATGGCATCACTAACTCAACAGACATGAATTTGAGCAACCTCTGTGAGATAGTGAAGGACATTAGAAGCCTGGTGTGCTGCTGTCCATGGAGTCACAAAGGCAGACATGACTTCACAACTGAACAACAAAAATTAACAATAATTGTATGGTCAATATATTGGTTGACCTGGAAGTACCTGGTACATCCCTATTCCTAGTCCCAGGTAGGCTGCTATACATAAAAGACTGAAACAAATGTTGGTTCTCATATGCTAACCAATTTATAGTCCCCTTTGAACTTTCTACATCAGATTATTTTGTCTGTTTCTCTGTAATGCTGACTGTTGTATGGAACCCTTTAGATTTAATTAGATATGCTGAAACATTATCATAGTCTGAATCTGGGTCATGTTCTCATTTTCAGAAAGATCATTTACTTCAAAATTGTCATGAAGTTTCTTCCTACTATTAAATAACTCCAATAGTTTCCAAAATTCTCCAACTGAGCCCAATTTAATCAGAAGTCATTGATTTTAATTACTGAATCTGCCTGCAGTTTACAAGTTCAGAAAGATTCTGTCATCTTTTAAAGTTAAATCCAGCTGAAAGTTTGCCTCATTATCCATGCCTGCAATCTCTCCTTTCCATTTATGAAGACTGTGGTTTTCCTTTTTTTCTATGTGGAATACGCCTTATTTTTCTGTATCTTGCCCAAGAGCCTGCAATGGATCAGACTACTAACAGCAGCAAGAGAAGAAAGCCAAGGTCAATACATGTACCACTCTTACCTTTGTGGGCCCACATCCCACAAAGTTTCTCCTCTTTGCAGACTCATTTGGGCTGGATCAGATTTTCATTTCCACTGCTGCTAATATGGGTTTCCTGATACTGCCCACAACTCCCTGTTCCCAGAGACATATTTCATGGATATTTGTTTTTAAAGAATGAAAACAATTTTTCAGTGCAGTGATATTCAGATAGGGGAAAAAAAAACATAGATATTCACAGCCTTTGCCCCTGCCCCCAGTCATCAAAGGAGAATTTATTTGTTATCAGATATTAGATCACAGAATTTATTTGTTATCAGATCACAGTTGTACAGGAAGGGCAATGGACAATGACTAACTGAATTGTTCCCAGATTATATAAACTAATTTCTAATTTACACAATGCTACTTAAAAATAAAATTATCAAAACTGGGAATGGATTTATGACAATGGAGAAGGGAAATGCAGAGAGGCTGTTGGAGGGAATGGCCATAATGGAGACTAGAACAATAGCAATACTGTGTGAGGAACTGAAAGAGATGAGTAGAGGCATTTTAATCTGTACCCTGTGGTATACCTTATTGCCACAAAAGCCCTCCCTAAACATATAGTACTTTGAAGAGCTTTTTGTGTTAGGATTTTTTCCTTTTGAGGATTTTAAAGCTATCAGAGGATGAATCTTCACCCAGCTTTATTTTGTTTACATATTTTTAACACCAACAAAATGCTAAAATGCATTTAATGAAAAACAATGTATTATTTAAGCCCTTTTCTCTCCACTACAGATCTATGAAAAAAATTTTTTGCATTGCTTCTCTATAATGAAAAAAAATCATTTCCTATATCAAGCTCATATTTTTCCTCCCTGTCTGTTACTAATTGAATTTTCTATAATATTATCTTAATACCAATGATCAATCTGATTATAAGCCAGTTAATTATTAATCAGATCATAACCATGTTTCCAATTATGATAGCTTTAGTGTCATTTGGTTTTCAGTATTGAGTTACATGAACTGTGTATTTTCTTTGTAAATCTAGATTTTTTTAAATAAAGAATTTTCTCAGTAATTTACTATTGTGCATTCACACACATATACACAAGTCTGTACACATTTTTTGGGGGGCCCCATGTCACATAGCTTGCTAGATCAATGAGAGAGCAAACTTGTGACCCCTGCTGTAGTACTGCGGAGTACCAGCCACTGGACTGCAAGGGAATTCCTAAGATCAGAAAAATTTCTTAACCTAAAATATTTTCATTGATTTCATTTTTCTTCAAAACTACTGTTTTGTGATTGTCTGATTTTTTAGTCCAACAAAAACCACACCTCAAACTAACACAATCCTTAACAAACTTTTGATTAATACTCCTCCTGTTTCATCATAGCCAAAGCTTAGTACTCCAATAGTTAACCAAGGAGTACTAAGAAATGTGTTTGCGTTGTTTTATTGCAGTTAATCAAATAAAACTACTTATTTCCCAATCAAGAGATTACAGTTCCATACATACCCATATTTACTAGTGTAAAATTTAAGCCAATCTTTTTCTCTCTTACACTACCATTCCAGTGTTAAATTTTAATATTTTAAAATAAATTCAAATCAGTAAATGGAAAATATAAACAAAAAGTACATTTCACTATGACTTGCATTTGAATTACATATTGAGCTTAGGCTCACAATTTACAAACTGACTTCTACAGTTAGATTAATTTATGAGCAATTACTACAATCACAAATTGCATTCATATAAATGATAATGATCTTTCTGGAATTATATGCAACCTTGACCCATCACATATGTACAAAAGAAAGCTTGGGATATGCAGAATCCCTTAATGAGAAAATAAAATAAGCACTTTGGAACCGGTACATATGACATTATTATTAATGAGAGGAGATAAAACATATAGAAATGCTAATAGAAATAATAGAGAGACTGGAAACTCAGAATACATATTGTAAATAGTATGTTACAGGAAAGTCAATAATATTGGCAGCAAGAAGCTTCTAACACTTTTAATAAGAATGTGGAAAGTGTATGTGAATTACACTTGATAATAATGAATGGGCAGAAAAAGGACTGCAGAGATTGTCAGAGTAGAAAATCTATTGGTCATTCAGGCCCATAAATGACTAAATGGAATTATTTATCATATCCTGATAATATGTAGGTCTGGGAACTAACCTGAAGGTGTAGTATTAGTTTTAAATTTGTTAAATTTGAGGAATTTAACACTAAGGAAGCAACCTCTACCAGCAGCATCACAGAACATAACAGAGGAGCAGTAAAGTAAATTTCTCTACTAAACAATGGTTCGGGCTTCCTTTGAAATAATAATCTACACTAGTTTCTATGATAATGAAGGACAAGAAAGTCTAACAATAATTTATTTATAGGGACTACATATATGCCTAATAAGTAAAATCCTACCAGTTTTCCTAGCATTATGTATTCAATTGTTAAATGGTTGCCTTACTCATATAACTAAAATGACCACTGTAAGTGTCATGTCTATAAATTAAAGAGAAAGAAAGCAGAAAAGTAGGAAAGGGGGAAGGAAGGAAGGTAGGGTGGGAGTCAAGGAGGGATGGGGGAACAAACAGAGGGGCCATTTCTCCAAAATACTATAATAAATGGATATTAGTTCTAGTCCCATATCCCATCATTTCAAAGATTGATGGATTTGAATAGGTAACATCTCTCATTCCCATGCTTTGTGTGTGTGTGTGTGTGTGTGTGTGCGCGCGCGCATGCACGCATGAGTGTGTCTGGCAGATTGTACGTAATAGCACACAGACCAACATATTTGACGTGTATAAGTTATTTACTAATTAAACACTGCATTATAAAAGTACTCGTGAAGGAGAAGTGCTTGGAAGAAATTTTCCACAGCCGTCATATCCATTAGTACACTTCACTCTTTTTTTTTTTAATTTAACTTTTATGTTCTTTTAACACCAAGAACATTTTCTTACAAAACAGAGACTCTCAGACTTAGAACACGAACCCATGGTTGCCAGTGAGGAAGGGGCAGTTAAGGACTTTGGGAAGGTCATGCACACACTGCTATATTTAAAATGGAAATCAATAAAAATGTATTATATAGCAATATACCTATTGTATAGGCAATACAGTGTTGATTATTATTTGTATGCATATGGAACTCTGCTCAACGTTAAGTACAATTCACTCATGTAAAGGAAACCTAAACCAATAATGGAAAGTGAAAAGATTCAGTTAACTCCTAGAGAACAGGAGGCTATTGCTTTTTAAATAAAATTATTTAAGCTAGAAATTAAAAAGCATAAGAAACTATTTTTTAAAATTCACTGAATAGAAATTTGCAGTATACTACATCTGGGACAGGGCTGTATTAATCTTGGAAAACACAACCTAGATAGCATATTCAAAAGCAGAGACATTACGTTGCCAACTAAGGTCCATCTAGTCAAGGCTATGGATTTTCCTGTAGTCATGTATGGATGTGAGAGTTGGACTGTGAAGAAGGCTGAGCACTGAAGAATTGATGCTTTTGAACTGTGGTGTTGGAGAAGACTCTTGAGAGTCCCTTGGACTGCAAGGAGATCCAACCAGTCCATTCTGAAGGAGATCAACCCTGGGACTTCTTTGGAGGGAATAATGCTGAAGCTGAACTCCAGTACTTTGGCCACCTCATGCAAAGAGTTGACTCATTGGAAAAGACTCTGATGCTGGGAGGGATTGGGGGCAGAAGGAGAAGGGGACGACAGAGGATGAGATGGCTGGATGGCATCACCGACTCAATGGATGTGAGTCTGAGTGAACTCCGGGAGTTGGTGATAGACAGGGAAGCCTGGCGTGCTGCGATTCATGGGGTCGCAAAGAGTCAGACACGACTGAGCGACTGAACCGAACTGAATCTGCTCATGACAGACGGGTCATGGTGGAAAGTTCTGACAAAACGTGATCCACTGGAGAAGGGAATGGCAAATCACGTCAGTATTCTTGCCTTGAGAACCCCATGAACAATATAAAAAGGAAAAATAAATTGACGCTGAAAGATAAACTCGACACTGAAAGATAAACTCCCCAGGTTGATAGATCCCCAATATGCTACTGGAGAAGAGTAGAGAAATAACTCCAGAAAGAATGAAGAGATGGAGCCAAAGTGAAACAACACCCAGTTGTGGATGCCACTGGTGATAGAAGTAAAGTCTGATGCTGTAAAAAACAATATTGCATATGAACCCGGAAGGCTAGGTCCATGAATCAAAGTAAATTGGAAGTGGTCAAACAGGAGATGGCAAGAGTGAACATCAATATTTTATGAATCAGCGAACTAAAATGGACTGGAATGTGTGAATTTAATTCAGATGAGCATTATATCTATTACTGTGGGCAAGAATCCCTTAGAAGAAATGAAGTAGCCCTCAGTGTCAACAAAAGATTGCAAATGCAATACTTGGGTAAATTTTTAAAAAAAAGCAAGCCATTCAACATCACAGTAATCCAAGTCTATGTCCCAACCACTAATGCTGAAGAAGCTGAAGTTGAACATTCTATGAAGACCTACAAATCTTTCTAGAACTAACACCCAAAAAAGATATCCTTTTCACCACAGGGGACTGGATTGCAAAAGTAGGAAGTCAAGAAATACCTGGAGTAACAGGCAAATCTGGCCCTTGAGTGTGAAATGAAACAGGGCAAAGGCTAGCAGAGTTTTGCCAAGAGAACGCACTGGTCATAGCAAACATACTCTTCCAGCAATACATGGACAACACCAGAAGGTCAATACCAAAATCAGTTTGATTATATTGTTTGCAGCCAAAGATGGAGAAACTCTATAGAGTCAGCAAAAACAAGACTGGGAGCTGACTGTGGTTCAGATCATAACCCCTTATTGCAAAATTCAGACTTAAATTGAACAAAGTAGGGAAAACCACTAGACCATTCAGGTATGACCTAAATCAAATCCCTTATGATTATACGGTGGAAGCAACAGATTCAAGGGATTAGATCTGATAGAGTGTCTGAAGAACTGTGGATGGAGGATTGTAACATTATACAGGAGGCAGTGATGAAGACCAACCCCAAGATAAACAAATGCAAAAAGGCGAAATGGATGTCTCAGGAGCCTTATAAATAGCTGTGAAAAGGAAAGAAGTGAAAGGCAAAGGAGAAAAGGAAACATATACCCATTTGAATGCAGAGTTCCAAAGAATAGCATGGGAAGATAGGAAAGCCTTCCTCAGTGATTAATGCAAAGAAATAGAGAATAAAAAATAGAATAGAAAAGACTATAGATCTCTTCAAGAAAATTAGAGATACAAAGGGAACTTTTCATGCAAAGATGGGCACAATAAAGAACAGAAATGGTATGGACCTAACAGAAGCATAAGATATTAAGAAGAGGTGGCAAGAATACACAGAGCAACTATACAAAAAAGATCTTAAGATCCAGACAACAACGATGGGATGATCACTCACCTAGAGCCAGACATCCTGGAATGTGAAGTTAAGTGGGACGTAGCAAGCATCACTATGAAAAATGCTAGAGGAAGTGATGGAATTTCAGTTGAGCTCTTTCAAATCCTGTGAAAGTACTGCACTCAGTATACCAGCAAATTTGGAAAACTCAGCAGTGGCTACAGAAATAGAAAAGATCGGTTTTTCATTTCAATCATAAAGAAAGGCCATGCCAAAGAATGTTCAAACTACTGCACAATTGCACACAGCACACACACTAGCAAAATAATGCTCAAAATTCTCCAAGCCAGGCTTCAATAGTATGTCAACCAGAGCTTCCAGATGTTTAAGTTGGATTTAGAAAAGGTAGAGGAACTACAGATCAAATGCCAACATCCACTCTATCATCAAAAAAGCATTAGAATTCTAGGGAAAAAAAAAAAAAAGACTTCTGTTTTATTGACCAAGTCAAAGCCTTTGACTGTGTGGATCACAAAAAATTGTGGAAAATTCTTCAAGAGGTGGGAATACCAGACCACCTGACCTGCCTCCTGAGAAATCTGCATGTAGGTCAAGAAACAACAGTTAGAACTAGACATAGAACAATGGACTGGTCCCAAATTGGGAAAGGAGTACATCAAGGCTGAATATTGTTGTCACCCTGCTTATTTAACTTGTGTGCAGGGTACATCATGCAAAATGCCGAGCTGGATGAAGCACAAGCTGGAATCAAGACTGCTGGGAGAATATCAATAATCTCAGATATGCAGATGACACCACCCATATGACAGAAAGCAAAGAAAAACTAAAGAGCCTCTTGATGAAAGTGAAAGAGGAGAGAGAAGAAGCTGGCTTATAACTCAACATTCAAAAAACTAAGATCATGGAATATGGCCCTATCACTTAATGGTAAATAGATGAGGAAACAATGGGAACAGTGACATACTTTATTTTGGGGGGCTCCAAAATCATTGCAGATGGTGACTGCAGACATGAAATTAAGAGACACGAGGTTCCTTGGAAGAAAAGCTATGACCAACCTAGACAGCATATTAAAAAGCAGAGACGTTACTTTCCTGTTAAAGGTCCACCCAGTCAAAGCTATTGTTTTTCCAGTAATCATGTACAGATGTAAGAGTTGTACTTATGCTTTAGAATTGTGGTGTTGGAGAAGACTCCTGAGAGTCTTTTGGACTGCAAGATCAAACCAGTCCACCCTAAAGGAAATCACTGGAAGGACTGATAGTGAAGCTGAAACTCCAATACTTTGGCTACCTGATGAGAAGCACTGACTCATTAGAAAAGACCCTCCTGACGTTGGGAAAGATTGAAGGCAGGAGGAGAAAGGGACAACAGAGGATGAGACAGTTGGATGGCATCAACATCTCGACTGATATGTGTTTGAGCAACCTCTGGGAGTTTCTGAAGAACAGGGAAGCCTGGAATGCTGCAGTCCATGGGGTTGCAAAGAGTCCAACACAACTGAACAACTGAACTGAACTGAATCTGCTCAAGTTCACTACAGATCCCACAGCACTCTATTGTTAACACCAGGTAATCTGAGCTTTAACATTTCTCATTTCTAAAAGAAATTTGAGTCAGTAATCCTTGCAGATCATGAGGAAATAATTTGATGGAATGGAGAATAGCCTAGAAGGAATTTCTAGAGTTTGGCAATAAATGGACAATCAGGGAAATACCTTTGGAAAGCCATACACTGATGAATGCATTCATTCATATTTGATTTCTTGTGGAAACTTGAAGAGTTGTTTTCCGTAATTTCTGTGAGTTCAGTAATTCAATTTGGTTGGAAAACAATAACAAAAAATTACTTGTCTGTTTTCCTAAAAAGTGTGTGTGTAAATAATATATACAAAATGCCCACCATTAGTTGCCTCTTCTCCCCACTCTCCATTCAATCCTAATCATTTAAAACTGTCTAAAGGGTCTGATCTCATTATCTGTCTGAGCTCTGTGGCACCTTGTCCAGTCCTCTTTTTTTGCCTTCCTGTCTGCTCTGATGACTGGAAGAGTGCCAATCTTTGATGAATGACAGTGAAGAGAGTTTATGCAGATAAAGCAAACTGGACAAGTGGGAGAATTAGGCAGAGTGGGACACATCAGCAGACTGGGGAAGAGCTGTGATAAGAGAAGCCAGCTCAAAGAAGATGCTCAGAAGGCAGAGCTGTGTAATGGAAGGAACTGAGTCTTCAGAAGTAAAGATCTCTGAAACTGAGCCCTGGCACAAAACACCCTGTGTGTGATTGAGCTATTTAAATCTCCAACTTGTAGTTTCCTCATCTCTAAAACTGAGAAAATATTTTAATTTGCAACCTAAGGAGCTAATTTAAGGGTGCTTTTGTTATGCAGTAATAGGTTATAGTGTTGAGAATATACATTATTTGTATGCATATGGCTCTCACATTTACCTCCCTATTTAGACCTCTTCTCTAAATGTTAGACTTGAATATCTAGTCACTTAACTGACATCTCCTGACATCTACTCTTTGTTATCTAATATCCAACACAAACTATGTATCAAAAACAGAGCTGTTGATCTTTCCTTCCAAATCTGCTTTTCCCTCCATATATGTGTGTGTATGTGTAATATATATATAGTATATATGTAGTATATATAATGTAATATATATTATATATTAATGTAATACATATAATATGTAATATACATGTATTTATGTAGTATATATATGTAATCCATATCCACATATATATAGTCAACTCAAAGTAAACTGCACCACCCCACATGCTGAGGCCAGAAAGTCAAGTCCTCCTATTCCTTCCCCTCACATTCAAGATCAAAATGGCAAGTCCTGTCTGTAGATATATCCAAAATCTGACCACTTGCATCAGTACCACATAGCCAAGGTCCACACTATTTTATTTTTAATTTGCAGCAGCCTTCTTAATATTCTGAATGTTCGCACATTTGCCTACTCTCCCTATAATTTATGCTTCACATAGGAAACAAAATTGTGCTATTGAGTATCAGTCAGAATATAAGATTCTCTACTCAAAAGCCTCCAAAGATTCCTATCTTACTCACAGTAAAACCCAGCATCATTATACTGACCTCCAAGTTTTCTGACTTCATCCCCTCATCTTCTCCCAAACTCCTTATACTTAGTCAACCGAATCTGACTCATTTATGTCCCCAGGAATATAGGGAAGTTCCTGCCTAAGATGTTTACACCCTTTTGCCTCTAACTAGAATGTTTATCTCTTTTAAGTCTACATGTCTTACTCTCTCCTCTCGCTATTTAAATATCACCTTTTTCTCTAGCTAAATTGTTAAACTTTTCTACTCTGTCTCTCCCAACACTGCCAACTCTCTTCTCTACATTTTCCCCTCAACATTTATGGCCATCTCACTACATATATTCATATTTGTTTCACTTACTTATTACATATATGTCTGACAGTCCTATTAGAATGTAAGCTCTAATATAAGTGGGCATTTTTCACCTTCCTTTTTTCAATATTTCATCCTAATCATTGAGAACAGTGCCTGGTACAAAGTAGGTACTTAAGCATTTACTGAATGAATAAATGAACAACAATTAAAAATTTTACTTTAAAATACATTCAATGACACACAGTTGAGTCATGTATAACTGAATTAAACAGTCCATCCATTGGATTGATTTTAGACACACAGACATACTTGTAGGTTACAGCCAAGCTTCTTTTCTGTCTAGAAGTGTCATCTCCCTTTACTCAAAAGCATACTTAGAAAGGACCAGGAAGAATCAGGTCTCTCCCAGTCTGAAATAAGCAAATACTATTATTTATTATTAGGACAATCTTTCAATACATTTGGAGAAAAAAGAATAAGCCTGCATTGTGCAGGTTATATACAGACTTTGGGTGGACACAGTTCAGAACTATATGAAAGTCAGGAAATTGGAAGTAAAGATAGATGACTCTTAGTGAAAATCTTCAAGATAAACACATCAGGCTCACTGAAGGCAACTTAAGAGCATGCAGTGGTGGACAGAATCCTCCAAGTGTTTCAAAGGCAACACAACCATCTACCCAAGCGACAGAATAATTTAAGTTACCTCTGACCAGATTAAATTGTGCTTCTCAAGATGCTCAAGCTTGTCCCTTTAGTGAGAAGCTGAAATTTGGTCTACAGGTAGTGTTCAGAATTTTCCTTATATTCTAGGAGAGTTAAGACCAAAGAGAAAAAAAAAATGATGATGGGCAACCAGGAAAGGAAATAACACTATCTGTCCTACTGAATGAGAAATTCAAAGATGAAAGCCTGTCAGAAGTTATATGTGATACTATTTATATATCTATTATATGAATGACTATATGTTGTATCCCAAAGTTGTTTCCACACATAGAAGTTAAGGAAAGAATAAAAGAAAAGCACAGGCCATTGAAGACTGGTAGGTGGCAAGTTTTAATAATCAAGGGAACTTACATACGAGAGTAGTCTTAGGTAACTTCAAGACCAGTATGTCTCACCACTGACTCACAAGATTATTCAAAGTTTATAGAGTAGCCTTAACTGAGCTGTCACATGTTCAGTCCAAATGGTATCAACAACACTATTTTTTCAAGGCTACATCCTTGAAATAGCTGTTAGCATGGGAATAGTAGGTGGGATGTGCATAAAAGGACAACGGAGGGGGAAAAAGGAAATGAGTCTCCAACTATCAGGATCCAGGTCATGGGTCAAATAGTGGTCACAATCTCCCAATGACATCCTCTAACACAATGATCCTGTAAATCTTTTCCATGATTAAGAATCATGTCTTCTTCAGCATAAAATCTAAGTCACTTCTGGTATTGGGTGTGGGGAATGCCACCATCAGGAAAGCCATGAGTGGTAGTAGGGCCACTTATCCCACAAGAAGGCAATAAGGAGGGACAGACTTGGTTCAGTCAGTTCGGTTCCAAGCTGGGACCTTGAATACGAAACTAGTGATTCAAAAGGAGAAACTTTTAGTAACTGTTTCAGTAGGAGAGGGGTGTCATCATCTGCATTAGCCATGCCCTAACCAAGCTGTATGATCGATGTATGTGTGGCTGTGTTTCAAACTGCCTAGTTTCAATTGGCTCCCTCTACCTTCCCTAAGTTGGTTTTTTGGAGCATGGTTCTCAGCTTAACATTATTTCAGTGTCCTATTTGAATACTTTCCAATAAGCCTGTTTCTGCTTAAATTAAAACAAGTATGTATTTTTTGTTTATTACCAGCACTCCGGATGGTTATAATAGCATACATGCGCAAGTGATTTTCTTCTAGTAGAAAATAAGTATTCAGTGAGATGGCCGATTGTATGCTACATAGTTTATCACAGATTAAATCTAAGATTTGAAATAAGGTATAACATAAAAACAAGTAAATAATAAGAGGGAATACTGAAATTCTTAACAGGGAAGATCAGATCAATGAAACAGTACTCCACATCTATGTTACTGAAGCATGAAACAGGAAAATATTGCAATGAGAATGTGTTTAAAGCCACCAGGCCTTTAAAACATAACAGAAGGTGAAAAGGGAAAACCTGAGGGTAAAAAGCATGCAAGCCTTGAAACTGAAACTGAGGGAGACAACCCAAAGGCAACATTCACCAGAGCCTGGATGATCAGGTTGAAGGAACAGAGAAAGCCTAAGGGCAAAAATGCATTCAGGCCCAACAGTGAGTTCGAAAGGATCCCTTCAGGGCAAGACTCATTTTGGCTCTAGCAATAAGTTACAATGGACCAAGCTTTGAGGCAGCATGCTTAATGTCCTGGAATTGAAAAACTAAGCATATAACTAGGGGCTGCCTGCATTTTGTATAAAATGATAGTAAGTCTGATTGGTAAGAGCTGGGATGTGGCAAGCATTTAAATGTGCATCATAGGGCTTATAAGAAAACTAGACAATGAAAGAGAAAAAGAGAAAATGGGATTGACAGTGAGCAGCACATATTGATAAAAACCTGTACTGAGTGCAACATTGTAAGCCAGAGAGTCAACGTGCACATCTCCTCAATCAGTATATATTAATTCTTATTGACTGATCTATTTTTATAACGTAACAGACCTCTAAAGAATCAGAATAAACTGTATCCTGATAGCTGATGCTGAGTTAGTAATTAATGTTGGAGAAATCTCTTTACAGTATAGAGGAATAAAAAACAACAAAAAAAAAAAAAACAGGCATATCTTAAGGTTAGTTATGCAGAACAGTAAGATTCCAATATATTTCTCTTAAGTAATAAACATCTTGAATACTACAAACAGAAATGTGAGCTGTCCTAAAAAATTTCATAGGCATTCAATTTTATATTTAGTCTTTATATCACCAGTCACATGGTTTAATATAGTTAATGAGTATGATTGTCTACATCAGTGACTCTCAAAGTGTTCTCACAGATCAGCAATACTGGAATCAACTAGAAACTTCTTACAACTGCAAATGCCAGGGCACCAGCTCAGATATTTTGAATTCTGGGAATGGAGCCTAGTTATATGTGTTTTTTATAGCATTTTGGGTAACTGTACTTTAAGGTACAATCTACATTACTTTTAGCATGACTACTAATCCAAAAAAATGTTAGCCCAAAAGATGAATTTTCATATAGCTTTATTTTTTTAAGGAACTTTCTATTACATCTGAAAAATAAACTATGCACTAACCCTTCATATGAGTTATATTCTTCTTCTAGGAAAAATTATTCAACTAGGCTCATCCATACAACTGTTTACTCTTAAATGCTTCTTTCAACACAACCGTGAAAATGTCAACCCTTGAAACTTAGCAATAAAGTAAAATTTGTGTTGTATTTGAACTCATTTTTTTTTCCCAAACTCCCCCAATACTTCTAGGAGTAAAGAGGACTTTTTTTTAACGTGTGAACACCTGTGGCGGATTCATGTTGATGTATGGCGAAACAAATACAATATTGTAAAGTAATTAACCTCCAATTAAACTAAACAAATTTATATTTAAAAAGAAATATATATATAGGTACATGTATAATATATATGTGCATACATATTTATGAATGTTTATATGTATTATCAGAATACTTTTAGGAAGTCCTTTTGGAAAACATCCATCTTAATCGAAGCATGTTTTATTACTAACAAAATTACTATTTGTCTTAACACGGTTTCTTCTTTCCTTTCTGTAGAAGTTTGTAAGAAAGAGGACAAGTATAAGTTCATCCAAGAGCCATCTCCAAAGGGCCAATGAGTTTGGAAGATCTCACTGAATTAGCCTCTACAGAACAAATCCTGCCTTATAGCCCATATGATAAAACTTGGGAGAATTTTTCTCAGACCTGTTTTATTTTGCCTGTAAAAGTCTGGTTCTGAAAGATATCTCTTCATTCAGCCACCTCACCATCAAAAATCAACCGACTGTCTATGCACTGCTTTCGATTTCAGCAGTACAACCATGATATGCCTAGATGAAATTTTCTCAACATTTATTGTTCTTGGGTTTCACCAAACTTCTTAGGTCTGTGAGTTGATATCTTTCCCCAGTTTTAGAAAATTGTTATTAATTATCTCTTCCAGTATTTCTTTCTGCCCTGTTCTTTTATCCTGTTTGAGGGGCTAGAGTAGGAATGCTGAAAGAAACTTTCAAGCACTCAGGTTTCACACTGATACAAAGTGTAAAGGGACGTAGTCTGGTGAAGACAAGCATAAATACTGAGAGAGACCTGCTCCACAAAGGCACAGTTGTGTAGAACTTTAGGTTCTTCAGGCTGTACTCTTAAGAGGAATAATAATCTATGACTGAGAGGGGCAGGGAAGATGAAAGAGATTCTTCCCTAAAGTGTAAGCATAGAGGGTTTCTTAAAAGTCTGAAGGCAGCCCAGGAAAATCTGAACTGAACTCTTCAGGTACATGAGGTCTTCAGTGGGTACAAAGCAATGACTGATTCTGGCTGGGGCAAAGGCAAGAGAGCCTAGAGATATCCCTCTGAGAGGCAGACAAGCAGGGCCTAAGGAAGGCTGAAAGAGAAGCAGGAGAATGGAAACAAATCCGATCGAATAAAACAACTAAGGGGAGAAGCAATTAAATACATCTTTAAAGTCCTTAAAGAAAAACTCCTAAAATATAATTTTATATCCAGTAAAAATATCCTTTCAACATGAAGTCAAAATAAAGCCATTTCAAAGCAGGCAAAAACTGAAAGGATTTATTGTATCTCTGGCAGATTTGTACTATAAGAAATATTAAAAAACAATGCACTCTTTTTCAATCATTTTTAGGTGCTTCATTTCTATAGTTTCATTTACCATGTCTTCAAGTTCAATAAGCATCTCTTCTCCAATGTCTGCTGCTGCTGCTAAGTCACTTCAGTAGTGTCCGACTCCAATGGAAGCCCACCAGGCTCCCCAGTCCCTGGGATTCTCCAGGCAAGAACATGGGAGTGGGTTGCCATTTCCTTCTCCAATGCAGGAAAGTGAAAAGTGAGAGTAAAGTCACTCATTCATGTCCGACTCTCAGCGACCCCGTGGACTGTAGCCTACCAGGCTCCTCCATCCATGGGATTTTCCAGGCAAGAGTACTGGAGTGGGGTGCCACTGCCTTCTCCTCTCCAATGTCTAATACATCATTAATCCACTTGGTACTATTTTTCATTTCACACATTGCGGTTTTCATCCCTTCAAGTTCAATTTGAGTCTTTAACACAGTCTTTCTTTACTTAACGTGTACAATATTTACTCCAGCTTCTTAAACTCAGTGAAAGTGAAGGTCACTCAGTTGTTTCCAACTCTTTGCAACCCCACGGACTATACAGTCCATGGGATTCTCTAAGCCAGAATACTGGAGCAGATAGCCTTTTCCTTCTCCAGGGGATCCTCCCAACCCAGGAATCAAACCCAGGTCTCTCACATTGCAGGTGGATTCTTTACCAGCTGAGCCACAAGGGAAGCACAAGAATACTGGAATAGGTAGCCTATTCCTTCTCCAGCAGATCTCCCCACACAGGAATTGAACCAGGGTCTCCTGCTTTGCAGGTGGATTCTTAACCAAATAAGCTATCAGGGAAGCCCTCTTAAACTTAGGGAATATAGTAATTGTTTATTGTTCTCATTTACTAATTCTATTTTGTGTCTTCCATTTGGATTGGTTTTGATAATCTCTCTCTATGGACCAATAATACCTTGCTTCTCTGCACGATGATAATTTTTGATTGATCACTATTAATCTTATCTTCTTGGATGCTATATATTCTTAAATTTGAATAAATATACTTGAGCTTTATTCCATGATGTTGTTCTTTAGGAACAGTTTGAGCCATTCAGCTCTTGCCTACAAGCACTGTTAGGAGGAAACAGAGCAGCATTTAGTTTAGGAATGATGGAATGCTCTTGCTACTGCTGAGGCAAAACTCTTATGAGTACTTAACCCAACATTCCTCATAAATTATGAGGTTTTCCATTTTGGCCAGTGCCCTTCATTAACACTATTATTCCTTCTAATCCTTTCTGCATTGAGCAATTTCCTCACCCTCAGACAGCAATGACTACTCAGCTGAAGACTCGCAGAGGACTCTGCAAACTTACAAAGATCGCTCTCCCTTTCTCAGAAAAGTTTTTTCCTCTCTACACTCTTATCTATTAACTCTAGGTCCCTAGGTCTCCCCAAACTCCTAGCTTTACTTTCACAATTTGCCTGGGTTTTCTCCCTTGTGGCTTGGGAAACCTGCAGGCAATAAGCCAAGACAATTGTAGGTGTTATCTCATATGTTTATATAGTGAAATGGATCACCACCCTTTATTGCCTAACGTTTGATGTCTTAAAAACTGTTGTTTCATATACTTTATTCAGGAAAATATTTTTCTGTTTTATTGTTTATTCAGGAAAATAAACTTCATTCTGCTGGAAGAAAAAAAAAAAAAAAGAACATAAGGACATGGAGGTGGGGGATGTAGAGGGACTTGAGTCTAACTAGGACGTAGTCTTCTATATCATGCTTTGATGCTCGGATTGCACCACGTACCCGACTCAAACTTTTGAAGAAGTCTAATTTGTAGCTTTCTTATCTCTTCTTGCTATACATTGGAACTCTGCATTCAGATGCTTATATCTTTCCTTTTCTCCTTTGGTTTTTGCTTCTCTTCTTTTCACAGCTATTTGTAAGGCTTCCCCAGACAGCCATTTTGCTTCTTTGCATTTCTTTTTCATGGGGATGGTCTTAATCCCTGTCTCCTGTACAATGTCACAAACCTCAGTCCAAGTTCATCAGGCACTCTATCTATCAGATCTAGGCCCTTAAATCTATTTCTCACTTCCACTGTATAATCATAAGGGATTTGATTGAGGTCATACCTGAATGGTCTAGTGGTTTTCCCTATTTTCTACAATTTAAGTCTGAATTTGGCAATAAGGAGTTCATGATCTGAGCCACAGTCAGCTCCTGGTCTTGTTTTTGTTGACTGTATAGAGCTTCTACATCTTTGTCTGTAAAGAATATAATCAATCTGATTTCGGTGTTGACCATCTGGTGATGTCCATGTGTAGAGTCTTCTCTTGTGTTGTTGGAAGAGGGTGTTTGCTATGACCAGTGCATTTTCTTGGCAAAACTCTATTAGTCTTTGCCCTGCCTCATTCCACATTCCAAGGCCAAATTTGCCTGTTACTCCAGGTGTTTCTTGACTTCCTACTTTTACATTCCAGTCCCCTATAATGAAAAGGACTTCTTTTGGGGGTGTTAGTTCTAAAAGGTCTTGTACGTCTTCATAGAATCATTCAACTTGAGCATCTTCAGTGTTACTGGTTGGGGCATAGACTTGGATTACTGTGATATTCAATGGTTTGCCTTGGAAACGAACAGAGATCATTCTGTCATTTTTGATTGCATCCAAGTACTGCATTTCGGATTCTTTTGTTGACCATGATGGCTACTCCATTTCTTCTGAGGGATTCCTGCCCGCAGTAGTAGATATAATGGTTATCTGAATTAAATTTACCCATTCCAGTCCATTTTAGTTCGCTGATTCCTAGAATGTCGACGTTCAATCGTGCCATCTCGTTTGACCACTTCCAATTTGCCTTGCCACTTCCAATGGGTCTGACATTCCAGGTTCCTATGTAATATTGCTCTTTACAACATCAGACCTTGCTTCTATCATCAGTCACATCCACAACCGGGTATTGTTTTTGCTTTGGCTCCATCCCTTCATTCTTTCTGGAGTTATTTTCCACTGATCTCCAGTAGCATATTGGGCCCTACTGATCCGGGGAGTTCCTCTTTCAGTATCCTATCATTTCGCCTTTTCATACTGTTCATGGGGTTCTCAAGGCAAGAACACTGAAGTGGTTTGCCATTCTCTTCTCCAGTGGACCACATTTTGTCAGACCTCTCCACCAGCGATCAATGCAAAAAATAGAGGAAAACAACAGAATGGGAAAGACTAGAGATCTCTTTAAGAAAATTAGAGATACCAATGGAAAATTTCATGCAAAGATGGGCTCGATAAAGGACAGAAATCGTATGGACCTAACAAAAGCAGAATATATTAAGAAGAGGTAGCAAGAATACACAGAAGAACTGAAGAAAAAAGATCTTCACGACCAAGATAATCACGATGGTGTGATCACTCACCTAGAGCCAGATATCCTGGAATGTGAAGTCAAGTGGGCCTTAGAAAGCATGGCCAAACAAAGTGGGCCATGTTTCAAGTAGGCCAAACAAAGCTAATGGAGGTGAGGGAATTCCAGTAGAGCTATTTCAAATCCTAAAAGATGATGCTGTGAAAGTGCTGCACTCAATATGCCAGCAAATTTGGAAAACTCAGCAGTGGCCACAGGACTGCAAAAGGTCAGTTTTCATTCCAATCCCAAAGAAAGGCAAGGCCAAAGAATGCTCAAACTACCACACAATTGCACTCATCTCACATGCTAGTAAAGTAACGCTCAAAATTCTCCACGCCAGCCTTCAGCAATACGTGAACCATGAACTTCCAATGTTCAAGCTGGTTTTAGAAAAAGCCGAGGAACCAGAGAACAAATTGCCATCATCTGCTGGATCATGGAAAAAGCAAGAGAATTCCAGGAAAACATCTATTTCTGCTTTATTTACTATGCCAAAGCCTTTGACTGTGTGGCTTGCAACAAACTGGAAAATTCTGAAAGAGATGGGAATATCAGACCACCTGACCTGCCTCTTGAGAAATCTGTATGCAGGTCAGGAAGCAACAGTTAGAACTGGACATGGAACAACAGACTGGTTCCAAATAGGAAAAGGAGTACGTCAAGGCTGTATATTGTCACCCTGCTTATTTAACTTCTATGCAGAGTACATCATGAGAAACGCTGGGCTGGAAGAACCAGAAGCTGGAATCAAGGTTTCCAGGAGAAATATCAATAACCTCAGATATGCAGATGACACCACCCTTATGGCAGAAAGTGAAGAGGAGCTAAAAAGCCTCTTGATGAAAGAGAAAGAGGAGAGTGAAAAAGTTGGCTTAAAGCTCAACATTCAGAAAACGAAAATCATGGCATCTGGTCCCATCACTTCATGGAAAATAGGTGGGGAAACAGTGGAAACAGTGTCAGACTTTATTTTGGGGGGCTCCAAAATCACTGCAGATGGTGACTGCAGCCATGAAATTAAAAGATGCTTACTCCTTGGAAGAAAAGTTATGACCAACCTAGATAGCATATTCAAAAGCAGAGACATTACTTTTTAAACAAATATCTGTCTAGTCAAGGCTATGGTTTTTCCATTGGTCATGTATGGATGTCAGAGTTGCACTCTGGAGAAGGCTGAGTGCCAAAGAATTGATACTTTTGAACTGTGGTGTTGGAGAAGACACTTGAGAGTCACTTGGACTGCAAGGAGATCCAACCAGTCCATTCTGAAGGAGATCAGCCCTGAGATTTCTTTGGAAGGAATAATGCTAAAGCTGAAACTCCAGTCTTTGGCCACCTCATGTGAAGAGTTGACTCATTGGAAAAGACTCTGATGCTGGGAGGGACTGGGGGCAGGAGAAGAAGGGGATGACTGAGGATGAGATGGCTGGATGGCATCACCGACTCGATGGACGTGAGTCTGAGTGAACTCTGGGAGTTGGTGATGGACAGGGAGGCCTGGCGTGCTGCGATTCATGGGGTTGCAAAGAGTCAGACATGACTGAGCGACTGAACTGAACTGACTGAATTTGTAGCTGCTTTAAACATTGTATATAAGATATGATAAATTTCAGAATTAGAAAATTATCTCTTGTGATTGCATTAATGTTCAAAAAAGGACAAGACTAAATCCACCAACCAAGTAGAACCTGCTACTGCTAAGTCATTTCAGTCGTGTCCGACTCTATGTGACCCCATAGATGGCAGCCCACCAGGCTCCCTCGTCCCTGGGATTCTTTAGGCAAGAACACTGGAGTGGGTTGCCATTTCCTTCTCCAATGCAGGAAAGTGAAAAGTGAAAGTGAAGTTGCTCAGTCGTGTCCGACCCTTAGCGACCCCATGGACTGCAGTCCACCAGACTCCTCCGTCCATGGGATTTTCCAGACAAGAGTACTGGAGTGGGGTGCATTACATGACTTAAAAATATTCTACCTAAATTCAGAACATTTCCAAGTCATATATTAAAACTGTTGTCTCCTCATAAAGTCAATCCATACCACATATAATGAATAGATATGTTTTACAAGTGAACATTTGAACACATTAACTACTGTTTGAAAATGTTTAGCAATTTATTAGTTCTTGAAACGTCTAACAGTACTTTTCAAGATGTTTCATCAATTTTGCTCAACAGAGCTCACCCACTCGTACTTTGCATCTTTTAGGAATGCTTATAAATATGCAATAAATACAGATACTATGTATTATATCGAGGGGCAATGGCACCCACTCCATCACTCTTGCCTGGAAAATCCCTTGGATGGAGGAGCCTGAAAGACTGCAGTCCATGGGGTCGCTGAGGGTAGGACACGGCTGAGTGACTTCACTTTCACTTTTCACTTTCCTGCATTGGAGAAGGAAATGGCAACCCACTCCAGTGTTCATACCTGGAGAATCCCAGGGACAGGGGAGCCTGATGGGCTTCCGTCTATGGGGTCGCACAGAGTTGGACACGACTGAAGTGACTTAGCAGCAGCAGCATGTATTATACATATAACTCTATACCCCCATATTTATCTGCCTCCTCAGTAGCACAATCTTTGTTCTGCCCAACTAAACTCCTATTTGCAGTTTCACAATTATTAATTTCTTAGTATGACTGTTCTTCCAAATTCTGTGCCTTTGCTTATGATATTTTCTCTAGTGAACTTTACTTTTTCAATCTCTCACAGTCAAAATCCAATTCATCCTTTAAGACCACAGTCAAAAATTACTTTTCCACCTTTGCTTCCCCAGAACTCCTAGTGATAATAAATTGTTATATTTTCTGGGTGTAGTTGTACTGTAACTCTGTGAGTTTTGAAGGCCATAAATACTTTTTTGTGTATCTGTATAAATTCCAAAGGCTTAAAAAAAGGTAAATAAATAGTAAACTTCAATGTACATATGAATAAAGAGTAAATGGACAGATTGACTGATGCCTAATCATTTGTATAACGTTTTCCTTCCTACCTTCATTAGATGATAATTAAATGAGTCTCTAAGCAAATATTTTACTTCCTATGTAATGACTTCCTCACAATACACAGTACAGTGCTATCAACACAGTGGGTAATCAATACTCACTGCTGACTGTTGAACGAAAATAAATTTACAAAAATAAGCCAAGCTCGTTTCTAGTAAGAGAACTCCCCTTGGTGATTTTTGGCATGCTAAATGAAATCACCACAGGAAAGTTTATGAATGATACACTGAATATTTCAAGTGAATGTCATACTTTCAGATATACCACTACTAACTGCAATTGCTAGAAATATTGAAAATTTAAGTCTCAAAAGTGAGAAAATTCTGGATGGCAGTAATGATTCATCTATTTGATTTTTTCCCTTTGGGACCAAGTACACTGATGCCATTACACTGCATTAAACAAAAATGAACAGTTAGAAATGATGTTCTTCAAATGCACTATAAAAAGGATATCTTGCTTATAATTAGTAAGAATAATATGATGTAGGAAAGAAATATACATGCCTCCTGAAACAGCTTCCACTAATATGACTGAAATCAGGAAATTATTATTTTCCATATTTATATGGATTATTTGATTTCAATTAAAGACACTTACTCCTTGGAAGGAAAGTTATGACCAAACTAGAGAGCATATTAAAAAGCAGAGACATCACTTTACCAATAAAGGTCCGTCTAGTCAAGGCTATGGTTTTTCCAGTGGTCATGTATGGATGTGAGAGTTGAGACTATAAAAAAAGTTGAGTGCCGAAGAATTGATGCTTTTGAACTGTGGTGTTGGAGAAGACTCCTGAGAGTCCCTTGGACTGCAAGGAGATCCAACCAGTCCATCCTAAAGGAGATCAGTCCTGGGTGTTCATTGGAAGGACTGATATTGAACTGAAACTCCAATATTTTGGGCACCTGAGGCGAAGAGCCAACTCATGTGAAAAGACACTGATGCTGGGGAAGATTGAAGGCAGGAAGAGAAAGGGATGACAGAGGATGAGATGGTTGGATGACATCACCAACTTGATGGACATGAGTTTGGGTAAACTCTAGGAGTTGGTAATGGACAGGGAGGTCTGGCGTGCTGCAGTCCATGGGGTCACAAAGAGTAGGATATGACTGAGTGACTGAACTAAACTGAACTAATTTTATTTCATCCACCTATGATTAATTTGGCCATGTTAAATAATACTACTCTGAACCTGAGTTATAAAATAACTAGAATATGATATAGTATACAAACAGGATATTAATATATACTCAAAGCACATATATTCACATGTATAGTGTATATATATATATATATATATATGTATGCATGTGTGATATTAGCATATATATAGGATATTCATAATTGCTACACACTGAGATTCACTTAAGGAAATAAGCTATGATTCAAAAAAAGGCTGTAATAAACATATTGCATGTAAAAAGCATTATTTAATATGAGAATATATTCATGTTTCATCCCATGATTATTCCTTGAGATAAGAATGAAAATATTGAAACTTCAAAATATTGCTGAAGTTTACAAATTGCTAAATATATGCAAAGCACCATAATAATAACTATGTGCCAAACACATATTAGATCACCATTAAAGAGCCTGTTTCCCCCAAGAAAAGTCTTAAGCTGAATATGAATAATTGCATACTACAAATGGATTTATTACTTCAATTTAAAATTGAAACCTTATTTCCTTAAGGTATGGCCTTCTTTTTCTCCAATGTTTATTCTATTAGAAATATTAATTCTGATATAAAGGAGCTCTGTTTCTGAGGAATACTAATTATTGAATTAATCTAAGTAAAGAATAGAACATCTTCCACCAAATAAGGATATGAAAGCACATATATTTCAAATAGCATAAATGCTATAAATTTATTTTTTAGCCTTCTTTACTCTCTTAAATTTAAAAAAATGCATAAATTGTTTTAGTTTGTCTTTTACATGATATTCTCAAAAAGACATATTCTTCTTATGTTCTCATTTTCTATTTTTTCTCCTAAAGTATCAGTCAACACATGTCACTACGGAGAATTGACTTTTGTTTGGCAGTAATTCTCCATACCTAAGAATTATGTTAGTAATCACATTCTGAAAGGATGTGTTTCTACTAGCTCTACTTCAATGGGCCCCAAATTTCCAATTTGCAAGTTTTAAATTAATAGCTGTTTATTGTGCTATACAACAAAAAGTACTTATCACAGAAACTAATTCATTGCATAACACTTTCACCATCAACTAGATTCACAATATTACCTAGTCTTTGGAAATAAAACAAAAAAGAACATGCAAGATTTCATTCTTTCCTTTGTAAAATGGGAAATGTGGAAAATAGGATCATTGTCATGTAGGACTGTGACAAAATGAAAATATAAAGTATTTGATTTTTAGTCTTTATCATTCTCATTTAAAGAAGTGACAGGGATATATAGACATGAATATGTGAAAATATATATACTAGAACTTGAAGAAAATTGCTATTAATTTGCCTCCATTCTCTCACTTCCTATTCTTTATTCATATGAAAAAAAATGTTAATGTTTTTCATGTAGGTTTTCATCCTGCAATAATGAATAGATTTTAGATATACTTTTGGAGTAATTGGCTCTTAAAGGAATCAGGATGACCATGTACTGTCATCAGTATAAGGGATATGCTCATTTAAGTCATATTTCAAAAGATAGCCAGAGAATCTGTGAAAATCTGACATGTTGTGCATTTACTTTACTGTTTTACTTCTCTACCTAGCTGAGGTGAATGTGCAAACAAAATTAAGTCAATTGCTAAGGTTAAGTCAACTACAAAAGCCACCTTCAATTTACTACATATTGTAATTAAGATCATTACAAAGGAGGAAAATGCAACTAAGAGAAGATAACTTCTCAAAGGCAAGCACCAAATTATGAACTTGGGTGATTTGGCTCCAGCATGACTACTCTTTGACTAGATAGAGCAGCCACAGTATATGCTATTACTATGTTCCTGAAATCTCTTCCAGAAAGGGAAGAGGTATCCCTTTTTTGAGACAAGAGCAGAGCAGCAGTAAAATTAAAATTGCTTGTGAATTAACATAAAATAAACAGCGTTTTCAAGGACGTTATTATTGGTTTTTAGTCCAACTATACAATGAAAGGCAAACTAAGGAAAAAGGAAGGATGAACCACTTTTGGTGAATTTCAGAACGGAAACAACCTTTGCCTAAGATGTAGACTTGCATACGTGCTAAGTCACTTTAGTCATGTCTGACTCTTTGTGACCCTATGGACCATAACCTTCCAGGCTCCTCTGTCCATGGGATTCTCCAGGCAAGGATACTGGAGTAGGTTGTTTTGCCTTCCTCCAGGGGGTCCTCCTGACTTAGAATGTAACTAATGGCATAGTGCTAATACTTATTTAAGACAGGTAAATTCCTCTTGAATTGCTTTTCTCAATAATAAAAAAATTTTGGTGTACCAGCTATTAATAAGAATCTGGCTTTGCTAAACTAAGCCTACAAGACAGTGTAGTCTCTACAGAACTGACAAACTGAAAGTTTCATGTGATGCACTAGAACGTAGAAGCCACTTAAACACAAATAATATAAACAATAAGAACAACCAACTTGTATATGCCTCCTATACAATAATTTATTTCATAGTTAATAATATGAAAATATTTATATAAAGATACTGGATAAGTAAGATTTTTATTCTGTGGTCCTTTAAACAGAATAATGCTTGAAAATAAAGAAAAACTGGAAATAATGAAGCATTTTGATATTAATTGTAAAATCAGTCAATATTCTTTTAAAAAATAACTGATATTCTAACATCATATAAATAACAGAAGCACAATTCACGACATCACCTCTGGACTGAGATAGCCTTGCTCTGCCCTAGGCTGTATAGCAGTACCTTGACCTTTTCAGAGCAGATATTAAAGCCACTCCATTGATTTAATGTGTTGGGTCACCTTCAATTTTATCTGTAAACTGACATCAGTAGTCTGATTTACTATCATCTTAAGACTTAGTTTGTGCACTGATTGAAAAACCTACTGGGCAAAACATAAGGAAAAGGGAAAGTTATTCCAAAAGAATTTTAAAAGGGTGGCATTATGTTATTATAAGCTTTACAGTTATATGTCTGTCAAACAGTTTGCTTTGCTTTCAATTATCTTTTGTAAAAATGAAATATACCTGATTTTTTTCATAAAAAGGCATGGAAAAAGAATTTACTCTCAAAAAACATTTTTAAAATATGTTAGATACATTATTTAACTTCACAAATTATGTGAAAATATCATAAGCTAGATTTTTTAACAAGTACAAATAAGTTTGCACAACTATGTAAGATGAAAACGAAAGTGAAAAGTGCTCAGTTGTGTCCGACTCTTTGCGACCCCATGGACTATACAGTCCATGGAATTCTCCAGTCAGAATACTGGAGTGGGTAGCCTCTTCCTTCTCCAGAGGATCTTCCCAACCCAGGGACTGACCCCAAGTCTCCTGCATTGCAGGCGGATTCTTTTACCAGCTGAGCCACAAGGGAAGTATGAAAATATATCTGAAAGTTGCAATTTGGAATAGAAACAACAGAACACTTGTTTAATTTATGTATGAGTTGTGGAAATAGCTTGTGCCATGATTTGTGTTGCTGTTACCTAAGATTTCTTTCTTTTTTTTTTTTTTTAATTAGGGTAAAATTTCACAAAGTCAAAAGAGGAACAGTTGATCCTATTAAGAAGTCATTTTCATTGTTCAGATGGTTGAAATTCTTGATAGCTTTTACTGGATGAATTACTAGAAACATAAGATCAATACAGAAAAATTTTATAATAGATACCCTGTCTTGAAGTGAAGTGAAAGTCACTCAGTTGTGTCCGACTTTGCAACCCCATGGACTACTATGCAGTCCATGGAATTCTCCAGGCCAGAATACTGGAATAGGTAATCTTTCCCTTCTCCAGGGGATCTTCCCAACCCAGGAATCAAACTCAGGTCTCCCGCATTGCAGGCGGATTCTTTACCAGCTGAGACACAAGGGAAGCCCAAGAATACTGGAGTGGGTAGCCTATCCCTTCTTCAGCGGATCTTCCCGACCCAAGAATTGAACCAGGGTCTCCTGCATCATAGGTGGATTTTTTACCAACTGAGTATGAGGGAAGCCCCATACTCTGTTTTAGGAGCTTTTGAAAAACTGAAATTACCTGCTTTTCATGTATACAATGACAGTTACAATTTATATATTACTGCACTCTAAATGCCCTAATTTTGCAAGACACACCATACATGCTCACTCATCTTTTTAATTTTTTTCTTAGATCAAATAATAAGCTCAGCCTCATGTATTACCACTTCTCAATATTAATAAATTTATGAGATATGTATTTAACTCACATAGGAAGAACAAGTTAAGAGTACTGGAATAGAAAAGGCTATTAAAATGTAAGTCTTTAATGAACTTCAGCTATTATTATTGACACCATTAATTTTTTTAATTTATTCATTTTAATTAGAGACTAATTACTTTACAATATTATATTGGTTTTGCCACACATCAACATGAATTTGTTACTTTTTTATTTCATATGGGAAAAATGTTCTACCCATATACTTTTTGTTTTGGTTAATCATTTAAAAATAGGTAATGACTGCAATGTTTAAAAGATAATATTCTATTTTCAACAAAGAGATAAGTAAATAAATGTTGAAGTGAATGATTTTATAAATATTTATTACAGATGTACGAATAAACTTTAACCTTGAGAAACTTGAAAATTCTCCTGTCTACTAATCCAAATTAATTTTACTAAGTCATTCATGTAAATGGAATACAATGGAGAAGAAAAATGAAATGTTGAAAACATATGTAATAATTACAAATACAAAAGTCGATAATAAAGACTTACAACATTTAAAAAATAAAAAAACTATACATTTATCAATGTTTAGAACAAAAAATTGCAAATTCACAACTGATTTCTCAGGAATTATATAAAGAGATATTTACCAAATTGAAGAGTAGAAGTTCATTAGCTTAACTTAAAACATTTAAGTATTTACAAATGGTATGTGAACCAATAAATATTCTTGTCCCTGACTCTCAAATATTAGAGAAGGGCCTGGTTTCATATATTTAGTTCATGTAACATATATATATATATTTCATATAACAGGATTCGGCTGTTACTTCATATTCTTTACCTACTTGGTATGAGAAAGACTTCTTTTATCTCTGCAGTGAATATAAACATAATTAATGCTTTAAGAGAGGGCATAGCACAATAGAAACTTACTTCATGTTGTTTATTGAATAACTGGTAGACTATATTTAGAGACATTAAAACAATTCTCTCACATTCTCTCATTTATCATAGCATCCACAGAATTCAGATAATCACAAAACCAGTAGAAATAAAGAGGACAACTCACTTTGGATGGCATTCAGAATCAATATCATATAGAAATCTATCTCTAGACATTCAGATTTTTAGTTAATACTGTGTAACCGAAATTCTAGTATCATTTCTGTTTTAAAACTATATTGTTTAAATTTTATCATAAGAAAAATGGTATGAGTAGAAAAATGTGAAAGTGAATAATATTTAATATTAGGAAATTACTAAGATTCAGTCAACATTATCTAGAAAATTGAGCTTTTTTAGGTTAAAGACACTAGAGAATTAAATATTAGCAATATTTTAGCCACTTTCTAACATAGTAATATCTCTATTTTCACGTACATCAAATGACCATTTCTTAATTATAAGGCATTATTAAACTTTTTTACTATTCTTTAAAGTATAACACACCTGATTTTCAATAGTGCAACTTCTAATTATTCAGACAAAATAATGAAATTTAGAAGTTAATTCCTATGGCACTATGATTTGATTCCTCTAATATTTAGCAACATTCTAGCAAATGAGTTTTGCAAACATTGTTTAGAAAACATATCTCCCCTTCTACATCTCCTTTCCTAAGCTATTTTCTCCATTTTCTAATCAAGGATAGAAAAGGTTTTAGTCAAATTAATTTAGTGTCCAAGGAGATACCTCTACTGAAGAATGTAAGCTGCATTGTTGAAATGGTTTAGGGCCTGAAAACAAAGAAAGCTATGTAGATCTTGAGAAATTTAAATTAAATTGTAAAGGTCAGAGAAAGAATCACAGTCCCCTGAAGTTGTGGCAGTACACCAAGGAGATCAAAGGAAATGCTAATTCTTCAGCTATTGGAACTGTGCCTTAAATAGCTATTCCAGACTGTCTTTGTGTTCATTCACCTGTTCATTCATTTAATAAGTATTATCAATTACAAAACATATTACAGGCAATGCACAATTTGAAAAACCCATAAAATAAAATTTGAACTCACAGATTTTCAAAAATAGAAGTGTGTTATTTATCAAATAATCAAATAATCATGGGTTTCCCTGATTCAGATGGTAAAGAATCTACCTGCCATGCATAATACCTTGGTTCGATCTGAGTCTCAAATATCTCCTGGAGAAGGGAATGGTTACTCACTCCACTATTCTTGCCTGAAGAATTCCATGGATAGAGGAGCCTAGTGGGCTATAGTCCATGGGGTCACAAAGAGTTAGACTCAACTGAGTGACTAACAGTTTCATATAATCACATAATTTGATAAATATTATAATGGGAACAAATTTTACTGAGAGAGAAAATTATCAGACAGATGGTTTGATTTCTGATGAAGTAATACTCTAGATCTAAACAGTAGGAAGTATTTAGGTAAAGAAAGAGGAAGGAATATCTCAGGCCCAAGGAATACAATACAGAGACAGTGAGGAGGGAAACATGTTGGCATATCTCTATATACCATGAGCTATTTGTATTTTCTCCCTGAAACCATCATTACAAAATTAGCACCATAGCTAGTGGCGCTAGCTATAGTAGATTAGCTAATAGATTAGAAATTGTTATGTTACAAAAGTCAAATAAGTATTACTGATTTGGACATCAAAATTAAATTATGGCCCTAAATCATTTAATAAATAGCACTTTGTATATTACCCATAACTATCACCAAGTTCTTTCCATATGTGCTAAAAAGTTATGATAGCATGCTGTTTATACTCCAACTAATTTAAAGAACAAAATCTATGGCTATCTAAAAATATATTTCATGAGAGTCATTCTGTCACTAAATCGTGCCTGATTCCTTGCAATCTCATGGACTGAGGCATACCAGGCTTTCCTGTCCTACACTGTCTCCTGGAGTTTGCTCAAATTCATGTCAGTTGGTAATGTTAACTAACCATCTCATCCTCTGCAACCCTCTTCTCCTTTTGCCTTCAATCTTTTCCAGCATCAGGGTCTTTTTCAGTGAGTCAGCTCTTCACATCAGGTAGCCAAAGTATTGGAACTTCAGCTTCAACATCAGTCCTTCCAGTGAATATTCAGGACTGATTTCCTTTAAGATAGACTGGTTTGATCTCCTTGCAGTCCAAGGGATTTTAAAGAGTCTTATCCAAGGCGAGGGTGGGATGATCTGAGAGAATAGCATTGAAACATGTATCACCAGTGCAGGTTCGATGCATGAGACAGGGTGCTCAGGGCTGGTGCACTGGGATGACCCAGAGGGATGGGATGGGGAGGGAGCTGGGAGGAGGGGTTCAGGATGGAAAATACAGGTACACCCATGGCTGATTCATGTCAACGCATGGCAAAAACCACTACAATATGGTAAAGTAATTAGCTTCCAATTAAAATAAATAAATTTAAAATAAAAAGTCTTCTCCAGCACCACAATCTGAAAGCATCAGTTCTCTGGCACTCATTCTTCTGTATGGTTCAACTCTCACTTCCATACATGATTATTGGAAAAAGTATAGCTTTGAATAGAAGGACCATTGTCAGTAAAGTGATATCTCTGTTTTTTACTACATTGTCTAGGTTTGTCATAGCTTGGGGCTTCCCTGGTGGCTTAGATGGTAAAGACTCGACCTACAATGCAGGAAACCCAGGTTTCATCCGTGAATCCAGAAGATCCCCTAGAGAAGGAAATGGCAACCCATTCTAGTATTCTTCTCTGGAGAAGTACATGGACTGGAGAGCCTGGCAGGCTACAGTCCATGGGGTTGCAGAGTCCAACATGACTGAGCAACTAACACACTTCTCTTCTAAGGATCAAGTGACTTTTAATTCCAAGGGTGCAGTCACCGCCCACAGGGATTTTGGAGCCCAAGAAAAGAAAATCAGTCACTGCTTCCACTTTCTCCCCCTTGTATTTGCCATGAAGTGATAGGACCAGATGCCATGATCTTACTTTTTTTAATGTTAAGTTTTTGTTTTGTTTTGTTTTGTTTTTTAAATTAATTAATTAATTTATTTTTAATTTTTACTTTACAATTCTGTATTGGTTTTGGCATAGATTGACATGAATCCACCACAGGTGTACATGCGTTCCCAAACATGAACCCCCCTCCCACCCGCCTCCCCACAACATCTCTCTGGGTCATCCCCGCGCATCAGCCCCGAGCGTGTCATATCCTGCATCAGACATAGACTGGCATTTCGATTCTTACATGATATTATACATGTTTCAATGCCATTCTCCCAAATCATCACACCCTCTCCCTCTCCCTCTGAGTCCAAAAGTCCGCTATACACATCTGTGTCTTTTTTGCTGTCCTGCATACAGGGTCATCATTGCCATCTTCCTAAATTCCATATATATGTGTTACTATACTGTATTGGTGTTTTTCTTTCTGGCTCACTTCACGCTGTATAATCGGCTCCAGTTTCATCCATCTCATCAGAACTGATTCAAATGTATTCTTTTTAATGGCTGAGTAATACTCCATTGTGTATATGTACCACAGCTTTCTTATCCATTCATCTACTGATGGACATCTAGGTTGTTTCCATGTCCTGGCTATTATAAACAGTGCTGCGATGAACATTGGGATACATGTGTCTCTTTCAATTCTGGTTTCATTGGTGTGTATGCCCAACAGTGGGATTGCTGGGTCATAAGGCATTTCTATTTGCAATTTTTTAAGGAATCTCCACACTGTTCTCCATAGTGGCTGTACTAGTTTGCATTCCCACCAACAGTGTAGGAGGGTTCCCTTCTCTCCACACCCTCTCCAGCATTTATTGCTTGCAGACTTTTGGATCGCAGACATTCTGACTGGTGTGAAGTGGTACCTCATTGTGGTTTTGATTTTCATTTCTCTAATAATGAGTGATGTTGAGCATCTTTTCATGTGTTTGTTAGCCATCCGTATGTCTTCTTTGGAGAAATGTCTATTTAGTTCTTTGGCCCATTTTTTGATTGGGTCGTTTATTTTTCTGGAATTGAGCTGCAAGAGTTGCTTGTATATTTTTGAGATTAGTTGTTTGTCAGTTGCTTCATTTGCTATTATTTTCTCCCATTCGGAAGGCTGTCTTTTCACTTTGCTTATGTTTTCCTTTGTTGTGCAGAAGCTTTTAATTTTAATTAGATCCCATTTGTTTATTTTTGCTTTTATTTCCAGAATTCTGGGAGGTGGATCATAGAGGATCCTGCTGTGGTTTATGTCGGAGAGTGTTTTGCCTATGTTCTCCTCTAAGAGTTTTATAGTTTCTGGTCTTACATTTAGATCTTTAATCCATTTTGAGTTTATCTTTGTGTGCGGTGTTAGAAAGTGATCTAGTTTCATTCTTTTACAAGTGGTTGACCAGTTTTCCCAGCACCACTTGTTAAAGAGATTGTCTTTACTCCATTGTATATTCTTGCCTCCTTTGTCAAAGATAAGGTGTCCATATGTATGTGGATTTATCTCTGGACTTTCTATTTTGTTCCATTGATCTATATGTCTGTCTTTGTGTAAGCCAGCTTTTTCACTCTCTTGTTTCACCCTCATCAGGAGGCTCAGTTCCTCTTAGCTTTCTGCTATTAGAATGGTATGATCTGTATATCTGAGGTTGTTGATATTTCTCCCAGAAATCTCGATTCCAGCTTGTGATTCATCCAGCCTGGCATTTTGCATGATGTACTCTGCATATATAAGTTAAATAAGCAGGGTGACAATATATAGCCTTGGTGTATTCCTTTCCCAATTTGGAATCAGTCCATTGTTCCTTATCCAGTTCTAACTGTCACTTCTTGACCACATACAGATTTCTCAAGAGACAGGATTTTCCACAGTTTGTTGTGATCCACCCAAGCAAAGGCTTTAGTATACTCAATGAAGCAGGAGATATTTTTTTCTGGAATTCCCTTGTTTTCTCTATGATCCAATGAATTTTGGCCATGTGATATCTGGTTCCTCTGGTTTTTCTAAACCCAAATTGTACATCTGGAAGTTCTCATTCCATGTACTGCTGAAGGCCAGCTTGAAGGATTTTGAGCATAACCTTACTAGCATGGGAAGTGAGTGCAAGTGTATTGAAATGATAGAACATGGTAGGATTTGTGTATGCCTTCAGTAAGCATTTGGTGAAGGTCTTAAGTGTTTGGTGATGGGAATAGGGACTTCAGTAAAATGATCTTCACTGAATTACTAAGGTATGACAACAAATGAGTCTGGAGAAGGGAAGAGTGAAAGTATACATAGGTATTAGCTCAAGCAAAAGCAGGACAAGAAAGTGTCTTGTTTTATTTTTAAGATTGGATCAGCTTCTATTCTTTTAGGACAAAAGCAAGTCAGTGAATGTATGAGGCTTCCATAGTGGCTCAGACAGTAAAGCATCTACCTATAATGCGGGAGACCAAGGTTCGATCTCTGGGTCAGGAAGATGCACTGGAGAAGGAAATGGCAACCCACTCCAGTACTCTTGCCTGAAAAATTCCATGGACAGAGGAGCCGGGGGGCTACAATTCATGGGGTTGCAAAGAGTTGGACACAACTGAGCGACTTCACTTTCTTTAAGCCAGCGAAATTGAGAAATTGAAGATACTAAAGAGTGGGCAAAAACCTGAGGAATGGAGACCCAAAAGAAGGAAAAATAAAATGACTGAATAAAAGCAGATGTGGAAACAAAAGTGTTTAAAAGGTAAAATTCTCAGGTAAGTTATGAAATAATAAAAACGTTCTCAGAGATGGTTTGTAAGGGTAAATACCTACTCTATCAAAGTTAAAGCCATATTCTGAAAATTCAAGGCCATCACAGCCTGTCATATAGTTTTGTGTTCTCATTGAACAAAGGAGAAACAGAGATTTCTAGATTCAAGGACACCATTTCAGTTTAAAACAAAGTCACATTTTTTTATCTATAAAGTTTTTGTTTGTGCTGCACTTAGTTGTTCAGTAGTGTCTAACTCTTTGCAACACCGTGGACTGTGGCCTGCCAGGCTCCTCTGTCCATGGAATTCCCCAGGCAAAAACAGTGGAGTAGGTTGCTATTTCCCTCTCCAGGGGATCTTCCCGACCCAGGGATAGAAGCCAGGTCTCCGGCATTACAGGTGGATTTTTTACCTACTGAGCCAACCAGGGAAGCCCATATAGCTTTTGTTTACATTTCCTAAATTGCTTTTATTACTATCATTAATACTAATTCATCAAAAGGGCATTAATTAAATTTTGAAGTTTTGTTTTTTAATTTTACATTGAGCCCTAAAATTATGGCTAGGATAAAAATGTTAGTGGTAAATGCTTGAGATTTATGACAGTTTTTATTTCTGCAGAGTACATCATGAGAAATGCTGGGCTGGAAGAAGCACAAGCTGGAATCAAGCTTGCCGGGGGAAATATCAATACCCTCAGATATGCAGATGACACCACCTTTATGGCAGAAAGTGAAGAGGAACTAAAAAGCCTCTTGATGAAAGTAAAAGAGAATGAAAAATTTGGCTTAAAGCTCAACATTCAGAAAACTAAGATCATGGCATCTGGTCCTGTCCCTTAATGGGAAATAGATGGGGAAACAGTGTTAGACTTTATTTTGGGGGGCTCCAAAATCACTGCAGATGGTGACTGCACCCATGAAATTAAAAGACGCTTACTCCTTGGAAGGAAAGTTATGACCAACCTAGACAGCATATTCAAAAGCAGAGACATTACTTTGCAAATTCCAGTGGTCATGTATGGATGTGAGTTGGACTGTGAAGAAAGCTAAGCACCGAAGAATTCATGCTTTTGAACTGTGGTGCTGGAGAAGACTCTTGAGAGTCCCTTGGACTGCAAGGAGATCCAACTAGTCCATTCTAAAAGAGATCAGTCCTGGGTGTTCATTGGAAGGACTGACGCTAAACCTGAAACTCCAATACTTTGGCCACCTCATGGGAAGAGTTGACTCATTGGAAAAGACTCTGATGCTGGGAGGGATTGGGGGCAGGAGGAGAAGGAGATGACAGAGGATGAGATGGCTGGATGGCATCACTGACTCAATGGACATGACTTTTAGTGAACTCCCAGAGTTGGTGATGGACAGGGAGGCCTGGTGTGCTGTGGCTCATGGGGTCGCAGAGTCAGACACGACTGAGCAACTGAACTGAACTGAACATAAAAGATGTTGAAAGCATACACAATATCTCTATACATGCATCAGCAAAACGATTTATATAATGGATACTCTGAGGTTCTAATTTATGAATAAAAAGTTCAGAGTAAACCTGATACATTGCTAATATATAAAAATGAGTTTCCTCCATCTACACGTCAACTCACCTTCAACATAGTAAATAGCAAATAAACACAGGATGAATTGAAATGTACTCAATGTTTACTTTTATTTTTGCATGAACTCTTAATATTTCTTTTATTTTTCTTTGGTCTTTTCTTTGAATTTTTATAATTTCAAGTTTTTAAATTTAAATTATATGGAAAGTAACATAGTTAACTGGTAAATATAAAGCCTAAGAATAAGGGCATCAAATATTACCAAACATATGTATTATGCTTATTAATCAGGTAGGTACGATATTTATTCACATTATATTCACATATAATGTTTTTAATGTATATAATCATTTTTATGATAAACCTTTGCTACAGGAATTTCTTTTTTCCAAGACTAATAATTTAAGTAATGTCTTCGACCTTTGAGACTTCTCATAGTATTTGGAATAAAAAACAATATATTTCAATATAAAAATAAAATGGTTTGGGTTCTAATCATTAAATTTTCTAATTTTTTTTCAAAATTTACATATATCTGTGTCATAATTAATTATCTCTTGCTTTTGTTTGCAGTAATTGGTACCTTGTTAACCACAGTCCAAACTTTCCAAATTTTATCCCCCTGCTGTTAGTAAAGATCTGCTAAGGAATTGTTCTTATCAAATTGATTCTATGGCCATATGAAAAATAAATTCCTAACCCCTCTTTCACCTTAAAAAATGCTAAAATTATAAAAGCAAATTAAAATGGGTATATCCAACTTGAGGGATTTTCTTTTTGATACTGACATGCTACACCTTTTTTAATGTAAAAAATATCTGAATTTCTTTCATAGGCATTTAGGAATGCCAAGGAACATTCCTTTTTAATGTTTGATAGGCCTGATTCCCCCAGGCCATCTATTTCTCAGCACTAGGACCACAGAAGCTAATACAATTGTTTTCTTTTGTGCTTTTGGAGTCAGTGCTCAGCAAGCAGCAAGTATACACACTCATTCATCTTTTCCCTTGTTAACCAACTGCCTACTATTCTGTAAAATCACAGAAATGAAAAGTTAATTTTAACTGTGCACACTGAAATGTTTGTGACTCCAGCTAGTGTCTTTGTATTTGACACTTGTAAACTCATTTTTTCCCTGATCTCAGAAAGCAGTCTTGGTCTTCTATTTGGTTTTTACTTTTAGTGTTTTCTATTGAGGCAGAGAGAAAACAACGAACAGCAGCTTGGCTTTTCTGTATTTGTCTAGTGATGGAAAAAAATAATATAGATCCTTACACAGTATTTCCTGTTGATGACACACAGCTCTTGTTCAGAGGGAATGGGTTCAAAGAATGGAATAATAAGATAAAGAAGAAAGAAGCGCAAAAGATAAAGGAGGTAACAGCACCCCAAGATTTAAATAGTGTCAATGATCTGAAAAACTGAGAAATACTTTTAGGCTTGTTGGGATCAAAATCCTCTCTAGTTCTCTAGAGAACTGTTCTTTTTGCTCCTAAAACAGATTTACTATTTTTGTATTCCTGATGGTTCTATGACCTTATGACATCAAGCTTATGGACTCAATTTTTAATTGTTATCAAAAAGATGGTGACTGCAGCCATAAAATTAAAAGTCACTTACTCCTTGGAAGAAAAGTTATGACCAACCTAGATAGCATATTAAAAAGCAGAGACATTACTTTGCCAACAAAGGTCCATCTAGTCAAGGCTGTTTCTCCAGTAGTCATGTACGGAGGTGAGAGTTGGACTATAAAGAAAGCTGAGCACTGAAGAACTGATGCTTTTGAACTTAGGTGTTGGAGAAGTCCCTTGGACTGCAAGGAAATCCAACCAGTCCATCCTAAAGCAAATCAGTCCTGAATATTCATTAGAAGGACTGATGTTGAAGCTGAAACTCCCATACTGTGGCCACCTGATGTGAAGAGCCGACTCGTTTTAAAAGACCCTGATGCTGGGAAAGACTGAAGGCAGGAGGAGAAGGGGCCGACAGAGGATGAGATGGTTGGAAGGCATCACCAACTCATTGGACAGCAGTCTGAGTAAATTCCAGGGGTTGGTGATGGACAGGGAGACCTGGCGTGCTGTAGTTCACGGAGTCACAAAGAGTCGGACCTGACTGAGCAACGGAACTGAACTGAAAATATATACCAGAAGGGGGGAAACATTATTTTTTAGAATAAGATAATTATGTTTTATTTAAAATAGACCCCAACTTCTCTGGTGTTCAGTGGTTAAGAATCTGCCTGCCAATGAAGGGAATCTGAGCTCACTCCCTGGTCCAGGAAGGTCCCATATGCCACAGAGCAAGTAGGCCTGTGTGCTACAAGTACTGAGCCAGTGCTCTAGAGCCTGGAAGCTGCAACTACTGAGTCCGTGTGCTCCAAATTTTGAGCCTGCACACTTAGAGTCCACGCTCAGCAACAAAAGTAAGCCACCGCAATGAGAAGTCCATGCACCACAATGAAGAGTGGTCCCTGCTTACCACAACAAAGAGTAGTCCCTGCTGCCACAAGTAGAGAAAGCCTGTGCACAGCAAAAAGAACCAGTACAACCAAAAAATAAATTAAAAAAAGAATAGAACCCAAGATATATCTATGACAAAATTTTAGTTATATGAAAAGATGTAGAATATGCTTTTTCAGCTAATTTTATTATTATTATGATAACTTTGGTATCTAATAGACATGCACCACATGTTAGTTAGCAGATTGCTAATTTGTTGAATTGGAATAGAATTATATGGTAGGAAGAAATAAGATAGGACTTCCCTGGTGGCTCAGACGGTAAAGCGTCTGTCTACAATACGGAAGACCCGGGTTCAATCCCTGGGTCGGGAAGATTATTATGATAACTTTGGTATCTAACAGACATGCACCACATGTTAGTTAGCAGATTGCTAATTTGTTGAATTGGAATAGAATTATATGGTAGGAAGAAATAAGAAGTTTATACAGGACATTTTACTCATTGCTACTTGAGATCTGATTCAATGGTAAAATTCAAACACGATATATCATTTTTCATTATAAACTTTACCTATGTAGTATCTTACAATAAAGTATAAAATAGCTTTTATATCCTTCTTGATTTTATTGTGCTAAGAAGTTTCAACTTTGTGGAATTGATTTATAAATGATGTATAAAATGAAAAACATGTGCCCATGTTTCAGGAGTGCTTCCCTGGTGGCTCAGAAGTTAAAGTGTGTGCCTCCAATGCGGGAGACCCGGGTTCGATCCCTGGGTGGGGAAGATCCCCTGGTGAAGGAAATGGTAACCCACTCCAGTACTCTTGCCTGGAGAATCCCATGGACGGAGAAGTCTGGTAGGCTACAGTCCATGGGGTCGCAAAGAGTCGGACATAACTGAGCGACTTCACTTGACTTCACTTCAAAGTAATATTTGTCTACTGCCCATATTTTTATAACTCACAATGTTACATGTTCTATAATAAGAAATGCAGATACAACAAAATTCATAAACTCAATCGATTTTGAAACTGAAATAAAAATGTTAAAAATGCTTAAAAACCTTCAACACAAATTCTTCAAGGATATACAAGCTTGGTTTCTTTATTATAATTAAGAAAAGATAACTTGGACAAATAATGAGTTTTACTGACTTTATCAGGTCCAGTTTCAAATCCAACACAGAGGCATAGTAAAGAACACTTGTTGAGAGATCATTCTGCGTTATACTATACTAAAGGTAATTTGCTTCTCATGCAGCATTTCTCAATACTGGATTTTTCAAAGCCTTGTTATTTAGAGTGAATTATGTTAGGAAAAAAGGGCCAATATACTCAAACAAACATTTCACTTGTTGATGTTATACAAAGTAGTTCAAAAAAAGATTAAAATATGTTCCTATCTTTAAAGCAGCTTATTATTTCCAGGTAGGAAAAGTAGTTTTTGCATGGAGATATCTGGACACATCATTTGGGAAAGAAGTATAATGTCAGAAAAAGTATAGAGATGGAAATGTAATGACAATGTAGGTTGTGGCTCAATCCACAATGTGTTCACTGGTGTAGCTGCAGAGGAACCTTGAAAGGATTTCTAAAGGACAGTTATAGAACTCCTTGGCATGCTGCAGAATCTGAAATGTGTTCTTCAAACAGCCGGAACCATTAGGACTTGCAAAGCAAGGAAATGGCATGACAAGACTTGAAAGATTTGAAACATTATTGAAAGATTTATCCATCAGAAAGATTGATACATGGGAGAATACAAAGAGATAAAGCAATCTGGAGATGTTACTCTAGTGAAAGCTGCCCTAAACTACTGCTGGGTAAATAAAATTTGGAAGACTAGTTTGAAAATAAGAGGGCATATTTGTCAAGAAACTTTCCTATGCTTGAAGCCTTTCCCAGTCTACCCAAGTAGAACTGTCTCCTCCTCAATTTTAATTCCACTGAATCTTTTGCACACAGCAGAGGAAAGGGAAAACAATGTTATTTACAAAATATCTCTGACTTTTCACAAATGTGCATTTTATTTTTTCAGAAATTTAGCAATGCCTCAAATCATTTTTAATCGACTTCTTGCTGCTATGTGTTTCATGGTTTCAGTTAATATGTAAAGGGAATAAGAAAAAGATCAATTTAATAGATTTAAACTGAGGAAGGGCAAAAACAGGAGCTTAAGAAATGTTTTATTAAATATATAAAATGTTCAAAATATTAGGCATAAATTAAAGCAAAAACAAGATACTTTTCATCTATTCCACCGGGTATAGATTGAGAAGTTTGGTATACACTGTACTGCTACAGTATGGAGAGGCAGAAATTCTAACACATTGTTGGTGGGAGTACTAATTGGAAACAACCCTGTGGAAGGCAATTTGGCAGTAAAACTGATATTCTAAATGCACGTTCTCACTGACCTAGCAACTCTACTTCTAGATCTACCCACACTCGTATAAAAATGCATATATAAGAATTTTCATTTCATATTCATTCATATTTGCTTATAAAATAAGTTGACAAAGAATTTCAAGTCAATAATTATTTATATAAACTATGATATATCTTTATTATGGAGTAGTTTAAAGTGTTCAAAAACTGTATACCTTTTTGAATTGTAATGCACACAACCAAAATTATTATTTTTTTAAGGAAAAAAAAGACATCTGTAACAGCTTCATAAAGGATGTAGATACAAAGTCCTGTTGAGGATGGCTACTTTCGAGAGGAGCTAGAAGACATTTCAGGGCTTTTATTATAGTCTTTTTATACTGTTCATTGTCAATTCTATGATGTTAGGAAAAAAAGATGACAACAATATTCATTCTCTACATTCTGAGCTGTGAGAGCTGCTTTACTCTGCAGTGGCCAGGTTGATCACGTACCCAATGGAGCAAATCATATGTACTCGAACATAAAGTGTCTCAGGATCATATTTAAAATAATTGTCAGACAGCACTCCACTCTTTATCAATGAAGGGCTAGATAAAAATATAAGCACTTTTTGTTACTGGAAAGTAATTCCTCCAGAAAACAATGGTTTTCTAAATTAATCCTTAATATGATATTTCTATTATTTTTACCTGGGGAAAAAATTAAGAAGATATATCTACTTTAATTTGCATTTTCCTTTTTCCTCTTGAGAAAACCTGAATTACCTTACTGTGTTCGAAATAAAAGGATAAAAGAACCTAATTATAGAGTAATTTCTTCAAATAAAAAAGAAATTGATCTCAGATAGACCATTTATCTAAACACTGGCTAAAGGCAAACACTAACTAAATAAAGATTAACATTTGGAAAAAGTAGTTAACTTGAAAATAAATCAAGATAGTTGTCTTAACTTTTAAGCATCTATTAAAGTTGTAATATACAGGAGGCATCTGATCATGCAGAATATCAAAACAGGGAAAATAAGAATCAGAATGAAAACACTGAATAATTTCTTTATTCTAAATTAGTATTTATCAGAACAACTAGACAATATATTTTAACAGATGGCATTTGTATATTCAATCTTGGAAGATCAACCATACATTTATACCTAAAGCCTATTATCTTATAAAACAACTACATGCAAAAAAAGATGAAAAGACACTTTCATTTCAGGTGAAACATCAGCTCTAGGCATTTTGAAAAGTATCGCAAGATATGAATACTTACTTAATCACATCCTTATTGAACAGCGTAAAATTGCTTTCTATCAGCTCCCTCTCCTGTCTGCTTTGTAGCTTTCTCACCTTTCGTTTTCCCTCTCTCTCCAGTATCTCCAGACACCGTATAGCTTGACCATATCTTTTTGAAAGACACTATTTTTTTTATCCATTTCTTCCATTTTTTAAATAATGTGTCAAATCTTCTGCAATAACAAAATGATCTATATATACTGGAGGAAGCAGTTGGATTAGTTGTACAGATACAAAACATATATATTATTTAATATAAATTTATTTATTTTAATTGGAGGTTAATTACTTTACAATATTGTATTGGTTTTGCCATACATCAACATGAATCCGCCACAGGTATACACATGTTCCCCATCCTGAACCCTCCTCCCTCCTGATCATAAATATGCTGATAATAACTTCTTGTCATAGTAGCCAAGACAATAAAAGCAATATACCAAATATTACTTTATAAAAATATACCTGTAAAATGTTTGCAAAATGAAGTCTTTTTATTTTTACTATTAAATGACAATTCACAGTTTAAAAGAAACACATATATATTTGCTTTAATGAATTAGCAGTAAATTATCATTTAATGATTACAGCATAAGCCACTCATAAATTTTCTAATTAACAAGAATGTAATAAAAATAGAAGAAGAAAATAATTGAAGGAACTTATTTTCAAATGAATATACTTTATACCATTTTATGTCACATGAGATTCAAAAACAGTATTTGAAACATCTCCCCCTTCTACCAAAATAGATCCTATGTTCTAAATAATTTTGTAAAGGGACATTAAAGACTTATTTTTTTGATAACAACTACGTTTTTAAGCAAATAAAAAGACAATTAAGAACGAAATCATCTCTTTAAATATGTGCAAGTAAAATTAAGAAAATGAAAAGAAAGCACCTATGAGCAAATTTACAAGGCTGTGTCTACAAATTAAATGATTTTCCTCATATTTGGAAAACTAGAATAATTGTACCCATGTATATTTATACAAAATTCAAATGATTTTTCTGCCTTTAAATATTTCTTGAACCTAAGCATAAAATGAGATTTTTGTAAGCAACTAGACCTACAGATGTGAAGAATATGATTTTGCCTTCTGAATCTACAGTCTCATTGCCTTCCTTAAAAAGAAAAAAAAAAAGTTAGTAGTAGTTGACATCATCCTTCAATAGGAAAAGAACTGAAAGCTCAGAAAGGTTATTGTTTTATTCAGGGAAACCAAAAGAAGCTGCTGAGCCAGGAACAAGCATGGGTGTAACAAGTCCATATTCTTTCCATGGCCTCCCCATATGCCAGGAACATGATACCTCTTCTTAGTATCTCTATTTGGTGGACTCTATCCTAAACTCAGCTGTCCACAACTACAGTTCTGTTTCAATTTTCCTCTTCATCAAAACTTCACATCACACACAGCCTCTGAATCACAACTGATCAAAACTTGAAGATAAAAAGTCCTTTACTTTAATTGATTTTAATTTTTTTGCTTGAGAGAGTAAATATTAAAAAACTGAGGAAGTGACCTGACCAACTAACAACAAGTTGAAAAACTGGGGCTAACTTCATCTTAAATACCATCTAACCTTAAAATGAACTGTTAACATCTTGCTTTTGAACAAAATTCCAATTCTGCAATTGTCTCCTGGAATCCTTTATATTTCCTCATTTGACATATATTAACATTTTGCATTACAAAGAATTGTCTATACATTAAGTAATCTTTCTACTTCCTTCTAAATATCCACATAATCTCTACCTCTCTTCTCACCAACTGAAAAAGACTTTGTCAATCCCTAACTGAAACTTCCTTCAAGTCCCAGTGTTTCTTGTTTTACCTGGGAAGTCAGTTAAATCCATCCCCACAATGACCATTTCTATTTCTCCAAGGTACTGAGAAATGTGTGAGCAATAGCTCAATAATTATGTTTACTCGTACATTTTCTTAAGTTTCTTATTGTGTTCTGACTGATTATTTTCCATGTCTCCACTATCAGGGATCAAAATTTCACTTCCTTCAGATCTCCAAAAGTAGTGGTACTATAAACACTAATTTTTTAAGAACTGTCTACTGAAGTAAATTATTCAAATGAAAAAGAAGACAAACAGAATAACCTTTAAAGGATTTTGGTCTACACATGTCAGTGTAGCTGTCCACAGGTAAAATAGCATTGTGCCTCACACAAGGACAGAATATTTTGGTACACGGATAATTAACAGCTTATATGTTAAAAGGGACTGGCGTAAAATCAAAATTTCTTCCCAGGTTTATGCTTTTGATGTTTCTAACATGTCATTTTTTTGTCACTGAAAAGTCGATCTTTTTCTTTTGTATTATCACAACTGCATGACATTTTACTATTCTGATGTTGCACATAAATAAAGGTTGTTATTTTTCTAAAATTACACAGCTAATAAATTGTAGAGCCAAGACTGAATCCTAAAATTCAAACACCAAATCCCTTAATGCATACTGCCTCTTTTTATTAGATATAGTACTATAATTATCAAAATAGCATTTACCACCTGCTTCTGTTACTACTATTACTACTACTATCTAGTAGGGACTGTGTAAGCAAAGCTTCACAGCCTCACAGTTAATCCATCTCTGCAAAATGACTATTGCCAACACCACTACCATAAATAGTCCATACTTAATAACTGAAAGAAATCAGGCTTTTTTATAACAACATAATAAGAACTGCATTTGTTCACAGCATCTAAACCACATTCACCACAAATCCGTCTATATCATTAGAGACTAGATGGTTGTAAGATACTAAAGTTAGCACTATAATGAGATGTAGAAAAATATAACGTTCATTTAAAGTGGTTAGGTGAATCTTGAAACCAAAGGTGCTTCAGAATAACTTAGGCACTAGGAAGTAAATGCGGCAATTAGAGAACCAACGCTAGCATGAAACAGTGTATGCCAGAAAGTCACAGTAGGAGTAAACTAACAGCCATTTCCAAAAGGAGAAATACTGAAAATCTGTATCTCAGCTGTATATAACTCTTAAATGCACATTTCACACTGAACTGTATTCACCCTATGTGCTTATTTCTTCCACCAGCCCATGAGCTACTTATTTCCTTTTACATTCTTACTTGACAACAACTGCCCACTAGGGACCATTTGAGTGAGGGAAATAATGTAAAAATTAATTTAAATGTGAAAAGAACTACTTTTATTTAATTTTAATCACTGAAGTATAAACCACCAAGACCACATTAAGGAATAAAAAACAAACATACATAGTCATAGGTTTTCAAACATACTTATAATAGTAAATTTTCATAAAATCAATTCTGGATCATTTAACTTAAATCTCAATATTTCATATTAAAGTTACTCTTCTCCGAAAATTTCACAGTTAAGTTGTAGGTGAGTAAATATCTAAAGAAAGTAAAAATTCAAAGAATATTAAGGATCATTTATACTTTGAAGTTTGACAATATATTTTATATTTTCTACTAGAGTTTTTCGCAATGTTTGGTTGTATGCATAGAGTAGAACAAATCTCAGATAAGCCATCAATCATTTCAACCAATCTTTTACCTCATCTTTGTACATGTATTTTATTGCCTTCAAATACTCAGTATTTAAAGAAAAAGAGAGTCTTAAAATATGAAATCACCCCACATGGACACACAAAAAAAATTATTGTCTTAATTAGACAAAGAAAAGCTTGAGAGAAGACATCTGTAAAACTATTATTATAGCAGGAACCCAGCAATATATAACTGCTTTTCCACTGAGTTGCACTGTGCTAATTTTACAGTTTAGCACGTTGAGCTCTACAGAAGAAAAATTTTAGCATATATTCATTCTAAAATAATTTACATCATGTTTTTAAAATTAAGCACAGAGGAACTTTGGTTCAGAAACAATGATAACTAAATACTATTATAGGTTCAAAATTGCTCTGTTTAATTCCTTTATTACTGTAACAGTAAAACTAGAATTTACATAAAAGTTGATATTTGAATTGAAAAATACTGCCTATTTCTAAAAAAACTTTTCTCTCACTTTCTGTTTTACATTTTATTAAATGCTAAAATTGTTACTGTCCTAAGGGAGCCCATAATTTAAATTTTATCCAAACTTGTCAAGTCACAGGAATATTCCCTCCTCACATTTTTCATTGATTTTCTATTTCATTTAGTGTATCTCTAAACATGAATTACTGAAGAAAACAATTGCCAATACAGAGAAAAAAATATTAACAAAAGAAATGGAAAATTCTTTCTAAATATACTGTAGATAAAAACAACTACAATTATTTTCCTCCTTGGGTTCCCAGGTTTCTTAACTGAAACTGTCAAAAATCGTCTCCCATTTGATTCAGCTGTTGAGTGCACACTAAGTTCACTGTGAAAAAGTTCACAGCTAGCAATTAAATTGTCTAGACATTCAGCCTTTGGTTAAAAGAGTATGGGCGTAGCTCTTTTCTCTGAGTTAATATAACTGGATTTTTAATTTTCTTGTCTTAAAAACTGTAAAACAGTTTTACAGATAATCAATGGCAAAAGAATATTACATATATCCTAGTTTTGATTTGAGTAGAAACCAAAATAAGATTTTCACAGCAAAAAAACAAAGGTATAAACTATAAAAAGTTCTGATTTATATATTTAAGAGACCTCCCATTTTTCCATCAAATGTAATGCTAAACATATAACTTCATCTCTTTGTAAATCTCTACTACTCTTTATGTTAAATAAAATACTAGCTCTGTAAGGCTGCTCCTAACACTTTCACTGTTGTTGTTCAGTTGCTAAGTCATATCCAACTCTTTGTGACCCCATGGACTGCAGCACACCATGATCACCTGTCCTTCACTATCTCCCAGACTTTGCTCAAATTCATGTCTAATGAGTTGGTCATTCTATCAAATCATCTCATCCTCTGCCTCCTTGTCCTTTTGCCTTCAATCTTTCCCTGTATCAGGATCTTTTCCAATGAGTTGGCTCTTCACATCAGGTGGACAAAGAATCAACACTAAGTAGTATTATTTTTTCACCTTTTTCTAAATGTTCTCATTATTCATTAACAATAACTCATGAGATGTATGCTTATATTTAATGTGAAGCTTATTTTAGCCTTAAGAACTCTCCATCAGTAGTTCCACACACTGCTATTTGAATAATGGCACTGAAACAGGAAGAATGTCAAGTTACGAAGTACAAGTATCAATTCTATTACAAAAGAGGTAACTTATAAATTTATCATTATATATACTCAAAACTGACAAAAATAATCATCACTAACAAAGAGTTTTATTAATTTTTAAACATAAGAGACTAGATTAACTTTGTTTATATCTTTTAGAGAAGAATATAAAGAGATAAGTTTCAAAATAAAAAAATAAGACAAAGCCAAAATCTAACTAAGATTAAATATGACATTTTTCTAAGGTTTCAGAAATATTGGGGAGGGGCACTTAACATTATTTACATGCCAAGGAAACAATTTTACATTTAATGATTATAAATGCCAATTAAATAAAAATTTATTTCTAGAAAACTATAATTATTTTTTATATTTCCACTCCAATCTGTATTTTCCAAGTAACAGTCATCTTAATCACCAGGAATTTCTTATTATTCTGAAAGTATAAGAGTAACTTATCAAATATTGTGTTATTTAAAAGTAAGTTCTTATATAAAGAGAAATGAAATGGGAAAACCTAGTAAATTTAAAATTAAACTCTTTGTTACCTTTGGTTTAGTTTCAGAAAAATTTGTTCTTTAATACTTATAAATATGAAATTAAATATCTGAGAAAATAAAGATGAAACCTCATACACTCAAAAGTAAATTTTTCACCAAATAAATGTACCATTTCTCTGCTACTTACTGACTAAACACAAACTACTGCAACTAGTGAAATATCTGTGAAAACACATTAAAAATATGTTTTTGACTCTAGACATTATAACTATAATTACCATATTATGAAAACTCTCTCAATAAGAACCCCTTAATTTTTTTAGCCTCATGATGAATATTTCTGCCAATATTATGACTATCAAGAGAAAGAGACTTTCAGTCTATCTTTTATCACCTAAGTGATCAGCAAAATTTCTCTTCCTGAACTCCATATGCTATAGTTACTTTACTGGATCATAACAGAAAATGAGGTGATCTCCTTCTTGAGCATTTAACAGTTATAAGGATGATAAGGAGCAAGCAGATTCTTATTCCCCATCATAAAGTGTTTATTCATATAATTACACTTTTCCAGTCAATAGTCACAAACAGGAGTTTTTGATTAATCAGATGAATGAAATACTTTCTAGTTCTTCCTTGCCTGATGTATAGTTTCTTAAATTTTGCATAACATTCAAATTAGTCATTTTAACCATAGGCAGGTTCATATTTTAATAAAGATACAAACTGTAAAGGTATGCCTGTGGGAAAGCTTATAAACATACATTAGTACAATATGTTAATATGTTGTTTTCTTTCAAGATTTTAACTTTTTTGGTCTATACAAGTGAGTATAAGAAATATTTGGAACTATGAGTGGAATAAAGAGAAAATGTACAAGTCCTATTAAGATCTTTTTAAGAGAAGTCCACTTGTTAAAAATAAAAAGTGGTATCCACAGGGAAGCAAGTTAATCAGTGACCACTGAGAAGACCAGAATAAAAATCAGTTTTGTACCTATGTTTTCAAATCCATCCAATAAAACATTTTCGGAACTATTTAGAAATGACAGTGATCACAAGAAACTCCAGGTCAAGAAATACATGGTAAAATAACATGACCATACTTTTTAAAGTTGCTCACACCATACTCTTATATTAGATTAAGAAATGGTGGATTCATTGATTTTTTTTCTATTACCCCAAAAGAACAGAATTTTCATTATTTTTCAGAATTACCTTATGGCCTATTTCTAGAGTTCCACTTCCCTGTACTAAAGAAAAGAAGAGCTTCCATTTTTTGACCGGCTCCAATATTCTTGCCTGGGAAATCCCATGCACAGAGGGACATGGCAGACTACAGCTCATGGGGTTGCAAAGAGTTGGACACAACTGAGCAACTAACATTTTCAGTTTCAGTAAGTCTTATGAGCTGATGATTCCACTGAAACATTTAAAGTTAAGAAGTCTGTAAGTCAAAACTATAATATGCAATACCCCGGAATATGAAATTAAAGACTATTTCACGTAAGGGGTTGATAAGGATGAAAATGTTCAACATTTACCATATACACAGATTTATAATAAATAAAAATCAAGTGAAGTTAAATACATAGTCTTACATCAAGTTCATAGGATATAATTTTAATTTAACCACCAACTGATTAATAAATAAAAGAATTTAATATCTTTCTAAAAAGCAAATATATAATAAAGCCATTTTAAAATTCCTCATATCAGTGCAATACTACCAAATTTGTTTTATTCATTTTCATGAAAATAATTAACTTAAAAAACTGTAAAAATATCAAAGAGGAATATTAACTGATAGCATTCTATTTTTCAGAAACTTTCTAACGTTACTTTGAATATTAAAAAATATAAAACAGAAACAATTACTTGAAAGGGTCTCAGTAGAGATATGAGACATTGTTCATAATAGTTATTAACCCTAAATCTTAAGTGTTACAGAGTTTTTGTATACTTCATTTCTTTTTAAAATGCACCAGTCTCTGAATAGAGTTATTGATCACAAATACTCAGAAAATGGACCTCACAAAGATCCCACCACTTTGAGCTTCCGACCAGCCTCTTTCCTGCTATAAAGTGCTAAGAAGTTCATGTAGCATATAAGCACAACCTTGTAACACTAATTTAAAATATCTTGTCAGAAATAAACCTCTCCCACTTAATGTTTGTATCTTTAGAAATAAGAAATAGATGAATAAATCTGAGGTCTTGAACTTGGAATTTTGAAATATCAAATAATATAAATATACAAGTCTATTTAAATTAAGACAAATAAATTTCCAACCTCTTAGTTAAAAAACTGTTTTAAGCATATTTAAAAAGAGGCAATTCAAGGACTACAGGTAAGCAAAATAGGTGTGGAAGGGTGGAATTGGCATCTCACTATATTTTAAGTATCTTGGTCTCAACAAATTCCTAAATTAGTTTTTAATGGTTACAGAATAGTAAGTTCCTCTATAACTTCATCTTAACCAAAGGAACTTTAAATATAGTTAAACAACTTTAACCTAGAACAGTCATCCAGACAAGTTTTCATCTTTTTTTTTTTTAAATTTCATAAAAGTATACCTTTCTGTTGAAGCTAAAAGACAAACTCCCAAAATGACTTGACTAGCACCATAAGCTCTTACTTTCTCCATCTAGAGAGCCCTCTACCCTTTACTGACACCCTCTGGTCCTGATCACTAAGTCAGTTTTGATATTAAACCACACTCCAACCTGTTCCCTGGAGGTAGTGAAGATTTCCTAAACTGTTAAATAAAAAAGATATATAAAGAATTATATATTAACCAGACTTCGTCCATTTTTAATAGTGTCACTTAACTGGACACATAAGATTAAACATTCACAAGAAACTAGCTTCAATTATTTTTCAAATAAACATAGCCCATGTCTACATTCAAGGTGTGATTTTAGCTTATCTTCCTAACTAACTAAAGATTTCAGACCACCTAATGTTTGAAGTATTACTCACTTTGGGAAACACTAAGGTATTTTAGGAATTCATTTAAAAATCACACAACTGTAGCTTCTCAGATCTATTTTCAAATGCATCCTCCTATGCTTGTGCCTCACAACTTACAAGCAAAATCTGGCATTCAGTTCATCTATTGAGGTCATGTTCTTTTCTCTAAACTTTGAGAACTCAAACTATCTATGCAGCTGTGTATGGAATCAAAGAGAACTTAAAAATGACTTGCTTTTCTTCCTCATTTTTTAGTTTTCAGATATTTTAAATAAGAACAATTTTAAAATGCCACCAATCTTTGCACAAAACATTGGCACTTATATTGTAACAAACATTTTATTGATTTTCTATTTTCAAATACACTTTAATACCATCTCACCACACTCCAGTTACCTTTCAAATTCTATTTTATTTTTTATATCTCATTTCCTTTTTGTAACTGAATTTTTGGCTTTGTTTTTTTCACTAACTTAGATGGTCTTAGTAACATCTTTTACTTTTTTATTCATTTGTTTCATGTGATATATTGTTACATAGTTATATTGTTTTTTCCACTTGAATCAAAGGAACATATACCTGTCAAGTATGAGATTCAATATACTACTCCACAGGAAACTTATAATAATCTGAATATGAAGTATGAAAATATGTAAAGAAACATTTGTGAGTGCCTTAAAATTCATTACAGGTACTTTGAAAAAAATAATGACCTAATCATTACTAATTCTTTTATGTTTAGAGTCACAATATTAATCATGATGAACTCTTTAAGTTTGCTGTGATAGTCCTGTTATTTCTGCAGTCTTGTTATAGTTCATCAGTACATAAAAATACCTCTATTGATTTTAAAATCTGACCCACTATTTGTGTGCAGTTTTCAATGCTAGTATTCTAATGAACATTTATTTCTTTCATCATATTTCCAGTTAAAATAGAGAATCAAAATAGAAGTATGCCATATTGAAATGACTTTATCTTTTAAATTAACAGAAAAAGCAGACGAACTGAACACAGGTTGAGGCAATTCACAAACAGTTAAAAGGTTTTCTTTTTCTTCCAAACCTGTGCTTTCATTACCACATTGATTATAGTTTTCATGACAGAAGTTAAGAAATTTAAAAATAAAATAATTCTCAAACATTTAGTGAATTCTTGTATTTTCAAAATAAGGTTAATTTAGAAACTGAAAATTTTTGAGGTTGTCAGTGTTATTCTTAACTTACTGTTTTTTATGTTCATATATATGCAAATTAATGTTCTCTCCAATTTTTTCAATAAAAAACTCAGTAAGGAGTTTTGAGTATATGTCTGAGCATATTTTTATATTCATTTAAAAAAATTTATCACCTTCCTACACAACACTGGAAAACACCTTAGCATAATGCAAGATACTTGTTTGTTCAGTCTCTCAAACTTTGTAGAACTCCACTTACAGAGCATCTCTATTGAATTTTAACAAGTTATCGCACTGCCAGATGTCCAGTGATCTAGGCTCTATTCTCACAAACACAATGCTCAGTCAGAAGACACACATTCAGTACCTGAGAACGACAGCCTATTTTCTGAACATTTAGTTTCTCTTGCAGACAATTTCCTACCCTCTCCTGACATCTGTCACCTTCCAGTTCAGTTGCAGGAACTGTTTACTCGCATTCTGAATGACATTACGAGGTACACAAATACATTATGTTTAGCGTTGCTTCAACTTTTCTGACCTAAAACCCCAGCAGAGAAAAAGAGCACGTTTGACTTCAAAGAAGAAGAAGAAGGTTGGGGGGTGGGGGCGGGAGGAAGAGCAGCTTTATGTGACAGTTTTTAAATTCTGGCAACACGGCAAGAAAGGATGGCTTTGCAGAAGCGAGCGTGTCACAAACTGTCAGCGCCTGGGAAGCCAAGTGCACAATCGCAGACAGCAGTCACCAGCGAAGGAATGTCAGCCACTTACCAAGGAGACGCCAGGCTCCTCCGTCCTTCCTCCGCGCCTCTCAATTCCCGTCTGCCATCCTCCTGCCCGTCGGCACAGCTCAGACAAGAGCCCAGGCTCAGGTGCACCCCAGCCTGTGGCAGGAGACCAACTGCGGAGTTTCGAGTCCTTCACAGAGAATCCCTCAGCTCGCCCGGCCGCTCCCTGAGGAGGGGACGCAGGTAACGCATCCTTCCCGCGCGGCGCTCCCACGGCACTTCGGCGGCCGCCTCCTGGCCGACACGCTCCCCCGCTCGGTAGTTGGTTAAATCGGGGGGCCAGAGCGGCGCCTCCCCCAGCAGGCGCGTCCGGAGCCCGGGCGTCGCGGCCAATGCGTCCGCGCGGCTCGCGCGCGGCGCCTCTGACTGGCTGTGCGGCCCCGCGCGGCCCGCGCCTGCCCCGCCCCCCGCGCTGCCGCCGCCCGCGTCTCTCGCCGCCGGCTTCAGTCGGCGCGTCCCCTGGCGAGCAGGTCCCCTCGCCCCTGGAAGAGATTTCTCTGGGTCTCAGCGTCTCACTCGCTAGCCGCTATTTCCCCCGCGGCCCAACTCCGGACCCCGCCGCAACCTGCGCGAATTTCAGTCAGAGATTCCAGCGCGGCCGCGGCGGAGCGCTTGGGGCCCCTAAGCTGAGTTCCTGCGCCTCGCGCCGGCCGCCGGCCTTATCCCTTCTCCCTGGGTTCTCCGAGCCCAGGCGCCTTTCCCTCGCGAGGCGGCACCGGCTGCTGCCTTCCCTGAGGCGGGCTCCTGAGTGGACTTTCCCACTTCGGAGAATCCCCTCAGGTCCTGCCTGGGAAGCGCTTCTCTTTGTTTCTACACTTGTGAGTTTTATCTCTGGGCTCTTAGACGCTCTTGTGTTTGTGTCTCCCTGATTCCCCGCCGTCCCCGGCTCACTTCGAAATAAACTGAAGACCGAGTGGGTTTAGTCTCAGACAGCAGCCCCCTTTCCTTTCGGAATTCGGAATTTTTCCTTTCCCGATGGATGTAATCGGAAACAACACAGGTAGTAAATCCACAGTGTGGCAGCTTTAGTGCCATTGTTCAGCCAGTCCCCCCTCCTACTTTTCCTGAGTCCTTCTCGAATTCTCTCACTTTTCCTGAGTCTTTCTCGAATTCTCTCCCTTCGTTGGATGCAATTGTTGATTAAATTACGCTACATGTCTTTAGCAACCTATTTCCATAGATGGCGGGGTTAGCGCCTGTCTGTAATCAGACGGCATTCCCACCCACTGTTGGCTGTTTCTGCCTGTGGGTCTCTGGAACTGGGAGCGAGCCTCAGGCAGCCCCTGCTGCCGGCCGGCGGCCGCCTCTCTCGTGATGATGAGTCCACCCTCACCCTCACGGAGCCTGTTTCTCCTGCTCACTTAATCCCCTGATGGGGTCTGACGGCTCTAATTGGCGAGGCGAGTTCAGTGTGTCTTGCAGTCTGTAGCTGGAAGCCTTCCTGCCACTAGCTCTGTGTTCTCTATTTTGCAGCTTTTCTGGTAATTAAAATTAGTCTTTTTCCTGTTTCTTGGCTGCTTCTCATTCATCCACACATGTTGTACAAACAGCCAGTCTCTGCTTTTTATGGCTACCCTCAGGATCTGGGCTGATTTCTTGTTCCATAGCGAAGACAAATGTGTGTGTTCACATTTAATGCTTCTCTACCCTTCCATACTTTTTTTATTTTCTTTTCCCCACTTTCCAGTAATTAGGTTATTTTCTTTATGTGTTAACCGAGAGATTGTTGCCGAGATTCGACTTCTCTGGGCTTTTTCTCTGCTTCGCTGGCTCCACTCTGGAGTCAGGCTGTTGGTTCAGGGAGAGAATCACCAGGACTTTTATAACCTCTTTAAATATATTACAAAATAGATCCAAAGTCTAAAGGCTTAAAGCATTTTCTTTTATTGTGCAGTGGGGTTTTGTCTTTAAGTGTTTATTATAATTGAGCACATCCAGCCTTAATGGGGGGTACAGAGGTTGAGCTTGTTTATAGTTTGCTCCACTTTCTAGAACACCTTTATATTACATGTGATTTTATAATTTGGCGTTTGAGTCATTATCTCATGTATTACATGTATTTTCTTTCAACTAGTGTTGTTTCAGAAAGGATTTAAAATGGCTTACAGGAATTTTTTCAACTAAAAAATTAATCAAAAATGTAGGTCAGTCACATCAAGACATAGGGTAAAGTGGTAATAGTAGGAGAGATATGAAGTCAGGAATGAGGTTTCAAGAGAAAAATCCGTTTACATTTTGTTAGAAATGGCCCTCTCAGTGTACCATGAAAATAGTAGCCAATGTAAACAAGGAAACACTACCAGTCACATGATTCATGGCACCTCCTACAATTAACATGAATAAGGAAATTTATGTTTCAAATAATGTGGATGGATTAAATCATTTTTCCTTTTTTAATAAAGGCTTATATATAAAGATATATTTTGACTTTTATAAAGGAAGTGATATTGTAAGAATGGGCCAGAAATATTTGTAACAAGATGACATAATGGGACTTTGAAGGGTATCTGATAATTTAGAGAGGAAGGAAGGAAAGGATGAACCTCGTTAATTTCTATTATTTCAAATTTAGACTGTTAGCTTCAAGTCTTAATTTAAGGGTCACTGGGCTATATGGACACATTTCAGCAAGATTTCAGGATAGATGACTTTATATTGTTCCATTTTATGGTATTTTATGTTAATACTATATATTATATATTAACATCCTCTCGTGTGTTATATGTGGCAATATGACTCTTTTTTTACTTCAACATCTTCCTGAAATTTTGAGAATTTTGATGTGATGGACTATATCTTTGTGCTGCATATTTGAAAAGTATGAGAAGTAAGTATTTAGATCATATTCACCTTGGTATCCTATTACATCCACAGGGTTCAGGAATATGCAGTTCAACGTTTGAAATTAGAAAAAACAACTGCAGAAAGTAAGAAACTAAAAAAAAAAAAATTTCCTTGTAGGTCTGCCAAGAGGAAACTAACTCCCCTGTTTTCCCAATTTTCTCACATGCATCAAACTAAGATTTTCTATTATTCTCATGTGAAAATGGGATTTTAAAATACTGTCCTCACTTACAATTGTAATTAAAAACATGAGTATTACTCATTACCTCTTATAAAATCCTAGTTCAGAATGAAAGTGACTTTAAAAAAAAAATTACTAGTTCATAGTCTACCGTAGTAGCATTTGAACATTAAATCAATTAAAATATCATTTGTAAGTGAGTTAAGTGGTTTAGTGAGTCATTTTCTCCATACTCTGGTTAGGGTACCTGGACCTAGCTGTCATGTTGCTTATCTGAGCTTGTTGAGATGGTTATCTTTGTGTAAATGTGTTAATCTCTTTATCTCCTGGTCCCCAGTGGGCAAGTGAGCAGATGCAGAACATCTGGAGCAGCTGAGTTGCCTCTGAGCTTTTGTCTTATTTTTGTTACAGATTTTTTCTTTAAACTGTACCCTCTTTTTTTTCCCCTCTCCTTTCATATGACTCAAATAAGCTTCTAGATTCTTGTTAGTAGACCATAACTCCAATTATATCCCAATAAACGTACCATAAAACACAGGGAAACCCAGAGCAATACTCAAATCAAGTTTAGTCCTTTTTCTTGGATTACCTTCTTTGCTTAATAAAGCCACTTTCAGCATTTGCATATCATATTATGTTTTGATGTTTCAGTCCTCTATACTTTATGTTAAAAAGAATAACAAGTGTGAAAATACTTACAAACAAAATTAAAGATGTTAAAATCTTGCATTGCCCATATACACTAGTGTTCCCTATAAGTGTAAATAAAACATGAAGATCTAAAAGTAAGCTTTCACTTGAACTGGACAACTTATGATGATTTTGATTTTATTTTAGGTTTCTTAGAACATCAGTTTTACTACTTACATCACAGCTGTTTTGTGAAAGCAGAAATAAACATATCCTAATCAGACTTGGAAAATATACTGACTTAATTAATTTAACAGCTGTTTCAGTTACCAGCACTAAAGAACATAGACTATTTTGTAGATGTCTTGATAATGTCTGCAACTGCATCCATTAAGTGGTGTGTGAGAGAGAGAGCTCTATTTGGCTGTTTTGGTGCTCATAGTGCAAGCCTATGCTCACAGAAGCTGTGGACATAACTGACTTCTAAGAGATTCTTGTCCTCACCCTCTGCAACATCTTTGTCTAGCAAAAAAGTTCTTCCTTAGAAAAGAACAGAAAACATTGGAAGTTAAACAAATAATTTAGAAAACAGAAGTAAAACTTTAAATCTTAAAAATTTAAAAATAAAGTTTAGTATTAGTTTACATACAGTATCTTTCTTTAGATAAGGACTTCCATTTTTTCTTAGATAAGTCTTCAGTACAAGAATGACTATTTTAATACATTCATAGATGTCTAACTTCCATTCCATATAGCATTGCATTACCAAGATCTTCTTATATGAAGAAAGAAGTAGGATCAATTTGAACTAGGATCTATTTGTTTATAAGCTCTTGTCTCTGTTTACACACCAATCTTCCCAATCTGAGATAAAAATTTCTAATGGCTTCTTATATTCTAAATGACTTTAAAGGATTTTCTTATTCGTACTGCACCTTGATTATTTCCCATCTCTTTCCTATTTTCCATCACTTTCCTATCTCTCGGGTGCATTAACTTGACATTTTTTGACATTTTGCACCAAATGAGAATTATCTTCCTTAAATACCCATCTTTCTTCAAGATGGGTATTTGCTTGTTTTATACCTGGACTCACAGCTTTCTTTTATCAAATTTGTATAATCCGGTTTAAGCATTGTATATAGGTCTTTATTTATTTATTTATTTATTTTTAATTTTTACTTTACAATTCTGTATTGGTTTTGGCATAGATTGACATGAATCCACCACAGGTGTACATTTTGAGAAGGAAATGACAGCCCACTCCAGTATTCTTGCCTGGAGAATGCCATGGACAGAGGAGCCTGGCAGGCTATAGTCCATGCTGTCGAAGGAATCGGACACAACTTAGCGACTCAACTACCACCACCAGAGGTCTTTCTGTATAGAACTAGACTGTATGCTTCCTGTGGGCCAGGAACTAAATTTCCCCCACACTCTGATGAAACTTGTCTTAAAACATTTTTATTGGTTGGGTAGTGTCCATATAGGAAGCCTCATTAGTTTGTCAAGATTCTCTCCAACAGCCTGCATTTTCAAGCAGGAGCAGAACATTTTCACCGCCTACATTTCTGTTCACCAGTAAGCCTGTAGATAGCAATTGTTACCACTAGATGGCAATCGTGTTCTAATTAGGAATGCCAGTCGCTATCCTAGGGATTTTCGGAATTTTTAGGGAACTCAGAGTAACCCCCAAACTAGTAATTGAGACTATAAGAAGAGTTATATATATACTTTAACATACAACATCTAATAAAAACATCAACAAGTTGCAAAGTGTCAAAATTTTAATAGCTGATCTTGCGCTTCAGAGCTATTAACATTTGTTGAGAGCAAACTAGACATTTGAGGCTTCCTTTGTAGCTCTCAGTTGGTAAAGAATCTGCCTACAATGCAGGGGACCCAGGTTCGATTCCTGGGTTGGGAAGATTCCCTGGAGAAGGAAATGACAATCCACTCCAGTATTCTTGCCTGGAGAATCCCATGGACAGAGGAGCCTGGTGGGCCACAGTCCATGGGGTCACAAGAGTCGGACGTGACTCCACCACCACCAACTATACACAAGGCATTGAAACAGGTATGCTTTAGGTGAACTGTCCATTTTATTCTAGTAGTCTAGCTGAGAAGGCAATGGCAACCCACTCCAGTACTCTTGCCTGGAAAATTTCATGGGCGGAGGAGCCTGGTAGGCTGCAGGCCATGGGGTCGCACAGAGTCTGACACGACTGAGCGACTTCACTTTCACTTTTCACTTTCATGCATTGGAGAAGGTAACCACTCCAGTGTTCTTGCCTGGAGAATCCCAGGGACGGGAAGCCTAATGGGCTGCCGTCTATGGGGTCGCACAGAGTCGGACACGACTAAAGCAACTTAGCAGCAGCAGCAGCAGTCTAGCTGAAACTCAAGCTCAAATGGCCTGCCTCCACCATGTGTTTTTAACCGGTTCACTAACCCAAAACCTATTTTGATTAATCAAATCACCACTAACAAGTACCAGATCCAAAGAACAGACCTGATGTACAGAAAATGCAATAAATGGAAAATAATTTTAGTACAAGTGCCTAACAAGATTAATGCCATACTAAACATACTGGTTGGCAGTTTATAGCATTTTTGTTTATTCTCAGAGACATGATTCATTCAAGTGACATGTATTAGGAACTTACATGAAGTGAGGTTTTAGTGAAACTTCCATGTCAACACTTCAAAAAGTGAATAACTGTAGATTCTCTCATTCTAGTGTTTTGCCTCGATAATAATACTTAATTCAAAATGCTAATTGGCACAAGACAGTCCACAGTTATGGAGGAAAATACAGTTTTCACAACATGTACTGTTTGTTTAGAAGAGATTACATTTTGGTGATCCAAATGTATTTATTTGTCATCAATTCTATTTATATCTGGTTTGTGCTCTTTGTAAATTTAAAAAAAAAAAAGTAGTTTCCTGTCACCATGTCAGTTTCAGCCTAGCACCCAGAAATTGGGCTGTGTTCTTTCTGACTCACCACCAGACTTCACTCAAGGTAACTGATAACAATGAAGGGATTAGGACTCCACTGGCAATTGTTTCCTTAATGGAGAAGGCTCTCTCTGGAAATTTTCTGTGGCTTTGCTGCTGACAATGGTAAAAACTTGCTTTGTGTCTGTGAAATTTTGAGATATAATTTATAAACTATGCAAGTACAGACACAAAACCATTATTTTGTGCTTAAATAGCATCTTTCTTGTAAGGATACCAGACCCATTTAATACAGCAACAAAATTAATCAATATAGTATAGCTCCATGACACGGCTTTTATACACCTCTCATTATTTCCTGTGCCACATCATTTGTGAATGTACACAAACTTTATACGAAGGGAGAGAATAATACACTGTGAACTTGCTTTCAGTTGCAGTTGGTGAAGAGACATTCCTGAGATGAAAATACATCACTTCAGGTATCCAAGTACAATATAATGGAATTTTTTCATCCAGCATTAACCAGTACTTAATTATTAGCTGGCCAAGGTTGGCAGTCTTATAGTGAAGAGAAAGGAATCTCTGATGGATAGTCCCATGGAAAACCAGAAGGCTGAACAAGGTGGCATCATGTCAGCTCAGGCTTCTGCTAATGAGAGAGGAGATGGTGATAAGAACCCAGCAGAAGAAGAAATTATATCAAAACTCAGTGGAAAACAATATGAGACAAGAAAAAATTCACAATATTTGCTGGAAAATGACAGCAGTGGGTGTTCTGCACTCATAGTGAACCGTTAGGACAATGCCACCAACAGTGACAGGCCCTGAAGGGTAACAGTATATTTGTTTTACAGTGGAAATCAGCACACTTAATGTGTAATGGTCTATATTATTGGTGATAACTGCATGTTTGACCAGGAGAATTTTGAAAACTTTTAATAGAATAGCCATTAAACAGTTTTAAGTCATTTAACAATTTAATGTTGAATTCTCAGAGCAATGCGGGTGTTAGCAAAAATCACATTCTCAACTATAAACCTTTTTAATATCTAATATACTTACCAATTAAAATTAACAATAGACAAGAAGAGTGTTCCAAGTGTTTTTCATGTAAGTAAATACTTATTTCTTGTTTTCTATCTCAGCATTTTTTTTTTTATTACTTAATAGTCTTGTATTTATGAAAAGAGTTCTGAAATGGATTTTTATTTGTAAGATCCCTAATTTGAATTTCTTTTTGCCACTGATACTTGGATAGCTGTTTTGTGAAGTAAGCCAGAAAGAAAAACACCAATACAGTATACTAATCATATATATGGAATTTAGAAAGATGGTAACGATAACCCAGTATGCAAGACAGCAAAAGAGACACAGATGTATAGAACTGTTTTGCACTCTGTGGGGGAGGGAGAGGGTGGGATGATTTGGAAGAATGGCATTGAAACATGTATAATATCATATATGAAACAAATTGCCAGTCCAGGTTCGATGCGTGATACTGGATGCTTGGGGCTGGTGCACTGGGACTTCCCAGAGGAATGGTATGGGGAGGGAGGAGGGAGGTGGGTTCAAGCTGGGGAACACATGTATACCTGTGGCAGATTCATGTTGATGTGTGGCAAAATCAATACAATATTGTAAAGTAATTAACCTCCAATTAAAATAAATAAATTTATATTAAAAAATAAAAACTAAATTTATTTTCTTCATTTGATAGATTAATTTGATAATTATTATAAATTGTCTCTTTTTTAATTGACGCATACCTTTACAAATGTTTCTAATACTGATTATGTTACACTGTGTCATATACCATGGTACACCATCGTGACACTTAAGGAGTTTATACAATAACATGTAAATGCAAAGTCCAAAGTACCTATAGAAGAGATATTCTCAGTATTCTGTAGAATGACATGGGAGAACACCGCTCTGTGCGTTGAAGAAAGTTCTTCACCAAGGACATGTGAATTGGCTTAGAATGAATAGAAGAATTGACTCAAAATGACTAAAAATACCTAATCGGCCTCGAGATCTATATCCACTTCTACATCTATACATCTATCTGTGAGTTTGTGCTAAGCTGCTTCAGTCATGTCCAACTCTTTGTGACCCTGTGGACTGTAGCCCACCAGGTTCCTTTGTCCATAGGATTCTCCAGGCAAGAATACTGGACTGGGTTGCCATGCCCTCCTCCAGGAAATCTTCCTGACCCAGGAATTGGACCCATATCTCCTGTGGAATCTTTACTACTGAGCCACTGGGGAAGCACCTATACATCCATATCTATGCTTATATCTATATCAGTTCAGTCGTCCAGTTATGTCTGACTTTGCAACCCCATGGACTACAGCACGCCAGACCTCCCTGTCCATCACCAACCCCTGGAACTTACTCAAACTTATGTCCATTGAATCAGTGATGCCTTCCAACCATCTCATCCTCTGTTGTCCCTTTCTCCTCCTGCCTTCAATCTTTCCCAGCATCAGGGTCTTTCCAAATACATCAGTTCTTCGCATCACGTGGCCAAAGTATTGGAGTTTCAGCTTCAGCATCAGTCCTTCGGAATGAATATTCAGGACTGATTTCCTTTAGGATGAACTGGTTTGATCTTCTTGCTGTCCAAGGGATTCTCAAGAGTCTCCTCCCACAGCACAATTCAAAAGCATCAATTCTTCGGCACTCAGCTTTCTTCATAGTCCAACATTCATGTCTATATAAGACTACTGGAAAAACCATAGCTTTGACTAGGCAGACCTTTGTTGGCAAAGTAATGTCTCTGCTATTTAATATGCTGTCTAGGTTGGTAATAACTTTTCTTCCAAGGAGCAAGCATCATTTAATTTCATGTCTGCAGTCACCATCTTCAGTGATTTTGGAGCCCAAAAAATAGTTTGTTACTGTTTCCACTGATTCCCCATGCATTTGCCATCAAGTGATGGGAGTGGATGCCATGATCTTAGTTTTCTGAATGTTGAGCTTTAAGTCAACTTTTTCACTCTCCTCTTTCACTTTCATCAAGAGGCTTTTTACTTCTGCTTCACTTTCTGCCATTAGTGGCGTGTCATCTGCATATCTGAGGTTATTGGTATTTCTCCCAGCAATCTTGAGTGTTTCTCATGATGTACTCTGCATAGAAGTTAAATAAGCAGGGTGACAATATACAGCCTTGACATACTGCTTTCCCTATTTAGAACCAGTCTGTTGTTCCATGTCCAGTTCTAACTGTTGCTTCCTGATCTGCATACAGATTTCTCAAGAGGCAGGCCAGGTGGTCTGGTATTCCCATCTCTTTAAGAATTTTCCACAGTTTGTTTTGATCCACACAGTCAAAGGCTTTGGCATAGTCAATAATGCAGAAGTAAATGTTTTTCTAGAACTTTCTTGCTTTTTTGATGATCCAGTAGATGTTGGCAATTTGATCTCTGGTTCCTCTGCCTTTTCTAAAACCAGCTTGAATATCTGGAAGGTCACGGTTCATGTACTGTTGAAGCCTGGCTTGGAGGATTTTGAGCATTACTTTACTAGCGTGTGAGATGAGTGCAGTTGTGCATTGTTTGACATTGCCTTTCTTTGGGATTCCCTGGTGGCTCAGAGGGTAAAGCATCTGTCCGCAATAGTAGAGACCCGGGCTTGATTCCCTGGGTGGGAAGATCACCTGGAGGAGGAAATGCAACCCACTCCACTATTCAGGCTACAGTCCATGGGTCGCAAAGTGTTGGAAACGACTGAGTGACTTCACTTTCACTTTTCTCTGGGACTGGAATGAAAACCGACCCTTTCCAGACCTGTGGCCCCTGCTGAGTTTTCCAAATTTGCTGGCATATTTAGTGCAGCACTTTCACAACATCATCTTTTAGAATTTGAAATAGCTCAACTGGAATTCCATCACCTCCACTAGCTTTGTTCCTAGTGATGCTTCCTATGTATGGCCCACTTGATTTCACATTCCAGGGTGTCTGGCTCTAGGTGAGTGATCACACTATCATGATCATCTGGATCAGAAGATCTTTTTTGTATAGTTCTTCTGTGTATTCTTGCCACCCCTTCTTAATATCTTCTGCTTCTGTTAGGTCCATACCTTCTGTCCTTTATTGTGCCCATCTTTTCATGAAATGTTCCTTTAGTATCTCTAATTTTCTTGAAGAGATCTCTAGTCTTTCCCATTCTATTGTTTTGTCTATTTCTTTGCATTGATTACTGAGGAAGGCTTTTTTATCTCTCCTTTATATCCATAGGTATCTAAACTTATACCTATATCAATATCTATGTCTATCCAGCTCTGTGATAGGTGCACAGTGTGCTGTTTCAAATTCATGTGTTCTGTAAAGTTAATGAATATGGGTTGATGCTGGAGCCCCTGGAAAGTACAGAGCCTGAAATGATACTGAAGTAAGTAGCGGCTCCATTGTGAAAAGACTTATACATCATCTTAAGGAAATGGAATCATTGTGTAGTTGTAATCAAAAGGAGGTAATTCTGTAGATGAATAGCCTTGAAGCAAAGAAATCAGTTAGGGAGCTGTTGTAACATTTGTAGCCATAGATCATAAAAGAAAAAACTAAAAATGTGACAGGGCATTGGATTCCAGAGACTTTTAGTATGAACAATCAAGAGGACTTGTGTAGTAGTTGGGCATGCAGGCTGGTAACCTGGAAGAGTGACTGAGCATTAGCTCTGTTCTTCTTGGACAGCAGACCTAAGTACACCATGGTGAACAAAACAAACAAGAAACAAACTCTGCCCTCTCAGATGTTATATTTCAATGAAAGATGTAGATAAGTAAATAAGACACTACATGGAACCCCCTGGGCAAAGTGGAACAGTGGGAAAACTCTTGTTGCTCAAAAATAGTGGGCTTAGCTGAGATGCATTCTTTAGGGGAAAAATATTGAGTTCAACTTTGGAGACACTAATATGGATTCAATTGTGCAGCTCTGAAGGAAGTGGACCAGGTACAATTGAGTGCCTGTGTTTAAGGTGATAGATCTTGATTTGAAAGTCAGTTAGTATAGTTTAGCTGATGCATCAAATAAGAGGGTTTATATCTCAAGAATGATATCTTAAGAAGAGGTCAAGGACAAAGATGGAAACTTGGAGAACACCATATTTTAGGGAAACTTCCCTGGTGGCTCAGATGGTAAAGCATCTGCATGTAATGCAGGAGATCTGGGTTCAATCCCTGGGTCAGGAAGATCCCCTGGAGAAGGAAATGGCAACCCACTCCAGTACTCTTGCATGGGAAATCCCATGGATGGAGGAGCCTAGTAGGCTACAGTCCATGTGGTTGCAAAGGTTCAGGCACGAAAGAGGTCAGGGACAAAGATGAAAACTTGGAGAACACCATGTTTTAGAGACATAGAGAAATAAGAACTAAAACTGGACACTGAAGAGGCAATATCATGTATGTAGGAGAATCACTTAAAAGGATGTCAAATAAGCCAAAGCTGGAAAGAACTTTAAGAAATAGGGCCATTCATGGATGCATCAAGTTCAAAGAAATAAGAATGAAAAACCAGTTTTTGGTTTGGCTTCAATGAAGTTGGAAATCTACACAGGTGTGTTGCAGTTATTAAAAAAAAATACTTCAGAAGCAATGGAGAACATGAACGGATCATCCAAATTTTGACATAGTTGTTTTAATGAAGTAGATCATAGAGAAAGATTTTGGGGGGGGGGGAGTTCCACCTGGTAAAACTCTTTATTTGTCTGAATTTCACTTGAGATCAATTGTACATATATATATTTGAAAGATTTTTGTCTCTGAAGAGATGTTTTTCAAACATAGCATCTTACTTTTTTTCTATCTTTATCTTTGTTGTTGTTACAAGGAAGATTGTATTTTAGGAATTCAATTTCTGGTGCCTAATCCATACATAAGATGGATATAGATATTTTGTTTATCAAAATATTGTATATGAGCTTCTCTGATGTGCCAGACTGTAAAGAATCTGCCTACAGTGCTGGAGACCCTAGTTTGACCCATGGGTCGGAAAGATCCCCTGGGTAAGAAAAATAGCAATCCACTCCAGAATTCTTGCCTGAGAAATCCCATGGACAGCTGAGCCTGACAGACTACAATCCATGGGGTTTCAAAGAGTTGAGTACAACAGACTGACTAACACACACATATAAATATATAACATTTTATTCTGACAATTTAAAAATGACTTGTTCTTAAAGCAAAAAGCACACTATAACACAGAGCCCTTACTACAGGATGTGTATCAGCTTATAACAACACGACACTTGCCAATTCCCAATTGAGGGAAGCCAAGCAGCTTGAATGTTTACAGAATAAATTAAAGTCACAGGAAAATTTACTCATTTAATTTGGTCCCAATTAGAGTGATTCTCCTCGAATAAAATCTGCTAAGATTAGTCATACCTAACATCTTTATGTCTTCATTAATAACACAAATGAACATAACTAAAGTGCACTGTTATGGTCTTAATTGTAAAACACTGTCTGTTATAAATACATTGTCACAAATGATGAGTCATATATAATAAAATCTTAAAACTCAAGTCACTGCTGCTAGATGCGACTGTGACACCATATATGATTTCATTCTAACAAATAAAAAGGAAAAAAGAGTCCTCCATGCAATTTATACTATTGTTTAGAAATTATTTACTAAAACTGAAATAATAAAATACCAACCAAAAAGAAATTATACCTCAGGTTGATTTAGGAACTTACAGAGCAAATTAAAATATATTTTAGCTGTTTTCAGATAAAAAGCCCAAATCAAAAAAGTCTTCTGGGGGTAAATTCTTTCATTCAAAAAAATACATAAATAAATAATTCTTTTCTGAAAACAAAGAATGTATCTCTAAACCAACTGATGGACTGGCATGATTCTTAACTATTATAATGAGAATGCAAAGTTATTTTTACAACTTTTTTACAACTTCTTACAAGTTTAATTTGGCATATGCATATTTTTAATTCTCTTGAATTTTCTGCAGATGAATGTTTAAATTTGTTCTTCCAAAATTATTTGTTTAACATATAAAAAACTGAGCAGAATGTTTTTTTATTTTGTTTTATGCTTGTAGATATGAATTTTAATTAACTCAGAAACAGGTGATAAGACTAGTAGCATATAGAATGTATGTAGTTAATAGAAGCAGAACTAGAGACAATTAGTGAAATTCGTGTTTTTTTTTCCTACCGAAAAACTGTATCCTAAATACTAATTGTATGTGCCAGCCCAATAACTGCAAATATCACTAATAGCATCATTAAGTAATCTAGCACTACATTTTAAGCACTAAATAGAATTACTGATTTGGTATTACATTGGCTATGCCATAGGTACAGTGTCTCTATACCATACTCTTAAAATTACTTAATGACTTCTAAGATTTTTGATTATTGTATGCATTTATTTTAAGTGATAAAGAACTAGAAAGTGTTATGAAATAAAAGCACTGTCCCCTAATGACTCCAAAAATGAAATATAAGAAATGTATTACCTCTGGAGAAAGAGATGGCAACCCTCTCCGGTATTCTTGCCTGGGAAATCCCATGGACAGAGGAGCTTTGCAGGTTACAGTCCTTGGGGTAGCAAACGAGTCCGACACAACTGAGCAACTAAACAACAACAACATGACTTTTTTATCTTAAAGATCTATATATTTTACCTTTCGTACTTTATATTATCCAAAGAGTCTGGCATGAATTTTGTTTTGAGAGTAGAGGCAGTGGACTTCTGATATTTCTTGTAGTTTATTTATTCATATAGAAGAAACAGTGTCTATTTGACATATGATGTATGGAGAACGAATGAATTTGTTTCCTTCTGTTCTGTTTGCAATGTCTTCTTTATTGTCTTCCCGACCTTTCATCAGTCCTTCCTTCTCTTTTTGTTATCTTCAGTTTTTAATTCTTCAGCAAAGATATATATAAAACCCCAAAAGAAAAAACAACAGTAGCCTCTCTATTCTGAAAAATGTATTTATTTTAAAAGCTTTAAGGACCGAGATGGTCAATCTTCCCCCCACTCCACTGGTTTCTTTTTTTTTTTTTTTCTAATTTATTTTTTTTTTTTAGAAGGATAGTTGATTGACAATCTTTATGGTCTAAGAACTGCTTTGCACTCTTAATTAATATGTTAATGTCCCCAAATTTTTGTTGTTGTTATTGACTACATCTGTTGAATTTCATAATTTAAGAAATTAAAATGAGAAACTTGAAAACAGTTATTTATAATACATTTCAAACTAGCAATAATGAATCATTGTTTGCTAGCATAAACATTTTATGAAAATGGCTGTATTTTTCAAAAAAAAATAGTGAAAAGCTTAGCATCATTTTATGTTTATCAAAAGTTAAAAAGTATCTGCCTTAATAGAAGATGGATGGATTCTCATGTCTGCTTCTGCATTTAATCTGTTGCAATAAATGGGATGTAGCTGCTGGAAAACTCCACTCTACACGCATGAGAGAATTAAAGTATAAAAAAAGCAAATACCATGTTAGCCTTGTTGTGAACATAGTTTGATTTCACATACCTCCTAAAAGGGTCATCAACATCCCAGATCCTAGGACCTCCTTTTAGAAATCACTAATGTTGGTTAATGTCAGTTTTATAAATCAGAATGATTTAACTGTGTTAAGATTAAAACATTTATTATTATGTCCATATATTTACACAGATTTGATTCTTTGTATGTATGTGTTAGCCATTCAGTCATGTTTTATTCTTTGCGACCTCATGGACTATAGCCTGCCAGCCTCCTCTGTCCATGGAATTCTCCAGGAAAAATTACTGCCAGACCCAGTGATCGAACCTGGGACTACTGCATTTACAGGCAGATTTTTTACTGTCTGAGCCACCAGGGAAGCCAAAATAGCTAATGTAAATTCACTGTACAGAAAGCATTTAGGACTTCCCTGGTGATTTAGTTGTCAACAATTCACCTGCCAGTGCATGGGACACAGGTTCAATCCCTGGTTCAGGAAAATTCTACCTGCTCTGCTGTGGAGCAACTAAGCCTCTATGTCACAACTAGAGAGTAACCTCAGCTCACCACAACTAGAGAATGCCCACATGCATCAATGAAGATCCAGTGTGGCAAAAAATAATAAAAAAATTTAAAAAATTTAAAAAGAAAGCATTTAGCTACCTAGTTTGTAGGAATACAGGCTTCAGTGGTAACTAGCATTTTCTAAAAGGTACTTTTCTATTCCTTATAAAGCAAATACTTCAGCAGTGTGACACAACATTCCATATAACCAGTAGGAAAACTAACATTACAATTAAGTCTTCTAGGGTTTAGAGGCACACATGCATATGCACATGCATACAAAAATCTAGTAAGTAAAGAAATGTAACCTAAAGGTGCAATTACATTTTAGAAATTTTTGTTCTAAGGCTAAAATGAATTAAGTGAACCCACATAAATTTGAGCTACCCTTAGTCAACTTTGAGCACAATTGTAATTAAATAATCACCAGGCTTGCATAGAAAATTGAAAGGCAGTTTAAGTATTTATGACTCTGAAAAGATTTAAAGGAGCAAACCTCCTCCTAAGATATAGACGTTTTTAATAATGTTTTTACCAGTTCTCTTTCCCATCTCTTTTCCCAAGTCCTCTCTCATCATTTCACAACCCCAGCAGTCACCTCAATAACTCTAATTTTCTAAATACTCTGATTCTCAGATCACATATGTTCCTGTTTTGTTTAGTGAACTGAACTGAACTGAACTGATTTCTTCTTTTTCTATTTTCCATCATCCTTTTAATTTGTCTTCTTACACTAACTCTGCTTCATAATATGACTCAGTATAGAACCCTTGGCTCTGACAGTTCCATTTTCCTTCCTTTCACCAACAATAGGGACAGCAAATACTGAGAGGCTGAGCAAGCAGAAACAAAATTTGTAGTGAGTGGGGTGGATAGGTGGAAGAGCTGTGAATTTTTGTTTGATTTTTGTTCTTGTTAAAGCAAAATAATGAATTACGAAATAAAAAATGAAGGATGGTATTTCAACTTTAGTTTTCCAGTTGCTTCTACTATGCATGAACATTGGAAGGTTTTTTCTTGTTTGTTTGCTTCATTTTTTTCCCTCTGCTTCCTGATATGCCTCCACTTACTGATGCTATGGAAACTAGGAGTGATTCTGAGAGGTGATAGCAATGTTCCCTGATATTACCTACTCAAGCCCTTCCAAGAGTTTTGTTAACCTAGTTTTTTAGTTAAATAGCATCCTCTAACACTGTAGAGTGACCTTTAATTGTATATCATCTAAAACACAATCCAATTCCGTTTTTGGACAAACTAAAAAAAAAAAAAAAAACCCTTTTGAAAGAATGTATCACTTCATCATTCCTTTGGTTATAGGCTCAAACCTGAGCAATTTGTGGAGAACGCATAAGTAAAATGTGGTGAGCTAAATATTTTTAGGTGGAAAGAAATAACAACTTAGAAACATATAAAAAAGCATGAATATATCTCCAAATATTGATGTTGAGAATAAAAGGAACAAAATAACAATTCATATTTAAATGTAATGTTTGTAAATTAAAGCACACACCCTCAACAGCATCCCATATTTGATAATGTTTCATGCATATTTCAGAGCACATTAGGTAAGGAAAATAGGTGCATATGGGGATGGAGAGGTACAGGGAAACAGACCAGAAGAAAAGGAGGAAAACAATACAATAAAAAGAAATTGAATAATGGCAAAATCAATACAGTATTGTAAAGTAAAAAAAAAAAGAAAAAAGAAATGGAATAATAAACAAAATACAGGAAAATACAAAAGGGATAACTTTGAATGAACATATGAATACAGTGTACTAGTATGAGATGAGAAGTAAAAAGGAGTATAAACTCTAAAAGTCAGAAAGGAAACAATAAATACAACATACAAGAAATGTTTTAATCAGTGTTTGTTTTGTCAAAGTTCATCCTAGTATTTCCAAATTTGATTTTTTACCTTACTTCTTTATTTTACTGAAATTTAGGTTTTGAACTTCATTGTTTCCATATATATACATCTTTCTTATGTGAATATTCAGGTCCCTTGTACCTGTATCTGAATTCCCCAATTACCTGTGCTTTCTAAAACAACAATTAAATTAAAATGCAAAAGCTAGCCAGTGAAGACTCTGGTGTCCTGAGCACTGCTACTGCTAAAGTCTCCTTTTGACTGCACAGGATCCAGTCAAAGCATGTGGGCCTGCATGCTTCCCATGCCAAAGCCTATCAGAATCAATCATGGGTGCCCCTGCCTGAGGCAGGAAGCCAGTAATGCTGGCAGGGGGCTACATGCTAAAGCATGTTTTAGGAGCGCAGATCTGGAGAGAAGACTGCTGTTGGCTGCACAGAAACAAACTGAGGAAACTGAAATGAAGGGCGTTATGGCTAGAAATGCTCCTCAAGGAAGCCTGATCTACCCTGGAAATGAGGCGTCATTGTAGAGTGGCATGTAAGGGGCTGGGCCGCCATTGCAGCACCCTTCTCTAACCACTAGAGCTCGTCTCTTTGGGCACTGGGAGGGATGTCCTCCAGAGGGAGCATTACCAAGTTGTTGCAACTTCCTGCTGGTCCATGCCACCACAGGAACTTCACACACACCCCAGCTGTGGCTGCCTTATCTCACACTGGCCTGAGTGCATAAGTGCCCTAATTAGCCTGAGAGTCCCAATCAGCCACTGCTTTCACCCCATCTCAACTGGGCAAGGAAAAGATGCCTGAGGGTGGCACACATGCAGAGGTTGGGCCAAAAAAAAAAAAATGAGAAAGTGCAGCCACAGGGTTTGTGAGACTAAGGAAGAGGAATGGCAGTCTCTCTGTGCAGCTGTCTCCCCCACAGATTAAATCCCCTTGGTCTGCTTGGTAAACCCTGTGTCTGTGGAATATATGGATGGACAATGAGTAACCCCACAATGGAGAAAGTTGTGATATAACTGGTATAATTTTGGCAACGATGGATTTTGGGGGCATGTACACATGGGCAGTAGGCCAGTACAGAGTGCGGTGCCTCCATAGTGCCCAGAGTTAGTCCATAGCTCTGACAAGGTATTAGAGGGCCTCCTGGGGAGATGGGGATTGGCTGTAGTTCACTGTACTGGTAAAGAAACTGAGAGTGGGGCCTCAGGAACATATAATTATTAATGTTACATTTTGTTTTATCTTTTGTTCTGTTATTTTGTGTTTTTTACTTTTTTATCTTTTTAAATATATTTTTTTAGTTTACTGTTTGGTTATGTCTTTTTCTTGTTTTTGTTTTTCTTCTTTCTTTTAATTCTTTTTTCTTTTGATTGTTACTGTGTTTTGTTTTATGTTTCCTTTCCTTTTCTTTTTTATTTTGAGTTTGCTTTCTGTTTTTTATTTTTGTTCTTGTTAGATTTCTTTTTGTTTGTTCTTATTATTCAGTTATTGGTTGTTCTAGTGCTTTTGTTTGCTATTGCTATTATCATTTATCATATGTTTTATTTGTCTATTTTCTTTTCCTCTCTTATTTATTTATTTAATTTTTGGCTGCACCATGTGACTTGTAGGGTCTTGATTTCCCAGCCAGGTTTGGGGCTGAGCTTCTAAGTCTGAGACACTGGACCACCAGAGATTTCCCAGCCCTAGGGAATGTTAATCAGCATGAACTCTCCTGGAGGACTCCATCTCAACAACAAGGCTGAGTTCTCCCTAGAGCTGCAGACTCTAGTGGTGGATGCCCCATGCCAAACAACAAGCAAGAGTGGAACACAGTCCCACCTATTAGCACATAAGGCTGCCTAAAGTGGTAATAAGATCACAGACACCTGAACACACAGAACCTGATGAAACCCAGCCCATTAGATGAAAAGGACTCAGCTCTACACACCAGAGGGTAGGCAACCTTCCCTCCCACCAAGAAGCCTGCGGAAGCCAGTGGACCAATCTCACCCATCAGTGGGCAGACACCAGAAGCAAGAAGAACTATAACGCTATAGACTGCAGAGAGGAAACTAGAAATACAGCCAGTTAGACAAAATGAGATGATAGAGAAATATGTTGCAGATGAAGGAATAAGGTAAAAATCCACAAGGCCAAATAAATGAAGAGTAAATAAGCAATCTCCCAGAAAAAATAATTCAAAATACTGATAGTAAAGATGATCCAGATCTACAAAATAGAATGGAAACATGCACTGAAAAGATACAAGAAATGTTTAACAAGGACCTTGGAGAACTAAAGAACAATGATGTACAATGCAATAACTTAAATGAAAAACACACTGGAAGAAATCAATAACAGAATAAGACAGAACAGATAAGTGAAGTAGAAGATAGAATGATGGAAATAATTTCCATGCAGTAGGATTAAAAAAGGAATTTAAAGAAATTAGGACAGTCTCAGAGCCCTCTGGGGCAACGTTAAATTAACCAACATTCAATTTATAGAAATCCCAAAAGAAGAACAGAAAGAGAAAGGGCCTGGAAAAAATATTTTAACAGATTATAATTGAAAAATGCTTTAACATGGAAAAAGAAATAGTCACCCAATTCCAGGAAGTGCAGAGAGCCCCACAGAGAATAAATCCAAGAAGAAACATGACAAGACACATATTCAACAAACAAGCAAAAACTAGCTATAAAGAAAAATATTAAAATCAACAAGGGAAAGAAAGCAAATAAAATACAAGGGAATCCTTATAATGTTAACAACTTACTTTTTAGGAGAAACTCTGCAAGCAAGAGGGATAGGCAAGATATATTTAAAGGGATGGAAGGGAAAAAGAAACAACAAAGATTATTTTACCAAGCAAGGATCTCATTCAGATTTGATGGAGAAACCAAAGTCTATACAAACAAGCAAAAACTAAGAGAATTCAGCACAAAGAAACCAGTTTAATGACAAATGCTAAAGGAACTTCTCTAATAAGAAATACAAGAGAAGAAAATGACCTATAAAAACAAACCCCAAACAATTAAGAAAATTATAATAAGAATATACATATTGATGACTACCTTAAATGTCAATAGATTAAATACTTCAACCAAAAGACACAGACTGCCTGAATGGATACAAAAGCAAGACCTGTATATATGCTGTTTATAAGAGCCCATTTCAGACCCAGGAACACATACAGACTGAAAGTGAGGTGGTGGAAAATGATATTCCATGCAAATAGAAATCAAAAGAAAGTTGGAGTAGCAAGACTCATCTCAGAAAAAAATAGACTTTAAAATAAACAACATTACAAGAGCAAGGAAAGACAGTAAACAATGATCAAGAGATCAACCAAAAAAGAAGATATAAAAATAGTAAATATTTACAGAACAAACATAGGAGTACCTCTCTACATAGGCAAATGTAAACAGTCATAAAGTGGAAATCAACAGTAAGATTATAATAGTGGGAGAATATAACACCCCACTTACACCAAAGCACAGATCATCCAGACAGAAAATTAATAAGGACAGTTCAGTTCAGTTCAGTCACTCAGTCAACTCTTTGCAACCCCATGGACTGCAGCATGCCAGGCCTCCATGTCCATCACCAACTACAAGAGCTTGCTCAAACTTATGTTCATTGAGTCGGTGATGCCATCCAACCATCTCATCCTCTGTCATCTCATTCTCCTCCCACCTTTAATCTTTCCTAGCATCAGAGTCTTTTCCAATGAGTCAGTTCTTCACATCAGGTGGCCAAAATATTGAAGTTTCAGCTTCAGCATCAGTCCTTCCAATGAATATTCAAGACTGATTTTCTTTAGGATTGACTGGTTTGATCTCATTGCAGTCCAAGGGACTGCAAAAGTCTTCTCCAATGCCACATTTCAAAAGCGTCAATTTGATGCCCTCAAAAGCATCAATTAAATAAGAACAAACAAATGTTGAATGGCACATTAGATCAAATAGACTTAGTTGATACTTACAAAACATTTCATTCATTATAGGAGTAGAAAGTATGCACTTTCTACTCCAGTGCACACAAATCACTCTCCAAGAGAGATCTTATCTTGGGTCACAAGTCAAATCTAAGTAAATTTAAGAAAACCAAAAAACAAATTATATCAAGCATCTTTTCCAACCACAATGCTGTGAGATTAGAAATCAATTATAGGGAAAAAAGCTGCAAAAACACAAACACATATAGGCTAAACAGTGTCATACCACATAACCAATGGTTCAGTGCAGAAATTAAAGAAGAAATAAAATAATTTCCTAGAAACAAATGACAATGAGAACAATGACCCCAAACTACTTGATGCAGCAAAAATAATTCTAAGTGGGAAGTTTATGGCAATATAGTCTCACCTCAAGAAATGAAAATTCTCAAATAAACAACATTACACCTAAAGCTACTAGAGAAAGAAACACAAACAAAACCCAAAGTTAGTAGAAGAAAGCATAAAGGCAGATAAGAAATTAATAAAATAGAAACAAAGCAATAGCAAAGGTCAATGAAGGTAAATATGGTTCTTCTAGAAGTTAAAATCAATACACTTTTAGACAGATTCATTAAGGAAACAAGAAAGAGGACTCAAATCAATAAAATTAAAATGAAAAATGAGAAGCAACAAAGACATCAGGAAATGCAAAGTATTCTAAGAGACTACTACAAATATATTCCAAAAAATGGACAACCTGGAAGAAATGGACAAATTTCAGAATGGTATAACCTTCCAAGACTGAGCCAGGAAGAAATAGAAAATATGAACATTCAGTCATAAATGATTAAATTAAATCTGTGGTTAAAAATATTCCAGCAACAGAAGTCTAGGACCAGATGGTTTCACAGGTATATTCTATCAAACATTTAGAAAGGAAATAAAAGTTATCTATTGCTGGGGTCCAGCTCCAGTGGATCCAGGGAATTTGAAGTGGGGACAGCACTGGCGAGGAGAACTTATTTCTTTATTAATATAGAAATGTAAGATTAGATTAGGAAGAAATAATATAGCAGGAAAATTAAGTGGAGAAAAAAGACTGAATAACCTGGTTTACATGGGAAGCCAATAAAGTTCCAGACAAGGAGCTTGCACCATCTACGTTAGGCCACCGGCTTCCTCTTGAATATTGGGGGGTGCCCCGCCCTGGGCTCCCCCTCGCATGGATCTTAAAAGCCAGGACAAGTAAGTAGACATGGTGAGCCTCCACACCCCAGATGGGAATTCAGCCAGAAATTAGAGAGGAGACACGGGGGAAACCAGTCCAGCCACTGGACCGTCCTCTATTGTTCAAAAGGCCTTTTATACTTTTTGATTATACATAGAGATCAATGGGTAACACAAAGTTATGCAGCGTTAGCAGCCCAGACTCTTATCAAAACCAGGCTTTTCTCTCTGCATACCTAGTTGTATACACAAGTCTTAGGTAATTTACATCATCTTCCGGCCAAAAGGGCCAATTAACATTTTACAGCCTTTTTTTCTGATAAGAGTTTGTCAACCAGAAGACTTATTTGTGTTGATCTTCCCAAAGTCCGGTGCCACTCTCAGAAAGCACTAAATAAAGTTACATTCTTACATAGCAAGGACACAAGAGGAGTGCAGTGATATATAACAAAGAGAAAAGTAATTAACTCAAAAGTCTAGTGTTGCTAACATCAAAACTATTATATATCTTTTTCCATATCCCATTTACATTGATTAACATCCTCCCAGGTGCCTAAAAGATAAAGAATATGGAGGCCTGGTGGCAATCATTGAGTCAACAGTGAAAACCCATCACCGATATGATTTTTAGCTCTTAGAAAAGGCTCTGTATCTTAAGATGCTTTAAGCTCTGTGCCTCTCACGGTTGGGGGGCTGTAAGCAATTCACAAGCTATAAGAGGTCCGGGGAACTTGTTAGGCAAGCTAGAGAGCTATCAGGGGGGTTTTGAGCTGAAACATCCCTTTCAAATGCAGAAGACTAAAGCCCTGATTTAACTTTTTCCAGAGAATATCAGAAGAGTGGAAAAGCAGGCAGATTCTTATTTTTTTGGGGGGGGTAGATGCTCAGGAAATTCCAGGGGGAAAACCTGAGGTCTGATTAGCCTTGCCATCAGAGCTCTGCCGCATGACCTTGTCACGGGTGGAATTCCTCATGCTGGCTCCCAGCAATCTATCACAAACTCTTCCAAAAAAACTCACAGAGGGAAGAATACTACTAAGCTCATTCTATGAGGCTACAATCACCCTGATACCAAAACCAGAGGTAGAAAGAAAATTAAGGCCAATATCACTGATGAAGATATACATATAAATCCTCAACAAAATGCTAGCAAACAAAATCCAACAACACATGAAAAGGCTGATATACCATAATCAACCAGATTTATACCAGTGACGCAAGAATTCTTCAATATACACAAATCAATCAATGTGATACACCATATTAACTAACTGAAGAATAAAAAACAGATGATTATTAGAGGGAAACTACCTCTATAAATATAAGCATTTTAATGAGACAAACCAACACAATACATCATTGTCAATGGTGAAAAACTGAAAGCATTTCCTCTAAGATCAGTAACAAGACAAGGATGTTCACTCTCACCACTTGCATTCAGCATAATTTTGAAAATTCTAGCCATAGCAATCTGAGAAGAAAAAAATAAAAGAATCCAAATTGGAAAAGTACAATTGTAACTGTTTGTAGATGATATGATAGTCTTCACAGAAAATCCTAAAGCTGCTACCAGAAACTGCTAGAGCTAATCAGTGATTTTGGTAAAAGTGTAGGATACAAAATTAATACACAGAAATCTCTTGTATTCCAATACACTAACAATGAAAGATCATAAAGATAAATAAAGGAAAAATCCAATTTACTATTTCAGCAAAAATAAAATAACAGGGAATAAACCAGGGTGATTGTTGCCTCATGGAATGAGATTTGATTTCTTTCAAAGAAATCAAAGATGACACAAACAGATGGAGAGATATTCCATGTTCTTCAGTTGGAAGAATAAATATTGTAAAAATAATATACTACAGAAAGCCATCTACAGATTCAATGCAATTCCTATCAAAATTACTAAGGGCATTTTTCACAGAATTAGAGAAAAAAAAAATTGTACTTTGTAAGAAACACAAAGGACACTAAATAGCCAAGGAATCTTGAGAAAGAAGACAGAGCTGGAGATATCAGGCTCCCTGAGTCCACACTATACTACAAAGCTACAGTAATCAAGAGAGTATGTTAGTGGCAAAAAAAAAAAACAGAAATGTAGATCAATGAAACATGATAGAAAGCCAAGAGGTAAACCTATGCATCTATTGCCACCTAAACTATGACAAATGAGGCAAGAATATACCAGGGAGAAAGACAGACTCTTTAATAATCAGTGCACGTAAAAGAATGAAATTAGTATATTTCTTAAAACCATACACACAAATTTATTCAAAATGGATTAAAGACCTAAAATGTAAAAACAGACACTTATAAAACTCTTAGAGGAAGAGACAGAACACTCTTTGACATAAATCCCTGCAAGATTTTCTTGTCCCACTTTCTAGAGAAATGAAAATAAAAAGAAAAATAAACAGATTATTCCTAATTAAACTTAAAAGCTTTTTCACAGCAAATAAATAATAAACAAGACAAAAAGAAAATCTTCAGGAACTTTTCTGGTGGCTCACTGATAAAAAGAAAAATCCACTTGCCAATGCAGGAGACATGGGTTTGATCCCTGATCCAGGAAGATCCCATGTGTGGCAGAGCAACTAAACCCAGAGTCACAACTACTGAGCCTGTGCTCTAGAGCTTGGGAGCCACAGTTACTGAGCCTATGTGCTGTGACTACTAGAGCCCATGCACCCTAGAGACCATCCCCTGCAATGAGAGAAGCCACTGCAAAGGGAAGCCCACAGAATGCAATCAGAGAATATCCTCCATTTCCTGCAACTAGAGAAAAGTCTCCATGCAACAGTGAAGACCTAACATGGCCAAATAAATAAATGAATGAATAAATAAATAAGAAAATCCTCAAAATGGAGAAAATATTTGCAAATGAGGCAACTAACAAGTGATTAATCTCCAAAATATTCAGAAAGCTCATGTAGCTCAATTAAAAAAAAAAAGAACAAAAGCAAACAACTGAATCCAAAAATGGGTAGAAGACCTAAATAAATATTTCTTCAAAGAAGACATATAGATGGCCAAGAAATAAAAAAAAAAAAGATGCTCAGCATGACTCAGTATTAGAGAAATGCAAATCAAAAGTACAATGAGGTGTCACCTCACACCAGACAGCATGGCCATCATCATAAAATCTACTACCAATAAATGCTGGAGAAAAAGGAACCCTCTTACACTGTTGATGGGGATGTATATTGATACAGACACTATGAAGAACATAATGGAGATTCCATAACAAACTAAAAATAGAGCTACCATAACTCTGCAGTCCTACTCCTGGAAGAAAACTATAATTCAAAAAGATATATGCACCCAATTTTCATTACAACAGCCAGGACATAGAAGCTAACTAAATGTTCATCAACAGATAAATGGATAGAGAAGATGTTGTACATATATACAATGGAATATTAGCTCAACCATAAAAGGGAACAAAATTGTGCTATTTGCAGAGACATGAATGGAACTAGAGGCTGTAATACAGAAGGAATTTAGTCAGAAAAAAAAATACCATATAATATCACTTATATGTGGAATACAAAAACAAAAAAGTAATACAGATGAACTTATTTGCAAAACAGAAACAGAGACACATGTGTAGAGACAGAGTATGGATACTAGGGGTGAAGGAGGGTGGAATGAATTGGGAGATTGGGATTGATATATATACACTATTATGTTTAAAATAGATAACTAATGAGAACCTACTCTACAGCACAAGGAAGTCTTCTCAAAACTCTGTGGTGAGCTAAATAAGAAATAAATCCAAAAATTAAGGAGGGAATATATGTATATGTTTAGCTGATTCACCTTGCTAAATAGAAGAAGCAAACACAATATTTTAAAGCAATTATATTGTAATAAAAATTAATTGAAAATAAAATATAATGCAGAAGCTATATTTCAATAGCTATATTTCAGTTGCCTACATCTGCATTTTCAACATCTTTTACAAATATTGTATTTTTTGAATTGTTTTTAAATGAATTAACATTTCAATATTATGTTAAATGTGTTAACATTTAAATAAGATAAAAGAGATGCAGTATACTGCATGAATATTATTTTTTAAATACCAGATTTGTTGTCTTCTCTCCTAACCCATATAAATTTATAGCTTAGTAGATGATACAGGTGGGCCTTCAAAAAACGTTAGCCCTGCCCTTCCATTGCTACCACAAATGGCAGCATCATTTCTATTGCAGATAACTGATCAGTCTTTATTCTTTCCCACTCTCAGTTTTTTGTTTTGTTTTGTTTTGTTTTGTTTTGTTTTGGAGAAGTAACAGGTTCAGCTCCAAGGGACATGTCATGATTTTGCCTGAGCCAGTCATGATGATTCTATGCCTCTGCTTGGGACTGGTTGAGGAAAGGGCAATGATATATAAGTAAAGACTGCTTCAGAGATTCTATAAAAGATTTTCCTCCCTCATGGAGGCAAGAGTGGCATGAGGAATGCTCATTTGTTCCTCTTCACCCTTTCTCGAGCTGTGGGCACAATCTGAAAATGTGGTTTCTCTAACTGTATCAATCATCTTACTCCTACCAAAGAATAAGCCAAAGGACTAAACCAAACTGCTTAAAAATGGTAAAATGCTTAACATTACGAAATGTGAAAATAGAAATGTAGAGATTAGAATTCTTAATAATTTGCTTTACTCAATTATTTTTCATAGACTTTCTAATGTATTGCCAAAATCCTGTAATTAAATGACATTCTTATGAAATGTAAAAACACATGAATATTAATTAGAGGAAATAAGTATATGATTAATGAAGACAAAAGTGCTAAATTATTATATTGTTTCCTATATTCATAGAGTCTATCTGGAGGCAGGAATTATCTTACACAGTTTTAAAGTTGGGAGCAGATGGCTTACAGTATCAATATAAAATTTTAAAATAAAATTTCAAAATAACATAGGCTGAATCTATGAAACCTATCAAATATAATAATTTAGAAAATTGTCACTTGACTCATTAAATTATTATTAATTGCACAATAGGTTTGTAATGTACTTGGTTAAGAAATCCTTTAGGCCATAAGGCATTAATTAAAAATTCTTAAATTAGTAACAAGTCTCTATCAAATAATTTATTTTGAGGAAACAAAGATATGAGTTAAAAACTCCTTCAGGGATTCTTCACTACCGCCCTGACATAATAATGTAATTTTGAATTAGTAATAAAATACTTAAAATCGTGTCAAATTATTGTTTAGGAAAATAGTATTTCTCTCATACTTACTATTCTTATTTTCTCCCTTTTTTAAACATCTGTATGCATTCTGATGTTAGTGATTGTTTCCTCTCTAGCTCTTTTCTGGTCTATCCTTAAAGCAACCTCCTCCTTTCTTTATAAAACATAGATTTGATAGGCTAGTCACTTAAAATACTCAAATTGCCTCTCATCCCTGAATACACTACAGTGTCATTCAGTCATATGATTTGGCTGCTGCCGGAGTCCAGCTCCAGCAGCCAGGGGATCAGTGTGAAGGGATGAGCAGTGTCAGTGGGAAATGATGTAGCCTCTGACTTGAGGTACGGGACTACATGTTTATTTCAAGCATCAGGTTCTCTTTTATACCTTTTCAAAAGCATTAGGTCAGAGGTTTGACATTTTCAGTTCTCCCTCACCCAGATTATTGTCTCATTGTTTCCTTTCAAACAGAGTTCCTGCTTCAGTGATTCTCTCAGAATCATGTTTATTTGTGATTACATTGTAACTCATGCTTATGTCTGGGCTGCATACCACATTCCTCAGTTTATTTCTTATCTTTCTAAATCCTGCTTGCCCCTCATATCCTAAGCTCACTATCTCCTAAAAAGGCTTCTAACTATTCTTAATTATTCCTAAACCCTAAACTCAGCAAACTTCTTTTGCCATAAACATTTCCTTCACAAACAGGTCTCAGATAACAATCTTTCCCATGGCCTCAAGCTGCGGCCTACGTACTCAGCCTAGGACATTCTTTGCAAAAATCCTTGAACAAATGTCAATGGTTACTTTATAGATTATTTTTTGGGCACAACTGCAGAAGGGTTTGTGCTTTCTCATGCTCCTCTCAAGTACAATAAGCACGTTAACATTCTTTCCAGCCAACTCAACCAAAGAAAGGAAGAAATAAGTCAGAATCACAAGAGCTAACTCCTTCATCTTGGGTCCATGCCTGCAGAATGAGGAGAGGGGGCTGGGGCTGTGCCTCCATTTTGTCAGTAATGCCTAACACGGCTCCTGACAGGTTGCCATCTCTCTTTTTCACTCTTACTTCCTTACATTCAGAGACTACTCTCTGCCTACTCAACTAATGATTCCTTTTGAAATCCCTGTGCTAGAAGTGATCTCTTATTTCAATGTCTGTGCATGCTAAGTCACTTCAGTTGTGTCCAGCTCTTTGTAACCCTATGTACTGTAGCCCACCAGGTTCGTGTGTCCATGAGATTCTCCAGGCAGAAATACTGGAATGGGTTGTGATGCCTTCCTCCAGGGTTTCTTCCTGACCCAGGGATCCAACCTATGTCTCTTAAGTCTCCTGAGTTGGCAGGCAGGTTCCTTACCATAGTGCCACTTGGGAAGCCCCTCATGACCCACATTTTTACTAAATTTGACAATCACACTTCTTCATTTTTGTCAGTCTGCTGCTGCTAAGTCACTTCAGTTGTGTCCGACTCTGTGCGACCCCATAGACTATGTATGAGATAATATCTCATGGTAGAGGAAGCCGATTTATGTTTTTGTTCATTTTGTATAGGTTTACCATTTATAGCCTTGCTTTACATTTTTTCAGATCCAGATTATTTGTCAGCTATATGTACTGCACGTATCTTCTTTTCGAGAATGTGGAGGTTTTGGTTTTTTTTTTAATTTTTTGTCTATAGTACTTTTCATAAACCAGTTTTCTTACGTGTAATGAATGGAATATTTCAAGATTTTCTGTTAATGTTAACAATAAAATGTATTCATTGACAAGTACCACTTGTGCTGAAATGATAAGATACACTTTTTATGTTGTTTTCTAAAATGTTGTGGATTTTGTTTGTTGTGCACAATTTTTAAAAGGTTTTCCTTTCACATACAGGTGTGTGTTTCTCAAATTATTTTATTTTTCACATGGAGAATATTTTTTACAAGTCTAAATTTTTAAGAACTCCATACTTCACATTCCTCAGTAGTACCTTTGTGTGTGTGTGTGTGTGTGTGATATACTTGTATGCACACTCATATATGACTGACAAACTGGTGATTCTTTGAGTCAATACCACACTATTTTATTGATATAGTTTTATAAATTTTTTGATTTTTATAGGCAAAACTTCACATATTAATTTTATTTATCAGAATTGCCTTGGTTATTCTTATTTATTTGTGCTTCTTATACATTTTGTCTTACCAAGTTGCTCACAAAACTTTATGGTGGTTCTGTCTATGAGAAATCAAAAAAAATTCTCTACAAATGCATGGTATACAGATAGTTTAAATTTTTCCTAGTTACTTTTGTGTTTGTATTGTATTTGCTCTTAAAACTTCCATATTATAAATTATGTTTTGACCTTTCATTCTGATGCAGTAATTATAAGTATCATTGCTAATATGTAGAAATATAATGAATTTGTATATATTTGTTTTTCATCTTCTTAAGTTACTGAACTCACAATAAGCCTGTTGTAGGAATTTTTTTTAACTTTTAGATTGCTACAGTTTCCTATAGATAATCATATCATCTGAAAATAGGGACCGTTTTATTTTTTCCTTTCCAATCTGTATGCATTTTTATTTCCTCCTTTTGCCTTGTCTGTTGTTGTTGTTCAGCTACTCAGTCATGTGCTACTCTTTGTGACCCCATGGATTGCAGCATGCCAGGCTTTCCAGTCCTTCAGTATCTCTGGCCTTATTGCCTTTGCTCAAAATTCAAGTACTCTGTTGAATAAGAATGGTGAGAGAAAATACTTTTGCCTACTTCCTGATCTTGTGGAAAAGTCTTTTTGAACATTAAATATAGTGTTAAATGTCAACATTTTTAAGCGTTCCTTATCAAATTAATGAAGTTTTCCTCTAATTTTCTGATATTTACAAAAAAATCAATAGTGAATTTTATCAAGTGACTTTTTTTCATTAACTGAAATGATTATGTGTTTTTCCTTCATCAATCTACCAATGTAGATTATATTGATTGAGATTTGAATACCTGACCAGTTTCAAATGCATAGAATAAACACTGCTTGATCATTTCATATAACTCCTCCTATGTATTGCTAAATTATATTTATTGCCTTGATAATATTTTCCTGAGCGGTTTGGCCTCTATATGCATGAGAGTTATTGATATGTCATTTTCTTTTACTTTTCTTTTTTTTTTTTCCCCCTGTACTTTGAGTTTAGTAGCATGATAATACTAACTTCAAAAACTATATTAGGAAGTATTCCTTTTCTCTCATTTCTTAAAATGATTGGGTAGAATTGGTGATAATTTCTCATTCAATAGTTGATTAAATTCTTCAGTGAAATCTGGGTCTGAAAATTCCATTTTGGAAGAGTTTTAAATTATGAATATTCAATTTCTTTAATTTTGGTAACTACAATGACAATACTGATGTCCTGTGTTTTGTTCTCTTGACAATTTTTATCTTTTCTTCTTACTTGTCAAATTTATTGATCTCTTCAAAGAACAATATCTTTGTTTCATTGATTTTTCTCTATTGTTTTTCTATTTCATTGATTTCCACTCTTTATTACTTACCTCTTGCTTGCTTTTTTGTTGTTTAATATTTTTTTAAATATTTTATATCTATGTTTAATATTTTGTTCTATTTTTTCCTAGATTCTTGACATGTGAGCTTATGTTATTGATTTGAGACTTGCCCTCTTTTGTAATATATTCATTTAGAGCTAAAAGGTCCTGTCAATACAGCTATATCTGTGACCAATACATTTTTATATGCTGTGTCTTCATTTTCAGGTAGATATATGTATTTTTTAATTTCCCATGAGACTTACCTCCCTTAAACCATGGGTTATTTAGAAGTCCAATATATATTGCTCACATTTTATGTTACCTTCCTGTTAACTTTATTTGATTTTTAGTCTGATTTCATTGTGATTACAGAACACAATTTATATGATTTCAATTATTTTCAATTGCTTGAGGTTTGTTTTACCATCCATTTATGATCTACTTTTCATATGTTCTTTGCATACTTGAAAAAATTGTATGTTTTTTTTGTTGGATGGAGTGTTCTATAAATACCTAATTTTATCCTGTTTGTTGATAGTGATTCTGATATTCTTGCTGATTTTCCACTTATGTGTTTTTTCAATTTTTGAGAAAACTCTTGCTATCTGTAAGTGTAAATTTGTCTATTTCTCCTTTTAATTCTGTCATCTTTCAATTCATTCATTTTGCAACTATGTTGGTTGGCTTATACAAGTTTAAACGTATCAGGTCTTCTTGGTAGACCCATTTAACTTTGTCTCTCATAATCTTCTTTGCTCTGAAGTCAATTTTTTTTTTTGGCAATAATATACAAAATCATAGTTTCATTTGCTTAATATTTGGTGAAATATTTTCTATTGCTTTTCCTTTATAAAATATAAATTACTATGTTTTATATTTAAAGTTATTGTCATGGAGAGAGCATGTAGTTGGGCCATTAAAAATATTCTGCCAATTCCTGTCTAGTAGTTACTGTAGTTATACTCTTTGTATTCAGTGTAATTATTGAAATATTAAGGAGTAAGTCTGCTATTTTACTTTTTTTCTGATTTTTGTTTCTGTTTTATTCTATTTTCATACTTGAGCACTTTTTAGAATTTCATATTAATTTATCTACACTTTTGATTAGTATATCTCCTTTTACATGCACTTTTAATGGTTATTTTGAGTATTTCATTTATATATAAAACGTTGCAATCTACTAACATCATTATTTTACCACTTTTAGTGGCGTACAGAACACTTGCCTCTTTGTACATCACTTCACCTTACCCCATTTATAGTATAATTGTCAAGTATTTTCTCTATGTATGGAACCACATCACATAGTGCTATAATTTTTGCTTCAAGTACAAAACAAAAGTTAGAAAATCCACAGGAGAAAAATAAAGCCTATTGCATTTATCCATATTTTAACTTACTGTATCTTTTCCCTTCCTGGTGTTCCAGGTTTCTGCCTCTCATTATTTCTTGTTTAGAGAGCTTCATTTAGTCATTCTTTTATTACTCGGTCTGTTACCAAGAAGCTATTTTTGTATTCCTTCACCTCAAATGTTTTGATTTCTCCTTCATTGAAGAAGTATATTTTACTAGGATATCATTCTAGTTAACAGTATTTTTCAGTTTTTGATATTGTACTACTTCTAACTTCCATGTTTCTGGTAAGGAATCTACTGCCATTGAAACTACTTGTCCTCTACAGGTTGGATCTCAGAAGTTTTCTTTTCCTCCTGCCATCCTCAAGCTGTTTTCTGTGCTTAGGAAAAATATCGTGGTGTCTTGATGCTGACTTCATAAGGTTTATTTATCTTAAAATTTTCTCAACTTCTTTCATCTGGATGCTTATGTCTCTTGACAAATTTGAGATGTTTTCAGTGATCATATTTTTGAGTATTTACCCCCAGTTTTATTGAGATATGCTTGGTATATATTACTTTATAATAAGATGTACACAAAGAGATTCAACTTAGAGAAAACACGAAATGATTACCAAAATAAGTTTAGTGAATGTCCATAACCATATATAGATACAAAATATAAGAAAAATATTTTACTTGTGATAAGACCTATTAAGATTTTTTTCTCTTAACTTTAATTTTTTCATACAGCACTATTTATTGTTTTCATCATGCTGTATTTTACATTCCTTGTACTTATTTAACTTATAGCTAGAAAATGATACCTTTTAACTCTTCATCCACCCCTTTTCCCCGTTTGCTGTGGTAGCCACAAAATCTAGTCTCTGTTTCTATTTCTTTGCTTGCTTTTGGTGTACAGCCACAGGTGCACTAAGCCTGGGCAGCTGGGACCCTGCGCACTAAGCACAGGCGGGTGCCAGCAGTGCAACTGCGGCCAAGAGGAGCTACCGCATGTCCGAGGTCAGGGGCAGCAGCTGAGAGTGCCAGGCTGTGACAGTGTAGGAACGGTGGAGAGGAGCTACCACCCTAAGTCTGAGGTCAGGGGTGGCAGCAGGGAGGAGCTACTCCACATAAGAGGCCAGGAACTGCAGCCAGGAGGAACAACACCATGCCCATGAGTGGTGGCTGTGCAGGTACAGGAGGGCCTAGAGGAGCTATCCCACGTTGAAGGTCAGGAAGGGCAGAGGTGAGGTGATACAATTCCTCCAAGGTAAAGAACAGTGGCTGTGCTTTGCTGGAGCAGCCATGAAGAGATACCCCATGCTCAAAGTAAGAGAAACCGAAGTAAGATGGTAGGTATTGCAAGAGGGCATCAGAGGGCAGACACACTGAAACCATACTCACAGAAAACTAGTCAATCTAATCACACTGGAGTGCCTGATGAACTATGGAATGAGGTTCATAACATTGTACAGGAGACAGGAATCAAGACCATCCCCATGGAAAAGAAATGCAAAAAAAGCAAAATGTCTGTCTGGGGAGGCCTTACAAATAGCTGTGAAAAGAAGAGAGGTGAAAAACAAAGGAGAAAAGGAAAGATATAAGCATCTGAATGCAGAGTTCCAAAGAAGAGCAAGAAGAGATAAGAAAGCCTTCTTCAACAATCAATGCAAAGAAATAGAGGAAAAGAACAGAATGGGAAAGACTAGAGATCTCTTCAAGAAAATTAGAGATACTAAGGGAATATTTCATGCAAAGATGGGCTCGATAAAGGACAGAACTGGTATGGACCTAAGAGAAGCAGAAGATATTAAGAAGAGGTGGCAAGAATACACAGAAGAACTGTACAAAAAAGATCTTCATGACCCAGATAATCATGATGATGTGATCAATTGTTTAGAGCCAAACACCCTGGAATGTGAAGTCAAGTGGGCCTTAGAAAGCATCACTACGAACAAAGCTAGTGGAGGTGATGGAATTCTAGTTGAGCTATTTCAAACGCTGGAAGATGATGCTGTGAAAGTGCTGCACTCAATATACCAGCAAGATTGGAAAACTCAGCAGTGGCCACAAGACTGAAAAAGCTCAATTTTATTCCAATCCCAAAGAAAGGCAATGCCAAACAATGCTCAAACCAACTCACAATTGCACTCATCTCACATGCTAGTAAAGTAATGCTCAAAATTCTCCAAGCCAGGCTTCAGCAATACATGAACTATGAACTTCCTGATGTTCAAGCTGGTTTTAGAAAAGGCAGAGGAACCAGAGATCAAATTGCCAACACCTACTAGATCATGGAAAAAGCAAGAGAGTTCCAGAAAAACATCTATTTCTGCTTTATTGATTATGCCAAAGCCTTTGACTGTGTCAATCACAATAAACTGTGGAAAATTCTGAGAGAGATGGGAATACCAGACCACCTGACCTGCCTCTTGAGAAATCTGTATGCAGGTCAGGAAGCAACAGTTAGAACTGGACATGCAACAACAGACTGGTTCCAAATAGGAAAAGGAGTACGTCAAGGCTGTATATTGTCACCCTGCTTATTTAACTTCTATACAGAGTACATCATGAGAAACGCTGGACTGGAAGAAACACAAGCTGGAATCAAGATTGCCGGGAGAAATATCGATAACCTCAGATATGAAGAAGACACTACCCTTATGGCACAAAGTGAAGAGGAGCTAAAAAGCCTCTTGATGAAAGTGAAAGAGGAGAGTGAAAAAGTTGGCTTAAAGCTCAACATTCAGAAAATGAAGATCATGGCAACTGGTCCCATCACTTCATGGGAAACAGATGGGGAAACAGTGGAAACAGTGTCAGACTTTATTTTGGGGGGCTCCAAAATCACTGCAGATGGTGACTGCAGCCATGAAATTAAAAGACGCTTACTCCTTGGAAAAAAGTTATGACCAACCTAGACAGGATATTCAAAAGCAGAGACATTACTTTGCCAAGTAAGGTCCGTCTAGACAAGGCTACGGTTTTTCCTGTGGTCATGTATGGATGTGAGAGTTGGACTGTGAAGAAGGCTGAGCGCCGAAAAATTGATGCTTTTGAACTGTGGTGTTGGAGAAGACTCTTGAGAGTCCCTTGGACTGCAAGGAGATCCATCCAGTCCATTCTGAAGGAGATCAACCCTGGAATTTCTTTGGAAGGAATGATGCTAAAGCTGAAACTCCAGTACTTTGGCCACCTCATGCGAAGAGTTGACTCATTGGAAAAGACTCTGATGCTGGGAGTGATTGGGAGCAGGAGGAGAAGCGGACGACCGAGGATGAGATGGCTGGATGGATGGCATCATGGACTCGATGGACGTGAGTCTGAGTGAACTCCGGGAGTTGGTGATGGACAGGGAAGCCTGGTATGCTGCAATTCATGGTGTCACAAAGAGTTGGACATGACTGAGCGGCTGAACTGAACTGAACTGAGACTCACAACATGGTGTCAGACCCTCATGTAATTCAATATTTCTATACATTACAAAATTGTCACTACAATAAGTCTACTTACCATATCACTAAACAAAAAGTGTATTATTGACTATTTTTCCCACACTGTACATTTCATCCCCTTGACTAATTTACTTTGCAACTGAAATTTTGTCTCTTCTTATGTCCCTCACCAATTTCTCGTTTGCTCCAATTTCTCGCTGAAAAGCACCAGTTTGTTCTCTATATCTATAACATTGTTGTTGCCATTGTTGTTGTTATGAGTGCTCATTGTGTTTCTTTTGTTTGTTTTTTTTTTTTAAATCCACACATATAAGTAAAATCACAGCATATTTGTCTTTCTCTGTATGACTTATTTGACATAGCATAATATTGCTCCACCCTTACAGAAGAAAGTGAAGAGGAACTACGGAGCCTCTTGATGAAAGTGAAAGTGGAGAGTGAAAAACCTGTCTTAAAACTCAACAATCCTTTCTCAAAGATAAGGTGTCCATAGGTGCATGGATTTATCTCTGGGCTTTCTATTTTGTTCCATTGATCTATATTTCTGTCTTGTGTCAGTACCATACCATCTTGATGACTGTGGCTTTGTAGTAGAGCCTAAAGTCAGGCAGGTTGATTCCTCCAGTCCCATTCTTCTTTCTCAAGATTGCTTTGGCTATTCGAGGTTTTTTGTATTTCCATACAAATTGTGAAATTATTTGTTCTAGCTCTGTGAAAAATACCGTTGGTAGCTTGATAGGGATTGCAATGAATGTATAGATTGCTTTGGGTAGGATACTCATTTTCACTATGTTGATTCTTCCAATCCATGAACATGGTATATTTCTCCATCTATTAGTGTCCTCTTTGATTTCTTTCACCAGTGACTTATAGTTTTCTATATATAGGTCTTTAGTTTCTTTAAGGAGATATATTCCTAAGTATTTTATTCTTTTCATTGCAAGAGTGAATGGAATTGTTTCCTTAATTTCTCTTTCTATTTTCTCATTATTAGTGTATGGGAATGCAAGGGATTTCTGTATGTTGATTTTATATCCTGCCATTTTACTAAATTCATTGATTGATTAGCTCTAGTAATTTTCTGGTGGAGTCTTTAAGGTTTTCTATGTAGAGGATCATGTCATCTGGAAGCAGTGAGAGTTTTACTTTTTCTTTTCCAATTTGGATTCCTTTTATTTCTTTTTCTGCTCTGATTGCTGTGGCCAAAACTTCCAGAACTATGTTGAATAGTAGTGGTGAGAGTGGACACCCTTGTCTTGTTCCTGACTTTAGGGGAAATGCTTTCAATTTTTCACCATTGAGGATAATGTTAGCTGTGGGTTTGTTATATACAGCTTTTATTATGTTGAGGTATGTTCCTTCTATTCCTGCTTTCTGGAGAGTTTTTACCATAAATGGATGTTGAATTTATGTTGATGTGTGGCAGAACCAATACAATATTGTAAAGTAATTAGCCTCCAATTAAAATAAATACATTTAAATTAAAAAAATAAAGTTTGGATTAAAAAAAAAACTCAATATTCAAAAACCTAAAATCATGGCATCTGGTTTCATCACTTCATGGCAAATAGATTTGAAAACAATGGAAATGGTGAGAGACTTTCTTTTCTTGGGCTCCAAAAGCACTGCAGATTGTGACTGTAGCCTTGAAATTAAAAGACATTTGCTCCTTAGAAGAAAAGCTATGACCAACCTAGACAGCATATTAAAAATCAGAAACATAACTTTGCCAACAAAGGTCCATGTTGTCCAAGCTATGGATTTTCCAGTAGTCATGTATGGATATGACAGTTGGACCATAAAGAAAGTTGAGTGCTGAAGAATGGATGCTTTTAACTGTGGTGTTGGAGACAACTCTTAAGATTCCCTTGGGCTGCAAGGAGATCCAACCAGTCAATCCTAAAGGAATCCTGAACATTCATTGGAAGGACTGATGCTGAAGCTGAAACTCCAACACTTTGTCCACCTGATGTGAAGAGCTAACTCATTGGAAAAGAACCTGAAGCTATGAAAGACTAACCCCAGGAGGAGAAGGGGACAACAGACGATGAGATGTTGGATTACATCACTGACTTGATGGAAATGAATTTCAGCAAGCTCTGGGAGTTGGTGATGGACAGGGAAGTCTGGCGTACTGCAGGCCATGGGGCTGCAGATTTGGACATGGCTGAGAGACTGAACTGAACTGAATAATGTTCTAGGTCCATTCATGTTGTCCCATAGGGCAAGATTTTATTCTGTTTTATGGGTAAGTAATATTAAATTATTTATAAGTACGATATCTTTATTTATTTTTCTACTGATGTGCACTTAGCCATATTTTGGCTACTGTAAGTAATGCTGCAATGAAGAGAGAAGTTTATATATCTTTTCACATTAGTGTCTTAGTGTTCTTTGACAAAATACCCAAGAATGGAATTGTTGGATTGTGTATTAGTTATATTTTAATTTTGAGGAATCTCCATACTTCCATGGAAGTTGCATTCATTTACATTCCCACAAACAGGGCACAAGTGTCCTCTGTTATTCATATCCTCACCAGCACTTGTTATTTCTTGTCTATTTGACATTAGTTATCCTGTAAAGTAATGAGGTGATATCTTATTGTGGTTTTGAATTGCATTTCTGTGACAATTAGTGATGCTGAGCATCTTTTCACTTGCCTACTTAATATATTTATGCCTGCTTGGAAGAAATACTTTTGCAGGTCCTCTGCCTATTTTTAATGAGGTTGTCTTTTCTTTTGATGTTTAATTATGATATCTTAATTTTTAACACACTTTATGCTTCATTTTTACCCTTCTTCCTTCATATTTCATGTTTTTGACATCATATTTTACACATTTTTTTTATTTTACACATTTTTATTTGTGTATATAACTTAAGTACTTATAGTGGGATACAGATAATTTTAGAGCTGTTATCTTTTAAATTTGTTACTATAAGCAGTTGTTCCATGACTTTTAGTGTGTAACTGCCTTTATCAATGATATTTTTCTTTTACAATTTTTGTGTTTCTTTTTATAGTTTTTTTCTTTTTCTTTCTTAGAGAAATCACTTTAATGTTTATTACAGAGCTGGTTAAGTTGTACTGAACACTTGTAGCTTTTGTTTTTCTATAAGACTCATTTTTTCCCTTTCAAATCTAAGTGATGGCCTTGTCATGTAAAGTGTTCTTGATTGCAGCTTTTTTTTTTTTTTTAGGTTAACATATATATTTTTACTTGCAAAAGTCTTAAAATGGTCATTTTAATTTTTACTTAAGTAAATCTGTTTTTTAATTTAAATTTATTTATTTTAATTGGAGACTAATTACTTTACAATATTGTATTGGTTTTGCCATACATCAACATGAATCCACCACGAGTGTACACATGTTCCCAATCCTGAACCCCTTCCCACCTCCCTCCCCATACCATCCCTCTGGGTCATCCCAGTGCACCAGCCCCAAGCATCCTGTATCTTGCATCGAACCTAGACTGGTGATTCACTTCTTATATGATATTATACATATTTCAATGCCTTTCTCCCAAATCATCCCACCCTCATTTCCTTTCATGACTTTAAATATATTGTGCCACTCCCTTCTGTCCTGTAGAGTTTTTGCCAAAAAACAAACAAGCAAACAGAAACAGCCAATTGTTTTATGGGGATTCCCTTATAGATGACCAGTTGGATTTCTCTTGATGCTTTTAAGATTCTCTCTTTATCTTTACTTTTTTCCATTTTAATTGAAATGTATCTTGATGAGATCCCAAATGACTGTTTCATCTTGGTGTGGGAATGGATGTCTGTTTTCTTACCCAGCTGAGGAAATTTTCATCTATTATATCTTCAAATATTTTCTCTGTTCCTTTTCTTCTCTCTTATCCTTCTGAGAAACCTAAAATCCAAATGATAGTAAATTATTGTTGCTGCAGAAGTCTCTTACTTGTTGTGCTTTTAATTTTTTTCCTTTTACTGTTCAACTGTGGTGATTACCACTACTCTATCTTTTGATTCTCTATGTGCCTCTGTTTTATTTAATTGACTCTTGATTATTTCCAGTGCATCTTTTATGTCAGTTATTGTAATAATAAACTTTTGGTTTCCATTTTATATTTTGAATCTCAATATTAAACTCCTCACTCTCTTTACCCATTCTTTTCCCAAGTTCATTAAGCATTTTTATGACTGTTACTTTCACCTTTTTATTGGGTAGATTGGTTATTTCTATTTTACATGGTTCTTCTTTTGAAGTTTTATCTTTTTTCCATTTTATTTAAAACATATTCCTCTGTGATATCATTTTACCTGATTCTGTTTTTATTTCTATCTATTATGTAGGGCTGTTACATTTCCATTGTTGGAGAAGGGACCTTATGAAGAATATATTTTATGGGACCCAGTAACACTTTCATATGTTTTTAATCTTTCAATCTGTTAATGTGGTGTATCATATTGATTGATTTGCAAAATATTGAAAAATCCTTCAATCCCTGGGATAAAGCCAACTTGGTTATGATATATGATCTTTTTAATATTTTGCTAGATTCTGTTTGCTAGAATTTTGTTGAGTATTTTTCCATCTCTGTTTATCAATGATATTGGCCTGTAGTTTTCTTTTCTGGTGTAATCTTTCTCTAGTTTTGGTATTAAGGTGATGGTAGCCTCATAGAATGAGTTTGGCAGTTTTATCTTCCTCTGCAATTTTCTGGAACAGTTGAGTAGGATAGGCGTTTGCACTTCTCTAAATTTTTGGTGGAATTCACCTGTGAAGCCATCTGGTCCTGGGCCTTTGTTTGTTGGAAGATTTTTTATTACCATTTCCATTTCTGTGCTTGTGAAGTGTCTGTTAAGATTTTCTATTTCTTCCTGGTTCAGTTTGAAAGGTTATACTTTTCTAAGAATTTGTCCATTTCTTCCAGGTTGTCCGTTTTATTATCATACAGTTGCTGATAGTAGTCTCTTATGATCCTTTGTATTTCTGTGTTGTCTGTTGTGATTTCTCCATTTTCATTTCTAATTTTGTTGATTTGACTATTCTTCCTTTTTTCTTTTTTTTTAATTTTTTTATTAAATTTATTTATTTATTTTTAATTTTTACTTTACAATTCTGTATTGGTTTTGGCATAGATTGACATGAATCCACCACAGGTGTACATGCGTTCCCAAACATGAGCCCCCCTCCCACCCCCCTCCCCACAACATCTCTCCGGGTCATCCCCACGCGTCAGCCCCAAGCGTGTCACATCCTGCATCAGACATAGACTGGCATTTCGATTCTTACATGATATTATACATGTTTCAATGCCATTCTCCCAAATCATCACACCCTCTCCCTCTCCCTCTGAGTCCAAAAGTCCGCTATACACATCTGTGTCTTTTTTGCTGTCCTGCACACAGGGTCATCATTGCCATCTTCCTAAATTCCATATATATGTGTTAGTATACTGTATTGGTGTTTTTCTTTCTGGCTCACTTCACTCTGTATAATCGGCTCCAGTTTCATCCATCTCATTAGAACTGATTCAAATGTATTCTTTTTAATGGCTGAGTAATATTCCATTGTGTATATGTACCACAGCTTTCTTATCCATTCATCTACTGATGGACATCTAGGTTGTTTCCATGTCCTGGCTATTATAAACAGTGCTGCAATGAACATTGGGGTACATGTGTCTGTTTCAATTCTGGTTTCCTCTGTGTGTATGCCCAACAGTGGGATTGCTGGGTCATAAGGCAGTTCTATTTGCAATTTTTTAAGGAATCTCCACACTGTTCTCCATAGTGGCTGTACTAGTTTGCATTCCCACCAACAGTGTAGGAGGGTTCCCTTCTCTCCACATCCTCTCCAGCATTTATTGCTTGCAGATTTTTGGATCGCAGACATTCTGACTGGTGTGAAGTGGTACCTCATTGTGGTTTTGATTTGCATTTCTCTAATAATGAGTGATGTTGAGCATCTTTTCATGTGTTTGTTGGCCATCCGTATGTCTTCTTTGGAGAAATGTCTATTTAGTTCTTTGGCCCATTTTTTGATTGGGTCGTTTATTTTTCTGGAATTGAGCTGCAGGAGTTGCTTGTATATTTTTGAGATTAGTTGTTTGTCAGTTGCTTCATTTGCTATTATTTTCTCCCATTCGGAAGGCTGTCTTTTCACTTTGCTTATGTTTTCCTTTGTTGTGCAGAAAATGGTTTGCCTTTTTTATTTATCTTCTCAAAGAAACAGCTTTTAGCTTTGTTGATTTTTGCTGTAGTCTCCTTTGTTTCTTTTTCAATTATTTCTGCCCTAATTTTTATGATTTCTTTCCTTCTAATAAACCTGGGGTTCTTCATTTCTTCTTTTTCTAGTTGCTTTAGGTGTAAAGTTAGGTTATTTATTTTATTTTTCTCTTGTTCCTTGAGATAAGCTTGGATTGCTATGAACCTTCCCCTTAGCACTGCTTTTACTTAATCCCATAAGTTTTGGGTTGTCGTGTATAATTTTCATTTGTTTCTATGCATAGTTTGATTTCCCTTTTGATTTCTTCTGTCGTTTGTTGGTTATTCAGAAGCACGTTGTTTAGCCTCCAAATGTTTGTATTTTTAGTAGTTTTTTTTTTTCCCTGTAGTTGACATGTAATCTTACTGCATTGTGATCAGAAAATATATTAGAAATGATTTCAATTTTTTTTGAATTTACTAAATCTAGATTTATGATCCAGGATGTGATCTATCCTGGAGAATGTTCTTTGTGCACTTGAGAAAAAGGTGAAATTCATTGTTTTGGGGTGAAATGTCCTATAGATATCAATTAGATCTAACTGGTCCATTGTATCTTTTAAAGTTTGTGTTTCCTTGCTGTTTTTCTGTTTAATTGATTTTTCTTAGGTGTGAGTGGGGTATTAAAGTCTCCCACTGTTATTATGTTACTTTTAATTTCCCCTTTCATACTTGCTAGCGTGTGCCTTACATATTGCTGTGCTCCTATGTTGGGTGCATATATTTTTATAATTGTTATATCTTCTCCTTGGATTGATCCTTTGATCATTATGTAGTGTCCTTTTTTGTCTCTTTCCACAGCCTTTATTTCATAGTCTATTTTATCTGATGTGAGTATTGCTACTCCTGCTTTTGTTTGGTTTCCGTTTGCATGAAATGTCTTTTTCTAGCCCTTCACTTTCAGTCTGTATGCGTCCCTTGTTTTGAGAATGGGTCTCTTGTAGACAGCATATACAGGGGTCTTGTTTTTCTATCCATTCAGCCAGTATTTGTCTTTTGGTTAGGACATTCAGCCCATTTACATTTAAGGTAATTTTTGATAAGTATCATCCTGTTTCTATTTACTTTGTTGTTTGGGGTTCAAGTTTATAAACCTTTTCTGTTTTTCCTGTCTAGAGAAGATCCTTTAGCATTTGTTGAAGAACTGGTTTGGCGGTGCTGAATTCTTTCAGCTTTTTATTGTCTATAAAGCTTTTGATTTATCTTTCATACTTGAATTAGATACTTGGTGGGTATAATAGTCTGGGTTGTAGGTGTCTCTCTTTCACCAATTTAAGTATGTCCTGCCATTCTCTTCTTACCTGAAGAGATTCTATTGAAAGATCAGCTGTTATCCTTGTGGGAATCCCCTTGTGTGTTATTTGTTGCTTTTCCTTTGCTACTTTTAATATTTTCTCCTTTTGTTTGATCTTCATTAATTTAATTAATATGTGTCTTGGGGTATTTTGCCTTGGGTTTATCCTGTTTGGTACTCTCTGTGTTTCTTGGACTTGGGTGGGTTTTTCCTTCCCCGTTTTAGGGAAGTTTTCAACTATTATCTCATCAAGTATTTTCTCATGTCCTTTCTTTTTGTCTCCTTCTGGGACTCCTATGATTCAAATGTTGGGGCATTTAACATTGCCCCAGAGGTCTCTGAGATTGTCCTCATTTCTTTTAATTCTTTTTTTTTCTTTTTTCTTCCCTGCTTCATTTATTTCCACCATTCTATCTTCCACCTCACTTATCTTCTCTCCTGCCTCAGTTATTCTACTGTTGGCTCCCTCCAGAGTTATTTTTATATTAGTTATTGCATTATTCGTTATTGATTGAATCTTTTTTTATTTCTTCTAGGTCCTTGTTAAACATTTTTTGCATCTTCTCAATCCTTGTCTCTAGCCTATTTATCTGTAACGCCATTTTGTTTTCAAGGTTTTGGATCATCTTCCCTGGTGGCTCAGAAGTTAAAGCATCTGCCTCCAATGCGGGAGACCTGGGTTCGATCCCTGGGTCGGGAAGATCCCCTGGAGAAGGAAAAGGCAACCCACTCCAGTATTCATGTCTGGAGAATCCCATGGACTGAGGAGCCTGGTGGGTTGCAGTCCACGGGGTCACAAAGAGTCAGACACGACTGAGTAACTTTACTTTTACTTTACTATCATTATTCTGAACACTTTTTCAGGTAGACTCCCTATCTCCTCCTCTTTTGTTTGGTTTGATGGGTGTTTATCATGTTCCTTTCAGTTCAGTTCAGTCGCTCAGTCGTGTCCGACTCTGCGACCCCATGAATCACAGCACGCCAGGCCTCCCTGTTCATCAACATCTCCCGGAGTTCACACAGACTCGTACATCGAGTCCGTGATGCCATCCAGCCATCTCATCCTCTGTCATCCCCTTTTCCTCCTTCCCCCAATCCCTCCCAGCATCAGAGTCTTTTCCAATGAGTCAACTCTTCGTATGAGGTAGCCAAAGTCCTGGAGTTTCAGCTTTAGCATCATTCCTTCCAAAGAAATCCCAGGGCTGATCTCCTTCAGAATGGACTGGTTGGATCTCCTTGCAGTCCAAGGGACTCTCAAGAGTCTTCTCCAACACCACAGTTCACAGAACTGGACATGGAACCACAGACTGGTTCCAAATAGGAAAATAAGTACGTCAAAGCTGTATGTTGTCACCCTGCTTATTTAACTTCTATGCAGAGTACATCATGAGAAACGCTGGACTGGAAGAAACACAAGCTGGAATGAAAATTGCTGGGAGAAATATCAATAACCTCAGATATACAGAGGATACCACCCTTATGGCAGAAAGTAAAGAGGAGCTAAAAAACCTCTTGATGAAAGTGAAAGAGGAGAGCAAAAAAGTTGGCTTAAAGCTCAACATTCAGAAAACGAAGGTCATGGCATCCGGTCCCATCACTTCCCGGGAAATAGATGAGGAAACAGTGGAAACAGTGTCAGACTTTATTTTTGGGGCTCCCAAATCACTGCAGATTGTGATTGCAGCCATGAAATTAAAAAAATCATGTTCCTTTACCTGCTGAATATTTCTGTGCCTTTTCATTTTGTTTAGATTGCTGTGTTTAGGGTGGCCTTTCTGTATTCTGGTGGTTTGTGGTTCCTCTTTATTGTAAACGTTGTTACCTCTGGGTATGGTTGGACCAGTGGTTTGTCAAAGTTTCTGATTAGGGAAGCTTGCATCAGTGTTCTGGCGGGTGGACCTGGGTCTCTTCTCTCTGGAGTGCAATGAAGTGTCCAGTAGTGAGTTTTGAGGTGTCTATGAGTTTGGTATGACTTTGGGCAGCCTATACTTTAATGTTCAGGGCTGTGTTCCTATATTGCTGGAGAATTAGCATGTATGTCTTGCTCTAAAATTTGTTGGCTCTTGGGTGGAGCTTGGTTTCAGTGTATGTATCAAGGCTTTTGAATGAGCTCGTGTTGATTAATGTTCCCTGGAGTCAGGAGTTTTCTGGTGTTCTCAAGTTTTGAATTTAAGCCTCTTGCCTCTGGCTTACAGTCTTATTCTTACAGTAGCCTCAAGACTTCTCCATCCATACATCACAGATGATAAAACACCTAGGTTAATGGTGAAAAGATTCTCCACAGTGAGGGACACCCAGAGGGGTTCACAGAGTTAAATAGAGAAGAGAAGAGGGAGTAGGGAAATATAGGTGACCAGGAAGAGAAGGGGGAATCAAAAGGGGAGAGAGCAATCTAGCCAGTTATCAATTCCCTATGTGCTCTCCACAGTCTGGAACACCCAGAGAGGTTCATGTTGTTACATATAGAAGAGAAGAGGGAGGAGGGAGATAGAGGTGACCAGGAGAAGGAGACAGGGACTCAAAAAGGGAGAGAACAATCTAACCAGTAATCAGTCCCCTAAGTGTTCTCCACAGCCCAGAACACCCAGAGAGATTCACAGAGTTAAGTAGAGAAGAAAAGGGGGAGGGAGGAGATTGATGTGACCTTGGGGGGAAAAGGGAGAGTCAAAAGGGGAGAGAGCAATCAGGCCATAATCACACCCCTAAATAAAAATGGGTACTGAAGATTAGATTCTTAGAGGTAAAAAATGGATAAGAAATACCAAAAAGCAAATATTAAAAATCTAGAGTAGAGGTTATACTCTCAAAAATACAGTATTAAAAATACAAAACAATATCAATCATAAAAATTATAAAATATATGTATGAAATTCACTTTAAAAATAGGGTCTTTTTTTGCAAGGTAATAGTAGCTTATAAATATGAAAGTTGAAGAGTAATAAAGTACTAAAAAATAAAAATATTTTAAAAACTAAAAAAATAATAATAAAAATATATCTAGGAATTTATCTGGAGCTGTTGAGGGCAGTGTGAGGGCAGTTCAGTTTCAGATAGTTCCTTGTTCCAACTTGCACTTGTTCTCAAGGTCTATAGGCCCCTTCCAATGCTTAGTCAATGCTCACTACAGGGTTTTAATCTGTTGTACCTGTCACTTTCAGAGCAGTTCCCTCTTCTTTGTTTATGTTGGCTTCCTCTGTTTGCAAGTCTCTTCAGTGTCTAGTTTTTGCCCTTACACAAGGAGGTGATGGTGGTCACTTATTTAGGCTCACTTGTTCAGTTGTGCTGTGGAGAGGGAGGAACACTGCAAACAAATATCACTGGGGTGTGTGGGGAGTGATTGCAGTTTCTGGACCAAACTGAGTTTTCCCCAGCTCACGGCATGTGGGCTTTCCTGGTCTATGTGGCTCAGGCTCCAGGGTGCTCTGCAGGGGAACTGACAAAGCGGACCTGGGTTGCATGCACTTCCCTGGTCTAAGCTGCTCAGGTTCAGGTTCTCTGGTACTCCACAAAGGCACAGACTCCATTAGGCATTCATTTTGTGCCTTTCCCAGGTCCCAGCAACTCAGGTGACCAAGTGCTTGGTGAGCACACTGTCCCAGGTGGGCTGTGTCTTGGGTGCTGGTCCCAGGTGCATGATGAGAGCACCATTTCAGGTGTGCTGTGTGTCTCCTCTGGGGAGCTGACCTCCGGTGGTGATACTCCTGGCAGATGTCAGCTGTCCAGGATCCCAGGAAGACATGGTTAGCAACTGGGAGCATGCTCACAGTTTGGTGAAGGATGCCATCTCTGGGGCTGAGATTGCTCCTTGCCTTCCAGCTCTAGCTGTTGCCTGCCTGCCTCTCTGCCCCTGGTGGGGGAGAGCTGGTCTGCAGCTGGCTAGCTCTCCTCTGGTGTTTGCTCAGACCTTTGTTCTGTGAGTGGGCCAGGCTGCGCCTTGGTTAGAGCTTTTCTGGGAAAGCTCTCTCTCTCTCTCTCTCAGTTTGGGTTTCTATCTCACATTAGCTCCCTCAGATTTTCTTCAGGGCATTCAGTCCCCTTGCATCCTTACCCTAAGCATGCAACCCACATCCCTGTTCAGCCCCTGCTGGCTGGTGGCAAAAGCGAGCATCTGGGCTACTTCTCCACTGGCAGTTGTGATTAGATGCCCATTCTGTGTGTGTGTGTGTGTGTGTTTTCCTCCCAGTTATGTTGCCCTCTGAGATTCCAAAACTCCCCACAGACCCACTGGTGAGAGGGTTTCCTACTGTTTGGAAACTTCTCCTCTTTCACTATTCCTTCCCCAGTATGGGTCTCCATCCCTAACTCTCTGTCTCTCTTTTTATTTTTTATATTTTGTCCTATCTCCTTTAGAAGAGAATGGGCTGCCTTTCTGGGTGCCTGGTGTCCTCCACCAGTGTTCAGAAGTTGTTTTGCGGCAGTTGCTCAGCATTCAAATGATATTTTGATGAATTTGTGGGGGAGAAAGTGGTCTCCCTGTCCTATTCCTCTGCCATCTTAGGACTGCCCCAATAATTATTATTTTAAATTTTAATTTTTTATTCCTGTTGTTGTTTAGGTGCTAAGTTGTGCCCAACTTTTGTGACCCCATGGACTGTAGACTGCCAGGATCCTCTGTCCATGGGATTTCACAAGCAAGAATACTGGAGTGGGTTGCCATTTCCTTCTCCAGGGAATCTCCCTAACCCAGGGATCAAATGCCCATCTCCTGCATTGCTGGTGAAATCTTTACCACTAAGCCACCTAGGAAACCTTAACAAACAGGTTTTTACTTTTATAATAGCATATTTGATATAGAAGAGATTGAGAAGACAGACTTGAAAAAAATTCAAATGTCTCAATTAATCTCGAAATATATAAAAACAATGCCAATGTGTTAATATTGGTCAAATTATTCTCATGACTGTTCGATTAATATTAGCTATACAGATTTCAATAATGCTACTTTTGTCCAACTGTTTTATTATATTCATTATTGCTGTCCTTTAATTGGACTTATTAAACTTCAAGTCTTTACTCTTTTGGAGGTTCAGGGCAATAAACTTTTATGTTTAGTGCTTAAAGTTATAAACACTTGTGTCCACATTTTTTTATTCTTATTTATTAGCTTTACATTCACTATATTTCTTTATTTTTATTTTACAGTATTATTATCCACATTTATCTGTTGGCATATGTTATAGTCCAAATAATGCTATTTTTAATCCTTACAAAGTTTTAAAATAGGTAGTACTAAGTCTCCATTGTATAACTAAGTACCGCGTGGTGAAAGGATTTCAAACATGTCCAAAGCTGTAGAGCTCCAAGTAGTAGAATTTAATTTGTAAGTCATATCTGTGTGCTTTGAAAACTTTTCTCTTAACGGTTGCACTCTTTGGCTCCTACATACATAAATAATGGTTAAACAAGTCATTACAACATCATAATACATCATTTTTAATGCTGGTATTTATCATTCATATTCATTTCTTTTTGTATATTTTTTCATTATATTCTCAAATTGCACTGTATATTTAAATTGATTAGATATAATATACATATTTACTTCTTAATTTTACATTTTTGTTTTGTTTCTTCACAAGTCTGTATAGGATTTATTCATATAAATAGTAATGACAATATTTTGCCATCATTTTATAAGTTGATTGACACATTTAAAGTTTATGCACACTCTACCTTTGCTCTTCTCTACATATTCAAGCAGTTTTATTGTTGTAAAAGTGTGTCATGCATACTTACTTTCACTTTTATGTTTCTTTGATGTTAGTGTTTTCCTTTTGTTGACCACTCCAATAATTTAGGAAGAATTGAAAGAATAATCAACAAAAACAGAACAGAAAAAAATGCCAAAAATAGCATAAGATACTAGTGCTTTGAATATGCTAAGTATTCAATAAATATTTGGGGAGAAATAGATTTTGTTTATTCAGTTCAGTTCAGTCACTCAGTCTTGCCTGAGTCTTTGCGACCCCATGAATTGCAGCTCGCCAGGCCTCCCTGTCCATCACCAACTCCCGGAGTTCACTCAAACTCATGTCCATTGAGTCCGTGATGCCATCCATCCATCTCATTTTGTTTATTAATGTGCTTTAAATATGTAGAATATTTAAGCATGTAAACACATGTAATACTTGTACATTTGTACATGAAAATGAACTTATGCACTTTAAATATATGTATAATACATTGTTTTAATAAATAAATATTTGAAACAATAAAATTATAAATATGTTGCTTTAGATGGAATAGATGTTCATTAAATTTGTTGATTTAAATCCCAAATGGTTAACTAAATAAAGGAAAAGAACCATACATGGAGTGACTTTGTCATGTTTTAACCTAAGTTCAGAGGTTATATTGTCATTTCTCTGTATCCAGGGAAAATCCTTTCATAGTCTAAATAGTTTGATCATTCACGATACCTTAGTAGTGACTTAAAGCAAGTACCAAAGTGTAGCATGGATGTGATAGAGATGGTCTTCCAGCCATAGGGTACTGGTAATACACTTTAGAATCCTTAGTGGTATTTTTAAAAATAAGTGAAGGGAATGGAGTGTTAGCAATTAATCATGATATATTTATGTGCAGAATTACAATTTTATAGTGGCTTCCAAAATTGCTATATTATATAATTTGTACTTTTGCACCAATGTTTTTTTTCTTCCTCTTTAACAAAATAAATAGAAGCATTTTTAGCTCGTGAATAATTACTTAAATTGTCTAGTTTATGCCCTAGGTTATTTCATACAAGGCTCTCTTACTGTTTGTGCCAGTATAGAATTTAAGGTAACATTTATTTTTCTCATTAGTATATCTCCATCAAAAAAAAAAAAAATGTTCTGAGGGTATATGTAAAATGTAAACTAGATCTCTTGTTCTACTTTGAAATAGATATTGCACTTCAGGGTGATGCCACATAGCTACACTTATATCTAGATGTTTTATTTCTATGGATTTTTTTTGCTCTTACTCTATCATGAGAAAAATATTCTTATAGCATCTACCTTCTTACCTGTTTGCTATGAGAGAGACTGTGATTGTTAAACTTCAATAGAAAAATATTTCACTGTGGAAAACATGATTATTTCCTTCTTCAAACAGTGTAGTAGGTTGTTTAGTTATATATTTTAAAAAGTAAAGAATCTCTGAGAAAGACAACTAATTTATGTCAACCATATATATATATACTTTATTTTTCATCTTACTAGAGAGGTATCTAACCCTGTGTTTTGCTAAAACAAACATAATTTTGAAAATACTAATGCTTTGAGAGCAAAGGACTCATTCTAGCACAAGAATGGACTTGTGAATACAGTGGGGGAAGAAGAGGGTGGGATGAATTGAGAAAGTAGCATTGACCTATATACACTCTCATATATAAAATAGATAGCTGGTGGGAAGTTGCTATATAGCACAGGAAGCTCTATCTTGAACTCTGTATTGACTTAGAGGGGTGGGAAGCAGGGTGGGAAGGAGGTTCAAGAGGGATGGGATATATATATATATACACACACATATAGTTATGAATGGATTGTGTTGTTGTACAGAAACCAACACAATATTATAAAGCAATTATCCTCCAATTAAAAACTAGAAATAATTTTAAAAAGAAAATACTAATGCTTTGGCTTCACTCCTATAACAATCTGAGAGTGGGGCCTAGGCATGATCATTTGTTAAGCTTTCCAGTTTAATCTATTATATAGCTAAGGATGATGACTGCTCCTGATAGTAAGTGACTGACTTTGTTATGCTATATATTGTAAGATAAACTACTACCACCACCATCTGTTGAAAACTTCTGTGTGTCAGGGCTTCATATATTCCATTATTTTATATTATAATCACAATAACCATATGTATTAATTATTTCTACTTTTAGATGATAAAGTAGAGTCAGGGAGATAAAGTAATTTGCACAACTTATATAGTATGCAAGAATTAATGCTGAGGTATGTATTTAGGCATGTAAGCACAATTTTATTTCTTGCATATGACATACAGTGTTAAAATGATCTGCTTCACTTCTGTGTGTGTGTGTGTGCTAAGTTGCTTCAGTAATGTCTGACTCTTTGCAGTCGTATGGACTGTACAGCCCACCAGGCTTCTCTGTCCATGGGATTCTCCAGGCAAGAATATTGGAATGGGTTGCCATGCCCTAATCCAGGGGATTTTCGTGACCCAGAGATCAAACCCAAGTATCCTGTGGCTTTTGCATTGCAGGCAGATTCTTCACCACTGAGCCACTAGGTCCTTTTATCCTGGAAACAAAGGATGATTTCACTTCCCTGACCTGTTTTAATTATTTGAGGCTGTATGAATAGTTCTGTCCAGTGATCCATGAAGAGAAATGATGTGTGCCACACTAAGTGTGGACACAGGATCCTCAACCATGGTGTCAAAGGATGCTGCATGTTTGCAGTTATGAAGTGGTGGCATATCTGTCAGAGCCTTGAAGGATTATGTGAAGCAGAGCCTTCACTTGATCAGCTTTGAGTGTGTAGTTGAGTGACACATGAACTATATTGTGCTGAGCCACTGAGATTTGTGTGTTGTTTGCACAATGGCAGCACCTAACACATCCTGTTGAACACATTTATGAATGTTTCACCCTTCTAACCTGAGCCACTTGGGTACCTAAAAATATTCCTTGCTAATAAAAGGCAGATACTCAGTTGAGGCTGTTGAATAGACCACTCTTCCTCTGGATGAAATTAAAGTGTGGAGAAGAGGAAAATAAGTTTTCTCTTTATCCTTTGAGTTCTTATCTGAGACTTCTATAATAAAACACAGATTAACAAGCAAAAAACAGACAGAAATGTATTAACATTCATTCCTCATGTATACATGAGAGGTACCCAGGGCAAGATCAGTAACTCAAAGACATGTCTTATAGAACTCAAGCTTAAACAACATCTTAATAGGGAAAGGGAGGGGGGAGTAGGTTTCTTAGGTGAGAGTAAATGACTTTTAGGAAAAATGAATGGGATTTTATAAGAATAGATGGGAGATATGATAGCCTGTGACAAAGTTTTGTTGTGGTCTTGATTTCTAGTCTCCTAATTAATCTTTCCTGATGGATGAAGTTTTCAGAGGGGATTTATGATCTTTGAATTCCTTTTGCAGTATTTCTTTTTAGGCAGAGATGAGGGGAATTCATACAAAACCTCTTTCTCTTCATTTGCTTTTTTATAATGTGCATATAGCTCAAAATAATCAATATACCAAAGTGGCATATTTGGGTTGGCATAATATGCTATCTTTCAGCAGCAAATCAGTTTCTAGTTGTGCTTTATTTGTGCTTGATAAATAATTCTACTTGAAGCTAGGTTTTACTTTCAGACTATTGGATTTGAGTTATTTTCTCCAGAGGATGTTTATACATTTTATATGTATATAACATATTCATCCAGATAAGAATGAAAGCTTAACATCTTCTCAATAAATAACCGACAGATCTCCATCTTGGAACATCCATCCATCTATCCATACATCCATTTACTAAATATATTCTGTGTAATAGGTCTGCAAAAGAGAAAGCTTCATCACACATCAGAAGGATCAAGTTGTCACCACTATTGTGGTGCTCCAAATTCATTAAGGTGTATCATCAGGGGGAAATAAAATAGCTAAACTACTCATTGGGTGATGGAAGCTTTTGTTAGGAGACCCTCATAGTGATCATGGCAGGACTCTCCATCTTGGAACCTTCTTCTATCTTCTAACCATACATAGGCTGATATCCTGGAAAGGACTGAAAAAATGATCCTCAAATTTTAATATACTTTTCCTCCAAATTTCTAGGCTTAAAAACTGGGAAGAGGTCTATGACTAAAGAATTCATTGGAGGCATTAGGCTAGGAGCCAACTAACCACTGTGCTTCTGTGCTGGCTCAGACAGTAAAGAATCTGCCTGGAATGCATGCAGGAGACCCAGGTTTGATCCCTGCATCCAGAAGATCCCCTGTAGATGGGAATGTCTACCCACTTCAGTATTCTTGCCTGGAGAATTCCATGGACAGAAGAACCTGGCAGGCTACAGTCCATGGGATTGCAAAGAACCAAACGCGACTGAGCTACTAACATGATGACATGTTCCTCAGAGGCTTGAACCTAATGAAACAAGGAAAATAAATGTTTAGCACCATGCAAAAGAGTTATTGGCTGGAGAAGTCTACTTTATTCTATGCATGAAAAAAAGCTCAGAATGAGAAATGGAATTTTTCGGCAGTAAAGTTATGTTTACTTTAAGAGAATGGCAAGATGATGTAGTAAAATACTATTTTATATTTTTAGTTTGTGTCATTTTGCTGCTCCTTGTTGTGAGATAACAAAGCATGCCAATTTTTATTTATTTATGTATTCATTTATTTTTGCTTTTCAACACATTTGTATTATTTTAAAAATAGAATCTTCTTGAAGAGGTATCCTCCTTAATATCTGTTTTCTTAAGTCCTCATTGAGATGATTAAGCAAAAATTTTCTCAGAGGGAAAAGGGAGATTACTGAGTACTTGGGGCCCCAACGATCATTGTGCCTATCCTTGGGGTGGAAGTTCATCCTTTGGTTGGAAAAGAGTGGGAGGGGGCTTATTATTCTCAAAATTAAATGTACCTCACTACTTTGAAAGTCCATAGTGATATAGTCAAGCCATAGAGAAGAATGACTTTGTGGAGTAAGAATGCTTGACCTGGCAAACTTCTACATTGTCAGAGAGCTATAGGCTTTATTTACTACCTGCCTTTCTGTAATCATGGTGTCATGGACAATGAAGGTACCCATATAACTAGTATGGATGAAAGACCTGGGAGACCTGCCTGAAGCTGTAAATTGAACATATGGATAGAACCTAAAAAAAAGGAATGCAGTTATAAAATCTGAATTTCTCCTAGCCTTATAGACTATGACATAGAGTGGATTACTTTTGATTTAAAGAACAGGGTAAACTTCATATCTGTTCATCTAAAAAGAGAAGAGGTTAAATTAACAGTTCATTGAACGGGGGAATATTTTAACTAATCTCATGTCATTTATAAATTCATAAGTGTCACAGGCAGGTGGGGCCAGAGTGAGAAGCAAAATGTGCAACTCTAAATTATCATTTGATGAAATGTTTCCTTCAGTTCAGTTCCTCATCATGTCTGACTCTTTGTGACCCCATGGACACCTGGCTTCCCTCTCGATCACCAACTCCCGGAGCTTGCTCAAACTCATGTCCATTCAGTTGGTGATGCCATGCCATCCAACCATCTCATCGTCTGTCATCCCCTTCTCCTGCCTTCAGTCTTTCTCAGCATCAGGATCTTTTCTAAGGAGTCAGTTCTTTGCATCAGATGGCCAAAGTACTGGAGTTTCTGCTTCAGTATCAGACCTTCCAATTAATATTCAGGATTGATTTCCTTTAGGATTAACTCGTTTGATCTCCTCGCTCTCCAGGGGAATCTCAAGAATCATTTCCAACACCACAGTTCAAAAGCATCAATGGTCCAATGCCGGGGTCCAGCCCCAGTGGACTCAGGGAATTCGAAGGTGGGGACGGAATCGGCATCCTTGGAAATAACTTATTTAATTACAGATAGAGAGGGATTAGAAAATTAGCAGAGAAAAAGAGGCTGAATAACTTGGTTCACATGGAATACCAATCACCACCTATGTAGGCCGCAGGCGTCTTCCCATTCTCCAGAGGGAGAGAAGGCACTGAGGGCCCCCAGTCCGACCTTAGAAGCCCAGGCAAAATTAGCAGGCTTGGTGGGTACCCATGCACCAGATGGGAATTTGGCCAGAAAATAGTAGGAGAGAAAAAGAGGCTGAATAACTTGGTTTACGTGGGATACCAATAAAATTCCAAGACAAGGAATTTGCACCATCTACGTTGGCCCACCGGTGCCACTTGAATATCGGAAGGTGACCCTCCTTGGGCTGCTTCTCGCGTGGGCTTGAAAACCGGGACAAGTAAGTAGACATGGCGAGCACCCACGCTCCAGATGGGAATTCAGCCAGAAAAATGGGGAGCAAGAAAGAACGACATGGGGGAATCAGTCTTTCTGGAAACTGATCCGATTTCTTTATTTTTGGGTTTGCTTATATACCTTTTATCACACATAGAGATGAATACAGAGTCACGCGGGGATCAGCAGTCCTGACCTTTATCAAAATCAGATGCTTTACATTAAAAAAAATAGGGGTTTTACATAATCTTCTGGCCATGAGGCCTGCTGACATTTTCCGACCCTTTCTTTCTGATAACCAAAAAACTTATTTTTTCCAAGGGTGCTTTTTCTTAAACCAGGCACCACCCTCCAAATAAAGTTGCATTCCTATAGGATGAGAGTGTAGTGAGTTACAATCAAGAAAGGAATTTATTTAACCCAAGGTTAACATGATTAATCTTAAAGGTTAATACTTATTTCTCCTATATGCTTAAAGGTTAATACTTATTTCTCCTATATGCTAGTTATATTCATTATAAGGGCAGGGAATATGGAGATTTAGCAGCAAACATCAGCCCAACAAAGGAAAATCCTTTCACCAATGCTCCCCTTAAGATCTATTTAGTCTTAAGATAGTGATAAAGTTACATTTTTACATAGCAAGGACACAGTGATTTATAACAAAATACAGTGATCTATTACAAAAGAGAAAATTCATTAACTCAAAAAGTCTAGTATTGCTAACCTTAAAAACTACTATATTTCCTTTTCTATATTCCAAATACATTGATTAACATATTCCCAGGTGCCTAAGGATATGGAGGCCTGGTGGCAATCATTGACTCAACAATGAGAAAAGCCCTATGCTAATTAAGACTTTCAAAATACTCCAAACTCTCTGTGCTGTTTATGGTTGAGAGGTAGTAAACAATCATGTGGCAGTAGTATGGATAATCCTGTCACACAAGCTAGTCTGTCAGCAGAGAGGTTTGACCTGAGACACCCTTGTCCCACTCAAGGCAGGGAATTAGCAGCAATTATTGGCATAACAAATGAAAAACCTTTCACAAATATAATTCCTAACCAACCCACTATACTGACAATTTCCCAAAAGAATTTGCCTTTAGTAAGTCTAAAACATTCTGTGCCTCTCAGGTTGGGAGGCTGTAAACAATCACATGTGGCCTGAGGAACCTATACAGGTGGGCTAGATAACCTTCAGAGGAGTTCCTAAGTTGAAACACTCTTGTCACACCAAGAAATTTGTATTGACGTGGAAAGGCAATACCAAAGAATGCTCAAACTACCGCACAATTGCACTCATCTCACATGCTAGTAAAGTAATGCTCAAAATTCTCCAAGCCAGACTTCAGCAATATGTGAACTGTGAATTCCCTGATGTTCAAGCATGTTTTAGAAAAGGCAGAGGAACCAGAGATCAAATTGCCAACATCCACTGGATCATGGAAAAAGCAAAAGAGTTCCAGAAAAACATCTATTTCTGCTTTATTGACTATGACAAAGTCTTTGACTGTGTGGATCACAATAAACTGTGGAAAATTCTGAAAGACATGGGAATACCAGACCACGTAACCTGCCTTTTGAGAAATCTGTATGCAGGTCAGGAAGCAACATTTAGAACTGGACATGCAACAACAGACTGTTTCCAAATAGGAAAAGGAGTACATCAAGGCTGAATATTGTCACCCTGCTTATTTAACTTCTATGCAGAGTACATCATGAGAAACACTGGACTGGAGGAAACACAAGCTGGAATCAAGTTTACCAGGAGAAATATCAATAACCTCAGATATGCAGATGACACCACCCTTAGGGCAGAAAGTGAAGAGGAGCTAAAAAGCCTCTTGATGAAAGTGAAAGAGGAAAATGAAAACATTGGCTTAAAGCTCAACATTCAGAAAACAAAGATCATGGCAACCGGTCCCATCACTTCATGGGAAATAGATGGGGAAACAGTAGAAACAGTGTCAGACTTTATTTTGGGGGGCTCCAAAATCACTGCAGATGGTGACTGCAGCCATGAAATTAAAAGATGCTTACTCGTTGGAAGAAAAGTTATGACCAACCTAGATAGTATATTCAAAAGCAGAGACATTACTTTGCTGACTAAGGTCCATCTAGTCAAGGCTATGGTTTTCCTGTGGTCATGTATGGATGTGAGAGTTGGACTGTGAAGAAGGCTGAGCACCAAAGAATTGATGCTTTTGAACTGCGGTGTTGGAGGAGACTCTTGAGAGTCCCTTGGACTGCAAGGAGATCCGACCAGTCCATTCTGAAGGAGATCAACCCTGGGATTTCTTTGGAAGGAATGATGCCAAAGCTGAAGCTCCAGTATTGTGGACACCTCATGTGAAGAGTTGACTCATTGGAAAAGACTCTGATGCTGGGAGGGATTGGGGGCAGGAGGGTAAGGGGTCGACCGAGGATGAGATGGCTGGATGGCATCACGGACTCGATGGACATGAGTCTGAGTGAACTCCGGGAGTTGGTGATGGACAGGGAGGCCTGGTGTGCTGCAATTCATGGTGTCGCAAAGAGTTGGACACGACTGAGTGACTGAACTGAACTGAACTGGAGCTGCACGTTTACTCCTTCTCTGAGAGAACTGGTGGGGAACAGCCCCCCATAAAGTCAGAGGTGTAGGCGAGAGCATGAAACAGTAAAGTAGGCAGACTATGGTTTGGGGGGTAGAATCTTGGGAACAGGGGATTTCCTGAGGCTTTATCATGCCTTTGCGTATGCCAAGCCTCCTTCCTCATGACCTTTGCCATGGGCAGAGTTCCTCATGCTGGCCCCCGGCAGTCCAATTCTCACATCCATATATGACTACTAGAAAAACCGTAGCTTTGACTAGATGGACATTTGTTGGCAAAGTAATGTCTCTGTTTTTAAATATGCTGCCTAGGTTTGTCATAGCTTTTCTTCCAAGGAGCAAGCTCCAGTCAACATTTGCAGTGATTTTGGAGCCGCCCAAAATAAAGTCTGTCACTGTTTCCATTGTTTCGCCATCTATTTGCCTTGAACTGATGGGACAGTATGCCATGATCTTCATTTTTTGAATGTTGAGTTTTAAACCAGCTTTTTAAATGTCCCCTTTCACTTTCATCAAGAGGCTCTTTAATTCCTCTTAATTTTCTGCCATAAGTGTCGTGTCATCTTCATATCTGAGGTTATTGATATTTCTCCTGGCAATCTTGATTCCAGCTTGTGTTTCATCCAGCCTAGGATTTTGCATGATGTACTCTGCATAGAAATTAAATAAGCAGGGTGACAATATACAGCCCTGACATACTCCTTTCCCAATTTCTAACCAGTCTCAAGAGGCAGGTTAGGTGGGCTGTTATTCCCAATTGTTTAAGAATTTTCCACGGTTTGTTGTGATCCACACAGACAAAGGTTTTAGCGTAGTCAATGAAGCAGAAGTAGATGTTTTTTTCTGGAATTCTCTTGCTATTTCTATGATCCCACAGATGTTGGCAATTTGAACTCTGGTTCCTTAGTCTTTTCTAAATCCAATTTGAACACTAAGAATCACAGTTTGCATGCTGTTGAAACCTGGATTGGAATGTTTTGAGCATTACTTTGCTAACATGTGAGATGAGTGCAATTGTGTGGTAATATGAACATTCTTTGACGTTGTCTTTCTTTCTGACTGGGGTGAAATCTGACCTTTTCCAGTCCTCTGGCCACTGCTGAGTTTTCCAGATTTGCTGACATATTGAGTACACCACTTTCACTGCATCATATTTTATGATTTGAAATAGTTCAGCTGAAATTCCATCACCTCCACTAGCCTTGTTCTAGGAGGGATGCTTCCTAAGGCCCACTTGACTTTGCATTCCAGGATGTCTGGGTCTAGGTGAGTGATCACACCATCCTGCTTATCTGGGTCATAAAGATTTTTTCTGTATAGTTCTTCTGTGTATTCTTGCCACCTCTTCTTAATATCTTCTGCTTTTCTTAGGTCCATACAATGTCTGTCCTTTATTGTTCCCATCTTTGCATGAAATGTTCCCTTGGTATCTCTAATTTTCTTGAAGAGATCTCTAGTCTTTCCCCTTCTATTGTTTTCTTCTATTTCTTTACATTGATCTTTTATGAAGGCTTTCTTATCTCTCCTTGCTATCCTTCAGTTCAGTTCAGTTCAGTTCAGTCACTCAGTCGCGTCCGACTCTTTGCGACCCCATGAATCGCAGCACACCAGGCCTCCCTGTCCATCACCAACTCCCGGAGTTCACTCAGACTCACGTCCATTGAGTCGGAGATGCCATTCAGCCATCTCATCCTCGGTAGTCCCCTTCTCCTCCTGCCCCCAATCCCTCCCAGCATCAGAGTCTTTTCCAATGAGTCAACTCTTCACATGAGGTGTCCACAGTACTGGAGCTTCAGCTTTAGCATCATTCCTTCCAAAGAAATCCCAGGGTTGATCTCCTTCAGAATGGACTGGTTGGATCTCCTTGCAGTCCAAGGGACTCTCAAGAATCTTCTCCAACACCACAATTCAAAAGCATCAATTCTTCTGTGCTCAGCCCTCTTTACAGTCCAACTCTCACATCCATACATGACTACTGGAAAAACCATAGCCTTGACTAGACGGACCTTGGTTGGCAAAGTAATGTCTCTGCTTTTGAATATGCTTACTATCTCTTAAAAGTGAAAATTATGAAGCCATTTTTCCCCTAATTTACTTGACACTAAGATTTCCCTTCACTGTCTTTTATGCATATGGTAGGTATTTGAAATAGACCGTACAATGCAACTTACTGAATTCATCCTTAATCACCCATAACACATATACACATTCAAGATATCTCCACATGGCCACCCTATCTTGTTGTTGTTGTTCAGTCACCCAATCATGTCCAACTTTGTGATCTCATGGACTGCAGCATGCCAGGTGTCCCTGTCCCTCACCATCTCCCAGAGTTTGCCCAAGTGTTTATGTTCATTGCATCAGTCATTCCATCCAGCTATCTCTTCCTCTGACACCTTCTACTCCTTATGCCCTTGATCTTTCCCAGGATCAGGGACTTTTCCAGTGAGTTGTCGGTTTGCATCAGATGACAAAAAAACTGGAGCTTCAGCTTCACTATCAGTCTTTCCAGTGAATATTCAGGATTACCTTAGAGCTAATTGTAAGGATCACCACCTTTTCTGAGGGAGTATGCTGGTCCTTCCTATGCCTGGTAACACAGCTGTATGAGAGATATGATAATAAAAGCTTGATTTTGGCCCCAACTCAGTTTCCTCATGGGTCAGACTCATTTCAGACTTATCTAGCACAGCGCTTCATTTTGGCAGGGGGCGGGGGGAGGGGGGTGCATTTCCAGGTCTTTTTCTAGTTTTCTTCTAGTTTGATCTAATTTGCTAGGTGAGAAGCTATGTTAGTAGGTATGCTCATTGGAATGGCTGACTTTACTAGAAAATAAGAATTATGAAAGTCTATAATGCCAATGAAATATCCTCAAAGAGCTTCATTTTCAGTGGTTTGCCTCATGCAATTTTGTGGTGTGGTTCAGTTCAGTTCAGTCACTCAGTCATGTCCGACTCTATGCGACCCCATGAATCGCAGCACGCCAGGCCTCCCTGTCCATCACCAACTCCTGGAGTTCACTCAGACTCACATCCATTGAGTCAGTGATGCCATCCAGCCATCTCATCCTCTGTCGTCCTCTTCTCCTCCTTCCCCAAATCCCTCCTAGCATCAGAGTCTTTTCCAATGAGTCAACTCTTCGCATGAGGTGGCCAAAGTACTGGAGTTTCAGCTTTAGCATCATTCCTTCCAAAGAACACCCAGGACCAATCTCCTTTAGAATAGATTGGTTGGATCTCCTTGCAGTCCAAGGGACTCTCACATGGTACAAGTTATCATATCTTGAAAGCATTATCTTACTTTGACTCTATAACTTTTAGGCTTTTTTGGAGAGTGAACAATTATACTAATTTTAGAATATTTCAGCCTCTCAGGGAAACCTGATATCTAGTAAATTTGTAATTTTTGGCCACAAAAACACTTTTCAGTCAGTCTTGATATTTTCAGGCAATTTGACAAGTGTGATATTTTGGAAGTTTCTTTCTGTTTTTTTTTTTTTTTTTTTAATATATAGACAGTTTTGTGAAATTTTTCTTTGGAATAACTACTCTCTGGCAGACTTATTCAGTCAGACATGTTTTCAAATACTTAAAAAATTTATTTTTCCTGAAGCATTTCTTATATTAATCATTTAATTCACCATTAGAATAACAATTATTATAGCAATTTACTTTTAATTATTTACAGTTTACATTACTATAATTCTTTTCATCTTCTAATTTAAAGCTTGTTTAAAAATAAATAATCAGTACGGTAACAATGAATTGCATTTATGTTCAGAGTATTCCTCAAACTGATTTTTTTTTCAGTTGTTTCAGAATGGAGATATTAGAATACAAAATATTTTTACATTTATTTTTATATATTTAAAAATAAATATATATTTATTAATTTATATTTATTGTATATTAATGCTTGTCTTTATTGATCTTGCAAATAATCTCTTCCCTTTGCTACTGTTTAATCCTTTTTTTTTTCAGTTTTAACTTTTGAATGTAATACAATATGAAACATAATAAAGACGGAAAATTAGCACTGAAATTTTTCTTTTTTTTAATTTTTATTTTTACTCTATTTTACTTTACAATACTGTATTAATTTTGCCATACATTGACATGAATCCACCACGGGTGTACATGAGTTCCTAATCCTGAACCCCTCTCCCACCTCCCACCCCATATCATCTCTCTGGATCATCCCCGTGCACCAGCCCCAAGCATCCTGTGTCCTGTATCGAAAATAGACTGGTGATTCCTTTCTTACATGATAATATGCAAGTTTCAGTGCCATTCTCCCAAATCGTCCCACCCTCTTCCTCTCCCTCAGAGTCCAAAAGTCCATTCTATACATCTGTGTCTCTTTTGCTGTCTCGCATACAGGGTTATCATTACCATCTTTCTATATTCCATATATATGTGTTAGTATACTGTATTGGTGTTTTTCTTTCTGGCTTACTTCACTCTGTATAATTGGCTCCAGTTTCATCCATCTCATTAGAACAGATTCAAATGTATTCTTTTTAATGGCTGAATACTATTCCATTGTGTATACATACCACAGCTTTCTTATCCATTCTTCTGCTGATGGACATCTAGGTTGTTTCCATGTCCTGGCTATTATATAGAGTGCTGCAATGAACATTGAGGTACACGTGTCTCTTTCAATTCTGGTTTCATTGGTGTGTATGCCCAGTAGTGGGATTGCTGGGTCATATGGCAGTTCCATTTGCAATTTTTTAAGGAATCTCCACATTGTTCTCCATAGTGGCTGTACTAGTTTGCATTCCCACCAACAGTGTAAGAGAGTTCTCTTTTCTCCACACCCTCTCTAGCATTTATTGCTTGTAGACTTTTGGATTGCAGCCATTCTGACTGATGTGAAATGGTACCTCACTGTGGACTTGATTTGCATTTCTCTGATAATGAGTGATGTTGAGCATCTTTTCATGTGTTTGTTAGTCATCTGTATGTCTTCTTTGGAGAAATGCCTATTTAGTTCTTTGGCCCATTTTTTGATTGGGTCGTTTGTTTTTCTGGAATTGAGCTGCAAGAGTTGCTTGTATATTTTTGAGATTAGTTGTTTGTCAGTTGCTTCATTTGCTATTATTTTCTCCCATTCCGAAGGCTGTCTTTTCACCTTGCTTATAGTTTCCATTGTTGTGCAGAAGCTTTTAATTTTAATTAGATCCCATTTGTTTATTTTTGCTTTTATTTCCAATATTCTGGGAGGTGGATCATAGAGGATCCTGCTGTGATATATGTTGGAGAGTGTTTTGCTTATGTTCTCCTCTGGGAGTTTTATAGTTTCTGATCTTACGTTTAGATCTTTAATCCATTTTGAGTTTATTTTTGTGTATGGTGTTAGAAACTGATCTAGTTTCATTCTTTTACAAGTGGTTGACCAGTTTTCCCAGCATCACTTGTTAAAGAGATTGTCTTTACTCCATTGTATATTCTTGTCTCCTTTGTCAAAGATAAGGTGTCCACAGGTGTGTGGATTTATCTCTGGGCTTTCTATTTTGTTCCATTGATCTATATTTCTGTCTTTGTGCCAGTACCATACTGTCTTGATGACTGTGGCTTTGTAGTAGAGCCTGAAGTCAGGCAAGTTGATTCCTCCAGTTCCATTCTTCTTTTTCAGGATTGCTTTGGCTATTCGAGGTTTTTTGTATTTCCATTGTGAAATTATTTGTTCTAGCTCTGTGAAAAATACCGCTGGTAACTTGATAGGGATTGCATTGAATCTGTAGATTGCTTTGGGTAGTATACTCATTTTCACTATATTGATTCTTCCAATCCATGAACATGGTATATTTCTCCATCTATTAGTGTCCTCTTTGATTGCTTTCATCAGTGTTTTATAGTTTTCTATATATAGGTCTTTAGTTTCTTTAGGTATATATATTCCTAAGTATTTTATTCTTTTCGTTGCAATGGTGAATGGAATTTTTTCCTTAATTTCTTTTTCTGCTTTCTCATTATTAGTGTATAGGAATGCAAGGGATTTCTGTGTGTTGATTTTATATCCTGCAACTTTACTATATTCATTGATTATCTCTAGTAATTTTCTGGGGGAGTCTTTAGGGTTTTCTAGGTAGAGGATCATGTCATCTGCAAACAGTGAGAGCTTTACTTCTTCTTTTCCAATTTGGATTCCTTTTACTTCTTTATCTGCTCTGATTGCTGTGGCCAAAACTTCCAGAACTATGTTGAATAGTAGCGTTGAAAGTGGGCACCCTTGTCTTGTTCCTGACTTTATGGGAAATGCTTTCAATTTTTCACCATTGAGGATAATGTTTGCTGTGGGTTTGTCATATATAGCTTTTATTATGTTGAGTTATGTTCCTTCTATTCCTGCTTTCTGGAGAGTTTTTATCATAAATGGATGTTAAATTTTGTCAAAGGCCTTCTCTGCATCTATTGAGATAATCATATGGCTTTAATTTTTCAATTTGTTAATGTGGTGAATTACATTGATTGATTTGCGGATATTGAAGAATCCTTGCATCCCTGTGATAAAGCCCACTTGGTCATGGTGTATGATCTTTTTAATGTGTTGTTGGATTCTGATTGCTAGAATTTTGTTGAGGATTTTTGCATCTATGTTCATCAGTGATTTGGCCTGTAATTTTCTTTTCTTTTTTTTTTTTTTTCCCTTTTTTTTTTTTTGTGGTGTCTTTGTCAGGTTTTGGTATTAGAGTGATGGTGGCCTCATAGAATGAGTTTGGAAGTTTACCTTCCTCTGCAATTTTCTGGAAGGGTTTGAGTAGGACAGGTGTTAGCTCTTCTCTAAAATTTTGGTAGAATTCAACTGTGAAGCCGTCTGGACCTGCACTTTTGTTTGCTGGAAGATTTCTGATTACAGTTTTAATTTCCATGCTTGTGATGGGTCTGTTAAGATTTTCTATTTCTTCCTGGTTCAGTTTTGGAAAGTTGTATTTTTCTAAGGATTTGTCCATTCTTCCACGTTGTCCATTTTATTGGCATATAATTGCTGATAGTCGTCTCTTATGATCCTTTGTATTTCGGTATTGTCTGTTGTGATCTTTCCATTTTCATTTCTAGTTTTATTGATTTGATTTTTCTCCCTTTGTTTCTTGATGAGTCTGACTAATGGTTTGTCAATTTTATTCATCCTTTCAAAGAACCAGCTTTTGGCTTTGTTGATTTTTGCTATGGTCTCTTTTGTTTCTTTTGCATTTATTTCTGCCCTAATTTTTAAGATTTCTTTCCTTCTACTAACTCTGGGGTTCTCCATTTCTTCCTTTTCTAGTTGCTTTAGGTGTAGATTTAGGTTATGTTTTTGACTTTTTTCTTGTTTCTTGAGGTATGCCTGTATTGCTATGAACTTTCCTCTTAGCACTGCTTTTATAGTGTCCCACAGGTTTGGGGTTGTTGTGTTTTCATTTTCATTAGTTTCTATGCATATTTTGATTTCTATTTTGATTTCTTCTGTGATTTGTTGGTTATTCAGAAGCGTGTTGTTCAGCCTCCATATGTTGGAATTTTAAATAATTTTTCTCCTGTAATTGAGATCTAATCTTAATGCATTATGGTCAGAAAAGATGCTTGGAATGATTTCGATTTTTTTGAATTTATTAAGGTTAGATTTATGGCCCAGGATATGATCTATCCTGGAGAAGTTTCCGTGCACACTTGAGAAAAAGGTGAAATTCATTTTTTGGGGGTGAAATGCCCTATAGATATAAATTAGGTCTAACTGGTCTATTGTATCATTTAAAGTTTGTGTTTCTTTGTCAGTTTTCTGTTTAGTTGATCTGTCCATAGGTGTGAGTGGGGTATTAAAGTCTCCCACTAGTATTGTGTTGCTGTTAATTTCCCCTTTCATACTTGTTAGCATTTGTCTTACATATTGTGGTGCTCCTATACTGGGTGCATATATATTTATAATTGTTATATCTTCTTCTTGGATTGATCCTTTGATTATTATGTAGTGTCCTTCTTTGTGTCTTTTCACAGCCTTTGTTTTAAAGTCTATTTTATCGGATATGAGTATTGCTATTCCCGCTTTCTTTTGGTCTCTATTTGCGTGGAATATCTTTTTCCAGACCTTCACTTTCAGTCTGTATGTGTCCCTTGTTTTGAGGTGAGTCTCTTGTACACAGTGTATATATGGGATCTTGTTTTTGTATCCATTCAGCCAGTCTTTGTCTTTTGGTTGGGGCATTCAACCCATTTACGTTTAAGGTAATTATCAATAAGTATGATCATTGCCACTTACTTTACTGTTTTGGGTTCGGGTTTATATACCCTTTTTGTGTTTCTTGTCTAGAGAATATCCTTTAGCATTTGTTGGAGAGCTGGTTTGGTGGTGCTGAATTCTCTCAGCTTTTGCTTGTCTGTAAAGCTTTTGATTTCTCCTTCATATTTGAATGAGATCCTTGCTGGGTACAGTAATCTGGGCTGTAGTTTATTTTCTTTCATCACTTTAAGTATGTCCTGCCATTGCCTTCTGGCCTGATGAGTTTCTATTGAAAGATCAGCTGTTATCCTTATGGGAATCTCCTTGTGTGTTATTTGTTGTTTTTCCCTTGCTGCTTTTAATATTTGTTCTTTGAGTTTGATCTTTGTTAATTTGATTAATATGTATCTTGGGGTGTTTTGCCTTGGGTTTATCCTATTTGGAACTCTCTGGGTTTCTTGGACTTGGGTGATTATTTCCTGCCCCATTTTAGGGAAGTTTTCAACTATTATCTCCTTAAGGATTTTCTCATGGTCTTTCTTTTTGTCTTCTTCTTCTGGGACTCCTATAATTCGAATGTTGGAGCGTTTCATATTGTCCTGGAGGTCTCTGAGATTGTCCTCATTTCTTTTAATTTGTTTTCCTTTTTTCCTCGCTGATTCATTTATTTCTACCATTCTATCTTCTGTTTCACTAATTCTTTCTTCTGCCTCCATTATTCTACTATTTGTTGCCTCCAGAGTGTTTCTGATCTCATTTATTGCAGTATTCATTATATATTGACTCCTTTTTATTTCTTCTAGGTCCTTGTTAAACCTTTCTTGCATCTTCTCAATCCTTGTCTCCAGGCTATTTATCTGTGTTTCCATTTTGATTTCATGATTTTGGATCATTTTCACTATCAATATTCAGAATTCTTTCTCAGATAGATTCCCTATCTCTTCCTCCTTTGTTTGGTTTTGTGGGCATTTATCCTGTTCCTTCACCTGCTGGGTATTCCTCTGTCTCTTCATCTTGGTTATATTGCTGCGTTTGGGGTGGCCTTTCTATATTCTGGGAATTTGTGGAGGTCTCTTTATTATGGAGCTTCCTCACTCTGCGTGCGGTTGTATCAGTGGATTGTCAAAGTTTCTTGGTTAGGGAGGCTTGTGTTGGAGTTCTGGTGGGTGGAGCTGGATTTTTTCTCTCTCGAGTGCAATGAAGTGACTAATAATGGGTTATGACACGTCAATGTTTTTGTAGTAACTTTGAGCTGCCTGTATATTGAAGCTCAGGGGTGTGTTTCTGTGTTGCTGGAGAATTTGCATGGTATGTCTTGCTCTGGAACTTGTTGGCCCTTGGGTGGTGCTTGGTTTCAGTGTAGGTATGGAGGCATTTGATGAGCTCCTATCGATTAATGTTCCCTGGATTCAGGAGTTCTCTGATGTACTCAGGATTTGGACTTAAGCCTCCTGCTTCTGGTTTTCAGTTTTATTTTTACAGTAGCCTCAAGACTTCTCCATCTATACAGCACCGATGATAAAACATCTAGGTTAAAGATGAAAAGTTTCTCCACCTTGAGGGACACCCAGAGAGGTTCATTTACATGGAGAAGAGAAGGGGGAGGGGGTAGTTAGAGGTGACTGGAATGAGATGAGGTGGGATCAAAAGAGGAGAGAGCAAGCTAACCAGTAATCACTTCCTTACGTGTGCTCCACAGTCTGGACTGCTCAGAGGTATTCACGGAGTTATACAGGGAAGAGGAGAGGGAGGAAGTAGACAGAGGTGGCCAGGAGGATAAAAGAGGGAAATGAAAAGGAGAGAGACAGATCCAGCTAGTAATCAGTTCCCTAAGTGTTCTCCAATGTCTGGAACACACAGAGATTCCCAGAGTTGGGTAGAGAAGGGGGAGGGAAGAGACAGAGGCCACCTGGTGGAGAAAAAGGAGAGTCCAAAGGAGAAGAGAGTGGTCAAGTCAGTAATCTCACTCTCAGGTAAAATTGGGTACTGAAGTTTGGGTTTTCAAATGTACAAAATTGACAACAAATACCAAAAAGCAAAGATTAAAAATCTAGAGTAGAGGTTGGATTTTCAAAAATACAATATTAAAGAAAAGAAGAAGAAGGAGAAGAAAGAAAAAAAAAGCCCCCCAAATTATTAAAAAACAACAACAACAACCACAAAAAGAGTGTATACGATGTTTGCTTTAAAAATAAGGTGTTTTTTTTTGAAAAATAATAGTAGTTTATAAAAATAAAAATTAAAGGAGAAATAGAGGACTTACAAATTTTAAAAGGTTAAAAAAAGAAGAGGAAAAAGAAAAGAGAAAACAATCACACAACAATATCAACAACAACAACAACAAAAAGAATGATCGTAAAAATAGTAAAGATATATCTGGCCCTTTCTCTGGTGTTGTGGGCAGTGTGGGGTCACTTCCAAGGTGGTTCCCTCTGTTTAACTTCTTCTGTTTGCTGGTCTCTTCAGTGTCTGATTTCCACCCTGTCACGGGGGGGTGGTGGTGGACAGTTTTTTTTGGGGGGGTTGGGGTGGGGCTCACTTGTTCAGTCGCACTGTGGGGAGGGAGGGATGGTGCAAACAAGTAACACTGGCGTGTGCTTGCAGTGTCTTAGCCCCTTGGGCTGCCCCTGCTCATGGCACACACCACTCAGGCTCCATACAGCTCAACCGGGAACCATCTGTGGCCGGCCCTAGGTTGCATGCACCTCCCCAGTCTAAGCCACTCAGGGTTGGCACTCAAGTAGCCCTCAGAGGCGTCTGAGGCTGGCCCTAGGCTGCATGCACTTCCCCGGTCTAAGCTGCTCAGGCTTGCCGCTCAGGTATCCCTCAGAGGTGCAGATTCGGTTGGGCCTGTGTTTTGTGCCCTTCCCAGGTCCGAGTAGCTCAGGTGTTTGGCGAGAGCATTTGCTGCGACTTATCGCCTTTCCCATCTCTGCTGCTCAGTTTTCTGGGTGTATCACTGGTGTCCCTTCTCTGGTGGCTGATGACTGTCCAGAACCCCCAGAAGTCTTAGTTAGTAAAGAAGCCTGCTTGCATTTTGGTAGGTAATGTCTCTCTTGGGCTGCGATTGCCCCCTTTCAGCCCTTACGGCTCTGGCTGCCTGTCACCAGAGGGGGATGGTCTGAAGCTGACTATTTCTGTTCCATCCTTTGTTCTGTGTGCGGTCCTGGCAGTGTCTTATGTTTGAGCTTTTCGCGTGGTAGCTATCTCACAGTCTGGTTTGCTAGCCCAAGTTAGTTCTCTCTAGTTACGTGTGGGGTGTTCTGGCCCAAATCTTACAAAGCACTGCAGCCTGCCCCTCCTGCGCCTCCCTGCCCAGCCCCCACTTGCTAGTGGCAGATGCAGGCGTCTGTGCTGCTTCTCTGCTGGGGGAGTTACTGTGGGCTTGTAATCTGTTTGTTTTAATTATTTATTTTTCCTTCCTGTTATGTTGCCCTCTGTGCTTCCAAAGCTCGCCACAGACTCGGCAGCGAGAGTGCTTCCTGGTGTTTCGAAATCTCTCTTCTTAAGATTCCCTTCCCAGGATGGAGCTCCCTCCCTACCTCTTTTGTCTCCTTTTGCATCTTTTATATTTTTTCCTACCTGTTTTTGAAGACAATGATCTGCTTTTCTGGGTGCCTGATGTCCTCTGCCAGCATTCAGAAGTTGTTTTCTGGAATTTGGTGAGCATTGAAATGTTCTTTTGATGAATTTTTGAGGGAGAAAGTGGTCTCCCCATCCTATTCCTCTGCCATCTTAGGACCACCCCCCCTGAAATTTTTCTATAAATATTTATATATGGAATTGACACATACATCCTTTCAATTGTGCTCCTGAAATGTCTGAGCACTGCACTTACATGTTTTTAAATGTTATTTTCTCTCAATTCATATTTTTAAAAAAATACATACCACACACCCATGGAGTTTGCTTGTATTGAAGTATTTTTGGTTTGCTTTATTTTTAACTATTGAGGTTTCTGTGCATATTAACTTTTATTATTCGCCTTAAATCCAGACTTAAGTTCTGAATCATGGCACAGAATTCAGCACTGGGCATCTGCGAAAATGACAGGGGCATTGATCCCCCCTGGACCCTACTACATCAGAGGAGAATCAGGCATGGTTGCTTTGTCACAGCATGGTGGCTTTCTCACAGTCAGAGAGCCTTAAAACACTTTAGAATGAGTGCCAGCTGAAACAATGACCGCAGTGGGTAATCTTATGAAATTTTATGGACAGCACATGCCTCTGCATTAGCTTGATAAAAGAAGAGACAAGGTAGAAAATAATAGATAGAAAATGAGCTGGCAGGGCTTTTGTAAGTTGACAAGAACACCTGGGCACTATGGAATATGACTTGAAGGGATTACCGAGGACAATATACAAGGCTGGGATGACTTAAATTTCACATAGAGACTTGAGGTTCAGAAATTGTTACTGAATTTGTACAATAATATTTAGTATAAGCCCACTTCATCTCTATTTCCTAAACCTGGAGAAAAGCCTGGAGAAATGTTTACTACATAAATTAAATTTCCAATTACATGTGTGTGTGTGTGCACATGTATAATAAAAATAAAACTTTTCCTACAAATTTACACATCATCTAGATGGTGGTGGTTTAGTTGCTCAGTCATGTCTGACTCTTGAAACTCCCTGGACTGTAGCCCATTAGGTTCCTTTGTCCATGGGATCTCCCATGCAAAAATACTAGTGTGGGTTGCTATTTCTTTCTCCAGGGGATCTTTCTGACCCAGAGACTGAACCCGGGTCTCATGCATTGCAGGCAGATTCTTTACCACTGAGCCACTAGGGAAGCCCAGAGGCAAGATACTTCTGAACAAAATTTAGAATCCTGTCTCACTTCAGATTCAGCCTTGCTAGAAACTATGGTGAATGGTAGTCTTGGGTTAAAGTTTATTTTGGGTGGGAAGACTTGTAATTTCTTTTAGAATATAGAGACATAATAATAATGTGTTTATTAAGTATATCATACAGAAAACATCTATAAAATTACAAAGGGCAAGTTTATAGATGTTGATTTTTATCCACTGAACATATTAATGTAATTAATGGTATGCTGAATAATAGGGTGTTATTAAAACCCCAGATTCCTCATTGTGCTTTCTTCCAGTAACTAATTAACACACCAAGGATAATGACTCCCTTTTTCTTCAACACCATAAATTAGTTTTCCCTGTTATCAAACTTTCTATGGATGAAATCTTACAATATATGCATTTTTAACTTGGCTTACTTTGTTTGGTATCATCCATGTAATTTCACGTTTTAGTGATTTTATTTTCTTATTTGGATATTCTTTTTTAAAGTTATTTGCAATTTTCTCCTTGATAAATATGATTCTTTCTATATTTGGTATATCAATCTGTTTTCAAATTTATTCAATATGTACTTTTTTTTCCTATCTTGAGTTAACATTTAACAGTTTAATAATTGCTTAAAGCACAGGAAAGATTTAATGTCATCCAGTTTTAAAAAAATAATATTATGATTAGTGTCTGTGGTGTGTGAATAAGAATGTGTTCATTTAAGAAATATTTCCTGATAAATTATGGAATTGATGTTTGTTTATGGTGTGAAGTAGGGAAAAGAGTCATATTTTCATATGCATATAAAATTAAACATTTTCAAACTTTGTTGAAAAGACCCTCCTTTCTTTCCTGTTCTGCAGTGTCACATTTTCTTAAATCAGATGCCTATATATTACCTCTGTTCTGATCTATGTATTTATCCTTTCCCCAATACTGCATAGGTTTAATTGCTGTTTATAAAAAGCTTTGAGATCTGATAGTATAAACTCTCCATTTTTGAATTTTGTTTTTAAAAACTGTCTTGGTTATTCTTAGCCTTTTACTCTTCCATATCAATGTGTTGAAAAATCCACCTGGAATTTTAATTGGCATTTCAATGAATCCATAGGTGAATTATCATTTGAAAAGATTGATTTTTATAACCTATCAACATGGTATATTCCTTAAAATTTAATTCTTTTAATGATGTTTTCACTGAAGAGATTTGAACACATTTTATTACATTTATTTTAAATTTTCAATGTTTTTGAAATAAATGTAAAATTACATTTTAAAATAGCTTATTTTCTACCTAGAATTTCCTATAAAAGTGATCTCTAAGTAAAGTGGTGATAAGAAGTTACTTGTGTTTTGTTCTCAATCTTAAGAATGTATCTTTTGACAATTAATCATTAAAATTGCTATAGATTTTTCTTAAATGTTTTAGATATTTGAATTAGCTATGTTTCCATTTTAAGACTTATTGCCAAAACCTAATGACTAAAAAAACCAAATATTTATTTTCTCTCAATTTCTGGTGTGAGGAATCTGGGTGTGGCTTAACTATTAATAAATCCTTTGGCTCCGGTCTCTATCATGTTTGCAATCAAAAAGGCAGCCCAGACAGGCTCCACTTCCAAGCTCACTCAGTGTTCATTGGCAGAATACGGTCCTTAGTGGATTATTGAATTGAGAGTCCTGAGTTCCCCACAGGATATTGGCAGGAGGTGACTCATTTCTTCACTACTTGGACCTCTTCACAGGGCAGCTCATAAAGTGGTGGCTGGCTTAATCAATGTGAGAAAAGAAGAAAGATGGAGAGCAAGTGAGAGGAACAGAAAAGTCACAGTCTTTAAAACTTTGGAAGAATCATCCCATTAATTTTATCATAATCTATTGGTTAAAAATTATTGAGTCAGGTTGTCACACAAGATGAAATGTTAAACAAAGTCATGAATACAGTAGCCACCTCACCCCTTATCTACAGGGGATACTTTTCAAGACCCACAGTAGATGTCTGAAACTGAAAATAGAACCGGACCCTGTATTATGTTTTTTTCCTATACATACATATATATGACAAAGTTTAAGTTATCTTAGGCACAGTAGAAGATAAACAACAATCACTAATAATAAAACAATAGTAACAATATACTGTAATCAAAATTATGTAAATGTGGTCTCTTTCTTTAAAAATATCATTTTTACAAATTTAATCCTTTTCCTTCTTTTTGTTTATTAATTTATTTTTGGCTATGCTGAGTGTTCATTGTTGGGTGGGTTCTCTAGTTGCTGAGTTTGTGTGCACTACTCCCTACCTGCAGTATGCAAGCTTTTTATTGAAGTGGCTTTTTCTTGTTAGGGTGCATGGGATTTAGGGCCCAAGGGCTTCAGTAGTTGCAGCACATGAGCTCAGTAGTTGCAGTTTCTGGGCTCTAAAACACAGGCTCAGTATTTCTGGGGCAACGGCTTAATTGCTCTGTGGCACATGGGATCTTCCTGGACCAGGGATCCAACCTCTATCTCATGTGTTAGCAGGCAGATTCTTTGCCACTGAACCACCAGGGAAGACCCCTTTTCCATCTTAACTAAGCATTTACATGGACTGTGGTTGTGACTTTTGCAGTCTCAGTTGCAACCGCAAAACTAGCACAAACTTCTTCACAATTTCATAAATAGAAGATCTGTACTTACTGTAAATCTTAGCAAACTCAGCATATTTTTTTTTTCTTCCTAAGGTTTAAAACTTACCTCTTTCCCCTTAAAGGAAGTAGTTTGCAGCTTCTCTTTGACATGTCCAGATTCCTATTATCATTGCTTTTACACTTTGAGTAAAATAAAGTACAGTAAAGGTGATTTGAAGGAGATCAAACAAGTCAATCCTAAAGGAAATCAGTCCTGAATATTCATTGGAAGGACTGATGTTGAAGCTGAAACTCCAATACTTTGGCCACCTGATGTGGAGAACTGACTCATTGGAAAAGACCGTGATGCTGGGAAAGATTGAGGGCAGGAGGAGAAGGGGATGACAGAGGATGAGATGGTTGGATGGCATCACCGACTCAATGGACATGAGTTTGAGCAAGCTGCAAGAGTTGGTGGTGGACAGGGAAGCCTGGCATGGTGCAGTTCATGGGGTCGCAAAAAGTCAGACATGACTGAGCGACTGAACTGAACTGAACTGTTATGACGCTGAAACTTAGATGTCTACTAAGTGACTAATTGGCAGGTTATGGTAGACAAAAGAATGAGTAATATTCAGGGTGGGAAAAACGGGGAGGGACAGGTCAAGATTTCATCATGCTAAAAATAGCAAGCAAATTTAAACATCAGTTCAGTTCAGTTCAGTAGCTCAGTTGTGTCTGACTCTTTGCTACCCCATGAATCGCAGCACGCCAGGCCTCCCTATCCATCACCAACTCCCAGAGTTCACTCAGACTCACATCCATCGAGTCAGTGATGCCATCCAGCCATCTCACCCTCTGTCGTCCCCTTCTCCTCCTGCCCCCAATCCCTCCCAGCATCAGAGTCTTTTCCAATGAGTCAACTCTTCGCATGAGGTGTCCACAGTATTGGAGCTTCAGCTTTAGCATCATTCCTTCCAAGGAAATCCCAGGGTTGATCTCCTTCAGAATGGACTGGTTGGATCTCCTTGCAGTCCAAGGGACTCTCAATTCTTCTCCAACACCACAGTTCAAAAGCATCAATTCTTCGGCACTCAGCCTTTTTCACAGTCCAACTCTCACATCCATACATGACCACAGGAAAAACCAGGGCATGTTTATTTCTTTCCTGAATTTTCTATTTGATATTTGCAGACAATGAAATTATGGAAAGTGGAATTGCAGATAAGGGGTAACTATGTTACCAAAAAAGCAGAGATCATTGCCCTCCATTTTCAAAGCAGCCTAACACAAAGCTCTTTATTCAATTGTGAAGTTCTTTCTATTGGTAGTTTGTTGAGAAATTTTAATTTAAATAAGTGTTGAATTGTACCTACATCATATTATATTGACATAAAAATAGATTTTCTCTTCCTTTTTTATTTTTTATCTTGGTTTGATAAGTTACATTCTTTGGCATTGCCTTTCTTTGGGATTGGAATGAAAACTGACCTTTTCCAGTCCTGTGGCCACTGCTGAGTTTTCCAAATTTGCTGGCATATTGAGTGCAGCACGTTCACAGCATCATCTTTCAGGATATGAAATAGCTCAACTGGAATTCCATCACCTCCACTAGCTTTGTTCATAGTGATGCTTCCTAGGTGCCACTTGACTTCAAATTCCAGGATGTCTGGCTCTAGGTAAGTGATCACACCATCATGATTATCTGGGATGTGAAGATATTTTTTGTACAGTTCTTCTGTGTATTCTTGCCACCTCTTCTAAATATCTTCTGCTTCTGTTAGGTCCATACCATTTCTTCCCTTTATTGTGCCTATCATTGCATGAAATGTTCCCTTGGTATCTCCACTTTTCTTGAAGAGATCTCTAGTCTTTCCCATTCTATTGTTTTCTTCTATTTCTTTGCATTGATCACTGAGGAAGGCTTTCTTATCTCTCCTTGCTATTTTTTGGAACTCTGCATTCAAATGGGTATATCTTTCCTTTTCTCCTTTGTTTTTTACTTCTTTTCACAGCTATTTGTAAGGCCTCCTCAGACAGCCATTTTGCTGTTTTGCATTTCTTTTCCATGGAGATGGTCTTGATTCCTGTCTCCTGTACAATGTCATGAACCTCCATCCATAGTTCATCAGGCACTCTGTCTATCAGATCTAGTCCCTTAAATCTATTTCTCACTTTCACTCTATAGTCATAAGGGATTTGATTTAGGTCATACCTGAATGTTCTAGTGGTTTTCCCCACTTTCTTCAATTTAAGTCTGAATTTGGCAATAAGGAGTTCACGATCTGAGCCACAGTCAGCTCTTGGTCTTGTGTATGCTGACTGTATAGAGCTTCTCCATTTTTGTCTGCAAAGAATATAATCAATCTGTTTGGTGTCGACCATCTGGTGCTTTCCACGTGTAGGGTCTTCTCTTGTGTTGTTGGAAGAGGGTGTTTGCTATGAGCAGTCCATTCTCTTGGCAGAACTTTATTAGCCTTTGCCTGGTTCATTCTGTACTCTAAGGCCAGTTTTAGAAAAGGCAGAGGAACCAGAGATTAACTTGCCAACATCCATTGGATCATCCAAAAAGCAAGAGAGTTCCAGGAAAACATCTATTTTTGCTTTATTGACTATGCCAAAGCCTTTGACTGTGTGGATCACAATAAACTGTGGAAAATTCTGAAAGAGATGGGAATATCAGACCACCTGACTTGCCTCTTGAGAAACCTGTATGCAGGTCTGGGAGCAACAGTTAGAACTGAACATGGAACAACAGACTGGTTCCAAATTTGAAAAGGTGTACATCAAGGCTCTATATTGTCACCCTGCTTATTTAACTTACATGTAGAGTACATCATGAGAAATGCTGGGCTGAAGGAAGCACAAGCTGGAATCAAGATTGCCGGGAGAAGTATCAATAACCTCAGATATGCATATGACACCACCCTTAGGGGAGAAAGTGAAGAACTAAAGAGCCTCTTGATGAAAGTGAAAGAGGAGAGTGAAAACATTGGCTTAAAGCTCAACATTCAGAAAACTAAGATCATGGCAACTGGTCCCATCACCTCATGGCAAATAGATGGGGAAACAGTGGAAACAGTGGCTGACTTTTTTTTTTCTGGGCTCCAAAATCACTGCAGATGGTGACTGCAGCCATGAAATTAAGACACTTACTCCTTGGTAGGAAAATTATGACCAAACTAGACCACGTATTAAAAAGCATAGATATTACTTTGCCAACAAACGTCCATCTAGTTAAGGCTATGGTTTTTCCAGTAGTCATGTATGGATGTGAGAGTTGGACTGTGAAGAAAATTGAGCTCCGAACAATTGATGCTTTTGAACTGTGGTGTTGGAGAAGACTCTTGAGTCCCTTGGACTGCAAGGAGATCCAACCAGTTCATCCTAAAGGAGGTCAGTCCTGCATGTTGATTGAAAGGACTGATGTTGAAACTGAAACTCTAATACTTTGGCTACCTGATACGAAGAGCTGACTCATTTGAAAAGACCCTGATGCTGGAAAAGATTGAGGGCAGTAGGAGAAGGGGACGACAGACTTTGAGATAGTTGAATGTCATTACCAACTCGATCAACATTGGTTTGTGTGGACTCCAGGAGGTGGTGATGGACAGGGAGGCCTGGCGTGTTGCGGTTCATGTGGTCGCAAAGAGTTGGACATGACTGAGCAACTGAACTGAACTGAACTGATCAGTTACATTGTCTGACCTGTGGTGTTTAAAAACAAAGTTTCATTCTGGAACTAATTCAACTTTGTCCTGAGGCATTATCCTTTTGATACATTCCAGTTTTCTGCTTACTAATATTTTGCTTAGAATCTTTGCTTTTATTTCAAGGAAAATATTTGCCTGTTAATTATATTTCATGTATTTTATTGTCATATTTGATGTTAAAGTTACACTGTCATCCTTAGTTCAGAAGCATTTTCTCTTTCCCTATACATTGCATTTGTCCATAGATAAGTTGGTGCTCTTTTGTCTTAAAATAGGAGAAACTTTACTGGTGAACTAATTTGTTCCTATAAATCTTTATAAGGTAAGCTATAAACACGGCTTCAATTTTAAAATAGATATAAATCTACTTCAATATTTTACCATTTTATTGGTTTTTTAACTCTCCTATTTTTTAATTTTTTTCCATTTACCTGAAATTTTCAAATTCAGTGCTACAGGATTGTTAATGTTAAATCACATCCTTTTAACATCTAATTGATAAGTAGTGAATGACCCCTTTTCATTGCTTATAAAAGTTTATTGTACCTATTCTTTTTTCTTGATTAATCTTAATAGAGTTTTATTATTTTTGTTAATCTTTAAAAAGTAACTGATTTTGTTGATTTTCTAATTTCTATTTTATTAATTTACATTATTGTTTTTTCCTTTCTTTAAGCTGTATGTTAATTTTTAAAAAATTAGTTGAGATAGCTTTAGCAATATTGGGGTGTTTCTTTTTTTCTTTTTATATATGAGTTTTAAGATCCTAATTTCCTTATAGGTTCTGAATTCCCTATACTATTCTAAATTTGCCTGCATTAAGTGAATCATTAATTTTGGCATGAAGTTTTTTAAAAATCATTTAGTTCAACATAGTACTGACTTCATAATTTATTTTGACAATGAAGTTTTTTTTTTTTTGCTGGAAAATAATCAATGTCTAAACAGTTTAAAATTTCTCTATTTTTTCCTGTTATTATTTTTTTGACTAATTTGACTATATCAAAGAATATATCCTGAGTGACCTGACTCATGAAATTTCTTAAAGTTTGCAGCATTGCATTTCTATGAACAGTGCTACTGTTGCTCTTACAAGTGTAATGTGCCCCTGTTTATAGCTGCTATTAAAGCATCTTTATATTATTGGTGTTTGCTTGGTTTATCACGATGTACAGAGATACAGATTTCTTTGTATTCATTTTGCTGGGAGTACAGAATTTACTACACCTGTGATTTGATGTTAGTATTTGATTTAAAGAAATTCCTGCCCTGTATTTCTTGAAGTATATCTTTATTCCCTTCTCTCTTTCTATTACTCTGGTTAAAAATATGCTAAAAATTTTAAAATAATCTTTAAAAAATAGTGGATATATGTGTATGTATAACTGATTCACTTTGCTTTATGCTGCTGCTAAGTCGCTTCAGTCATGTCCAGCTCTGTGCAATTCCACAGATCGCAACCCACCAGGCTCCCCCATCCCTGGGATTCTCCAGGCAAGAACACTGGAGTGGGTTGCCATTTCCTTCTCCAATGCATGAAAGTGAAAAGTGAAAGTGAAGTCGATCAGTCGTGTCCGACTTTTCAAGACCCCATGAACTGCAGCCCACCAGGCTCTTCCGCTCATGGGATTTTCCAGGCAAGAGTACTGGAGTGGGTTGCCATTGCCTTCTCTGACTTTGCTGTATACCTGAAAGTAATAAGACATTGTGAATCCACCTATACTCTAATAAAAGTTAAAAATGAAAACAATAGGGAAAAGTGGGTGAGAAGTATACAGGAGCTGCTTGTACTGTTTATATTCTGTTCAGTTCAGTTCAGTTGCTCAGTTGTATCCAATTCTTTGCAACCCCATGAATCGCAGCACACCAGGCCTCCCTGTTCATCACCATCTCCCAGAGTTCACTCAGACTCATGTCCATTGAGTCCGTGATGCCATCCAGCCATCTCATCCTCGGTCATCCCCTTCTCCTCCTGCCCCCAATCCCTCTTTATATTACTTTCCTATAATTAGAAAACTGTTCTTAAATTAAGCATTTATTCAAATTAAAAAACTAAAGACAAAATATATGCTAGGCTTTTGACTTTGTTTCACATAGCTTTTATGGTATTTTTCTAGTCTTCAGTTTCTCTATGTGCTTCAATATGAATACTTATTATTACTCTGCCTTTCAGTTTCTTTCAGCACATTAATTCATTTTTCCATTGTGTTCATTCTGCTATCAGAGTCATTTGTCAAGGTAGAATTTTCAGGTGATATATTTTATCCTATATTTAAAATATACTAATTATATCTATTTTAAACATTTTCTTAGAAATGCAATGTCAAGTTTATCACTGAGTCTGTTTATATGATTGTCTTTTGAATTTCAACCCCTGTCTCTTAACAAAATAATAAATTCTGAGCTTTATATTTCAAAAAAATGAAACCTTTTTTTGATAGGTTTCAGAGTTCATTTGTAAGGAATAAAGCTGACCTCTGTCTCTGAAGCTGTCACTGCTGCTAAGGTATAGCCTCCTGTGTGTTCTGAGAATCTGAGATGATTACCAGATTGGGTGTGTGAGATCTTAGTTCCCTGATCAGGGATTGAACACACAGCCCCTGCATTGGAAGCATGGAGTCTTAAAACTAGATCTCCAGGAAAGTCTAAGAGACTTGTCTTTATTTTTTTGCAACTTTATTTATTCTTTTTAATTGAAGGATAACCATTTTAAAGGAAAATGTTAGCTTTTTAAACTTGGTTCTGGTAGGAATGTTGTTATTCTCATTCATCATAACTTAATCAAAACCTTTGGTAATATAATCAATTTATTTTGTTTATAATTTTGACTCTCAAAAGAAAATTGGGAAGATATAACTTTTTATATACCTTAAAAATGTTGTATTTAATTATTATCATTACTACTGTAAAATAATATTTTCTTATACATCTACTAAAAATAAAACACATTTGACAAACTAATTGTGCCTGAGCTGTATAGTAATTGAAAATTAATAGATTGTGAATACCTCTCCACACACAGAATAAGGTAGTCTTTTCCAGTGACAAAATATTTTCATTTGCTGTTAAAAATTTGAATTTGAAACACAAATACTTATGTATTTTATGAATTTTTATGTCTGATGATTATTTTTAATTCCCCAAGTATTTTTTATAAGAAACTTAAACTTTTATTAATGTGATGTGTACATTTAATAATTAATTTTTTATTTATAGAGATCCTACTATGTGAGTAGCATCCATTTAAATGGCAATATATTTATAGACAAGAGGATTTTTTTTGATTCATATTTTATTTGGTTATAAATTTTAAACATAAAAGAAAGACATGAAGCTGTATTTTCAAATCCAAGTCTTATCTGAAATAATAGAATGCAAAAGGCTGGCTCTCTGAACAGTTGCACCACTTTGGATGATGGATTCCAATAAATATAACATTTTAAATTGACTATTCAAATTATGTGATACAATATTTCAACTCTTATGCTGCTGACATTCTAACCACTAAACTTTTTTGGTCTTGGTATAACTCCAAAAGTCACTGAAGTTTTTTTATCCTTTGAGAAAATTACAGTAACTATGTTAAAATTAAAAGTTTTCACAGTATTTATACCCATACATTAATATATTTTATATGCTGATATGTTATATATACACTTACTTGTTATGCATATATCCATATATACTTATATAACAATGTAATTATAGATAATACAATATAACTAATCACTATATCTTACTCATCTTTTTATCCTCAGTGTCTATATGTTATGTGGCTCTTGCACTATTAAATGTTTCTTAAATGTATGAATAAATACATTCATTGTATTTGTTCAGATTACACATGTAGAATTTATGCTTTGCAATTCTACTTTAAAATACACATTTTACTTAAAGATATCATAATAAAGGGGTTTTTCCAGCTGGCTCAGTGGTAAAGAATCTGCCTGCCAATTATGGAGACAGGGTTTCATCCTTGGTCCAGGAAAATCCCACATGCCAGAGAGCAACTAATCCCCTGTGCCACAACTATTGAGCCTGTGCTGTAGAGCTCAGGAATTGTAACACTGAAGCTTAAACCCTAGAGCCCATGCTCAGTGACAAGAGAAGCCACTGCAATGAGAAGCCTCTGTACCACAATAAAGAGTAGATCCTGCTCCCCAAAACTAGAGAAAACCCAAAACACAGCAATAAACACTCAGCACATCCAGAAATAAATGCATTAAAGAAAGATATCATAATAAGGAAAATCCAGGGAAAACTTGTTTACTATAGAAACTTCTATGTTCTATATTTATAGCTTCTGACTGTAATACTGCATCGCTAGGTAATTACCTAAAGCTCCAAAAAGAATCTTATAAGAGTAGTGTGGCCAAACAGGAGGACATAGTTCTAGGAAAGTATATCCAAATATCATAATGAATTAAGAAAGTAGACAAAACAGAAGAAAAGACAGATATGCCAGTAATTACTCCCATGAGAAGCCTGCTGCTGCTATTGCTAAGTCGCTTCAGTGGCGTCCAACTCTGTGTGACCCCATAGATGGCAGCCCACCAGGCTCCCCCGTCCCTGGGGTTCTCCAGGCAAGAACACTGGAGTGGGTTGCCATTTCCTTCTCCAAGGCATGAAAGTGAAAATGAAAGTGAAGTCGCTCAGTCGTGTCCGACTCTTAGTGACCACATGGATTGCAGCCTACCAGGCTCCTCCATCCATGGGCTTTTCCAGGCAAGAGTCCTGGAGTGGGGTGCCATACCTTCCTTTAATTTAAAAAAAAAAAACTTGTTTGCCTACTAAATTTATTAAAATAATGAGATATATCAGATGAGCATAGAATCCAATTAGTAATGGGCCAATAAATATTTACTGAGCTCCTACTTATACCAGACACTGTTCTACAAATAAAAGTAGAGAAAAATACCATTTATAATAGTATCAAAAATGAAATATTTAGAAATAAAGTAACAAAATGTATGTACGTACACTAAAAACTACAAAACATTACTGAGATAAACTAAAGAAGGCCTAAGTAAGTGAATAAATATACCATGTTTACAGATTGAAAGGGACACTGTTGTTAAGATGTCAAGAGCATGAGTCCTTCCACACAAGCAAATTTTGAGTATCTACAGTATCCTATTTGTTAACAAGAGTCACTAAGTCATTTACTACATCAATGAAGTAAGAGTATCTATCAGTCTTATAAGATGAGGAGAAGGAACATAGTTCTGAAGTATAATTAGATTTACCACTGAGCATTAGTAATATCAGTAACCTTAGGACTGAACATAATATGGAGAAAATGGTTGTTAATGATGACTAATAAATGTATTTTTAGAAAAGTAAATAAATAAATGCATTTCAGAAAATATTTGGCAGGTCAGCATTAACTTTTTTTTAGAAAAGCAGATTGTTATTCAGCTGAATTATTGTATTACATTGCTTTTGTTCATGAAATAAAGACATGAAGTCTAGAAATCTGAAGTTAAAGGTAAAATGTCATATTAGAAAACATCATTAAAATTTTGCCTTTGCTTGTCAATGAATTGATTATATCCTTCATACCCAAAGGTCACATCTCCAAAGAATGTGCAGTAAAGAGCATTTCAAATTTTTGAACCAAATGGAATAGCTACTTCCTGCTATGATGGGCGTAGTAAAATGTATATAGGTTTATTTCCAGAATTTCTTTAGAATTGAGCCAGCCTAATCAACATTCTTTTCAGTTTCACTCTGTAGGTAGGAAATAACCACATTCCTGAGATTCTTTTTCAGAAGAATCATCAATTCAGAAAAGTTGTAGGTGCAGTGGCAGTTTGTTTCCCCACATCCTACAGACAAATGTGCTAACTCCCAAAAATAGCTTGAGTGTTCTTGAAGATGTTAGGTTTTTAAAATTTGATTTTTCGTAATCTAGCAAGCAACACACAAGGTTGGGGAGACAGCTCTGTAGATAAATAAAGGTCATACATAGGTACAGAGTTTTGCTAAAGTGGTATATTTTTGTTAAATAGAACTTCAGAATTTGTTATCCTGTTTCATTAAATCTACTGGGAAACATTTATCTTTCCCTTATATTTTAAACATAGTGAGTCTGGTGGGGAGGGGGGGAGGTGAGAGGGGGGTTCAGGATTGAGAACACACGTCCACCCGTGGCAGATTCATGTTGATGTGTGGCAAAAACAATACAATATTGTAAAGTAAAATAATAATAATAATAATTTTTTAAAATGTTCTTTCATTCCACTTTCTGTTCTAGAACAAACTTAGAGTTAGTGAGATACATATTGATTGCATGCCATTGATTTGCTTTTCTACAGATATTCAAAATCTCTAGTAACAATTATATGTCAGTAGTTATCCACTCAACATGCTGTGTTTGGAAGAGATGAGAAGAAAAGAAGAGGAGAAAAGAGAATAGAAGGGGAAAATTGACTGTGGTGGAGGAATGGAAGAAAGTGGTAGGGAGATTAGAGAAGGGAGAATTACTAACCCAAGGAAGGTGGACTTCAAGGATTCAAATACATGCTTAGCAACAAAATTTCCATTTGACCATTTCTTTATTTTTGAATCAAATCATTCAATATTTACAGACTCCAATCCATGTGCTAGTCACTGTGTTAGAAGATAGAGATATAACAAACTTACCAATCACTATTTCTGCCTGAAACTTATGAGATAGTTTCAGCATATATTTTTGAAGCAAGCAATTTATCTGTTAATTTATTTTTAGCTATGGCACTGAGGACTCTTGAGAGTCCCTTGGAAAGCAAAGAGGTCAAACAGTTAATCTTAAAGAAAACCAACCTTGAATACTCTTTGGAAGGACTGATGCTAAAGCTGAAGCTCCAATATTTTGGCCAACTGATGCAAACAGCTAACTCATTGGAAAAGATACTGATGATGGGAAAGATTGAAGGGTGAAGGAAAAGAAGGTGACAGAGGATGAGACTGTTGGATGGCATCACCTATTCAATGGACATGAATTTGGGCAAACTCCAGGAGATGGTGAGAGACTGGGAAGCCTGGCATGCTGCAGTCCATGGAGTGGCAGAGTCAGACACGACTTGGTGGCTGAACAATAAGAAAATGACCCTGATATTTGATAAGAATTTTTCCATCATTATGAAAGCAATCCAATGAAATGTGATTTATGATGGGGGCTTTGGGACATATCAGTTAATTAAATATATGCTACTATTATTCCATCTTATAAGATGATAAAATCGAACATCTAAGAGATTGCTTCCCTGGTGGCTCAGCTGGTAAAGAATCCACCTACAATGTGGGAGACCTGGATTTGATGCTTGGGTTGGGAAGATTACCTGGAGAGGGGAATAGCTACCCACTCCAGTATTCTGGCCTGGAGAATTCGATGGAGTGTGTCCATTGGGTCTCATAAAGTCAGACATGTCTCAGTGACATTCACTTGCACTTTGAAAGGATTAATAAACTCATTGGAATATAACATTGTGAAATGATCTAAAATGATTTGGGTCCTGGCAGTCCCAAGCCAGTTCTGATGGTCTCATACTTTGGTTCTAGTATTTATTTATTGAAACTTTATTGCAACTCTCTATTCCCACCTTGCTACCCTATGATTTGAGTTTCTCAGTTTTCACTCATCTCAACTGCCATTCAAGCTTACTTTGCACAATAATTTGATGGTGAATATTTAGACAAAAAAGTGAATCATAGTACCTAAAATATATTATTATGTGGAGTTGCCTAGCAATTAATATTTTTTACTGCTCACAACAACTTTGTCAGATGGATAGTAGCCATATGCCAGCAAATTTGGAAAACTCAGCAGTGGCCACAGGACTGGAAAAGGTGTTTTCATTCCAACCAAAAAGAAAGGCAATGCCAAAGAATGCTCAAACTACCACACAATTGCATTCATCTCACATGCTAGTAAAGTAATGCTCAAAATTCTCCAAGCAAGGCTTCATCAATACGTGAACCGTGAACTCCCTGATGTTCAAGCTGGTTTTAGAAAAGGCAGAGGAGCCAGAGATCAAATTGCAAACATCTGCTGGATCATGGAAAAAGCAAGAGAGTTCCAGAAAAACATCTATTCCTGCTTTATTGACTATGCCAAACCTTTGAGTGTGTGGATCAAAATAAACTGTGGAAAATTCTGAAAGAGATGGGCATACCAGACCACTTGACCTGCCTGTTGAGAAATGTGTATGCAGGTCAGGAAGTAACAGTTAGAACTGGACATGGAACAACAGACTGGTTCCAAATAGGAAAAGGAGGACATCAAGGCTGTATATTGTCACCCTGCTTATTTAACTTCTATGCAGAGTACATCATGAGAAACGCTGGACTGGAAGAAACACAAGCTGGAATCAAGATTGCTGGGAGAAATATCAATAACCTCAGATATGCAGATGACACCACCCTTATGGCAGAAAGTGAAGAGGAGCTAAAACGCCTCTTGATGAAAGTGAAAGAGGAGAGTGAAAAAGTTGGCTTAAAGCTCAACATTCAGAAAATGAAGATCATGGCAACTGGTCCCATCACTTCATGGGAAATAGATGGGGAAACAGTGGAAACAGTGTCAGATTTTATCTTTTTGGGCTCCAAAATCACTGCAGATGGTAACTGCAGCCATGAAATTAAAAGATTGCTACTCCTTGGAAGAAAAGTTATGACCAAACTAGATATTATATTCAAAAGCAGAGACATTACTTTGCCGACCAAGGTCCGTCTAGTCAAGGCTATGGTTTTTCCTGTGGTCATGTATGGATGTGAGAGTTGGACTGTGAAGAAGGCTGAGCGCCGAAGAATTGATGCTTTTGAACTGTGGTGTTGGAGGAGACTCTTGAGAGTCCCTTGGACTGCAAGGAGATCCAACCAGTCCATTCTGAAGGAGATCAACCCTGGAATTTTTTTTGGAAGGAATGATGCTAAAGCTGAAACTCCAGTACTTTGACCACCTTATGCAAAGAGTTGACTCATTGGAAAAGACTCTGATGCTGGGAGGGATTGGTGGCAGGAGGAGAAGGGGACGACAGAAGATGAGATGGCTGGATGGCATCACGAACTCGATGGACGTGAGTCTGAGTGAACTCTGGGAGTTGGTGATAGACAGGGAGGCCTGGCGTACTGTGATTCATGGGGTGGCAAAGAGTCGGACACGACTGAGTGACTGAACTGAACTGAACCACTTCATCAGTTACACAGATATTACCATTTACTTTCCTGTATTAAATTAAGAAATATGCATCTCAGTTCAGTTCAGTTGCTCAGTCGTGTCTGAATCTTTGCAGTTCTATAGATTGTAGCACACCAGGTTTCCCTGTCCATTACCAACTCCTGGAGCTTGCTCAAACTCATGTCCATCGAGTCAGTGATGCCATGCAAACATATCCTCTGTCGTACCCTTCTCCTTAAGCTTTCAATCCTTCCCAGCCCCAGGGTCTTTTTCAATGAGTCAGTCTTTGAATCAGGTGGCCAAAGATTTGAAGTTTCAGCTTCAGCATCAGTCCTTCCAATGAATATTCAGGACTGATTTCCTTTAGGATTGACTGGTTTGATCTCCTTGCAGTGCAAAGGACTCTCAAGAATCCTCTCCAACACCACAATTCAAAAGCATAAATTTTTCTGTGTTCAGTTTTCTCTATAGTCCATCTCTGACAGCCATACGTGACGACTGGAAAAACCATAGGTTTGACTAGATGGACCTTTGTCAGCAAAGTAATGTCTTTGCTTTTTGTATGCTGTCTAGTTTGGTCATAGCTTTTCTTCCAAGGAAAAAGTGTCTTTGAATTTCCTGGCTGCAGTCACCATCTGCAGTGATTTTGGAGCCCAAGAAAATGAAGTCTGTCACTGTTTCCAGTATTTCCCCATCTATTTGCCATGAAGTGATGGGATCAGATGCAATGTTCTTAGTTTTTTGAATGTGGAGTTTCAAGCCAGCCTTTTCACTCTCCTCTTTCACTTTCATCAAGAGGCTCTTTAGTTCTTCTTCACTTTCTGCCATAAGGGTGTTGTCATCTGTGTATCTGAGGTTATTGATATTTATCCCAGAAATCTTGATTCCAGCTTGTGCTTCATCCAGCCTGGCATTTCACATGATATACTCTGCATATAAGTTAAATAAGCAGGGTGACAATATACAGCCTTGACATAGTCCTTTCCCAATTTGGAACCAGTCTGTTATTCCACATCCAGTTCTAACTCTTGTTTCTTGACCCATATACAGATTTCTCAGGAGGCAGATAAGGTGACCTGGTATTCTTATTAAGGATTTTTCAGTTTTTTTTTTTGTTATCCACACAGTCAAAGTCTTTGCTGTAGTCAACAAAGCAGAATTAGATGTTTCTTTGGAACTCTCTTGCTTTTTCCATGATACAACGGATATTGGCAATTTGATCTCTGGTTTCTTTGCCTTTTCTAAATCCAGCTTAAACATTTGGAAATTCATAGTTCACGTACTGTTGAAGCCTCGTTGCAGAATTTTGAGCATTATTTTGCTAGTGTGTGAGATGAGTGCAATTTTGTGTTAGTTTCAACATTCTTTGGCATTGCCTTTCTTGCATCTGGAAAGAAAATTGGCCTATTCCAGTCTTGTGGCCACTGCTGAGTTTTCCAAATTCGCTGGCATATTGAATGCAGCAGTTTAATGCAAATCAAAACCAAAGTGAGGTACCATTTCACGCCAGTCAGAATGGCTGTGATCCAAAAGTCTACAAGCAAAAAAAGCTGGAGAGGGTGTGGAGAAAAGGGAACCCTCTTACTCTGTTGGTGGGAATGCAAACTAGTACAACCACTATGGAGAACAGTGTGGAGATTCCTTAAAAAACTGGAAATAGAACTGCCTTATGACCCAGCAATCCCACTGCTGGGCATACACACCAATGAAACCAGAATTGAAAGAGACACGTGTACCCCAATGTTCATCGCAGCACTGTTTATAATAGCCAGGACATGGAAACAACCTAGATGTCCATCAGCAGATGAATGGATAAGAAAGTTGTGGTACATATACACAATGGAGTATTACTCAGCCATGAAAAAGAATACATTTGAATCAGTTCTAATGAGGTGGATGAAACTGGAACCTATTATACAGAGTGAAGCAAGCCAGAAAGAAAAACACCAATACAGTGTGAAGTGAAGTGAAGTGAGCTCGCTCAGTCGTGCCCGACTCTTTGCGACCCCATGGACTGTAGTCCACCAGGCTCTTCCATCCATGGAATTCTCCAGGCAAGGATACTTGAATGGGTTGCCATTTCCTTCTCCAGGGGAACTTCCCAACCCAGGGATCGAACCCAGGTCTCCCGCATTGCAGACAGTCGCTTTACTCTCTGAGCCACCAGGGAAACTAACGCATATATATGGAATTTAGAAAGATGATAATGATAACCCTGTATGCGAGACAGCAAAAGAGACACAGATGTATAGAAAAGTCTTCTGGACTCTGTGGGAGAGAGAGAGGGTGGGATGATTTGGGAGAACGGCGTTGAAACATGTATCATATCATATATGAAATGAGTCGCCAGTCCAGGTTCAATGCATGATACTGAATGCTTGGGGCTTGTGCACTGAGACGACCCAGAGGGATGATACGGGGAGGGAGGTGGGAGGGGGGTTCAGGATGGGGAACATGTGTATACCTGTGGCAGATACATGTTGATGTATGGCAAAACCAATACAATATTGTAAAGTAATTAACTTCCAATTAAAATAAATACATTTATATTAAAAAAATAAAGCACCATCTTTTAGGATTTGAAAGAGCTAAATTGGAATTCTATTATCTCTACTAGCTTTGTTAATAGGGATGATTCCTAAGTCCCACTTGACTTTGTATTTCAGGATGTCTGGCTCTAGGTGAGTGATCACACCATCGTGATTATCTGAGTCATGAATATCTTTTTTGTATAGTTCTTCTGCGTATTCATGCCACCTCTTCTTAATATCTTCTGCTTCTGTTAGGTCCATACCATTTCTGTCCTATATTGTGCCCATTATTGCATTAAATGTTCCCTTGGTATCTCTAATTTTCTTGAAGAGATCTCTAGTCTTTCCCATTCTATTGTTTTCCTCTCTTTCTTTCCATTGATCACAAAGGAAGCCTTTCTTATCCCTCCTAGCTAGTCTTTGGAACTCTGCATTCAAATGGGTTTATCTTTCCTTTCCTCCTTTGCCTTTAGCTTCTCTTCTTTTCTCAGCTATTTGTAAGGCTTCCTCAAACATCTAGTTTGCCTTTTTACATTTGGTTTTCTTGGGGATGGTCTTGATTACTGCCTCCTGTACAATGTCTTTAATCTCTGTCCATAGTTCTTCAAGCTCTCTGTCTGTCAGATCTAACCCCTTGAATCTCTGTCACTTCTACTGTATCATGAGGGAGTTGATTAGGTCATGCCTGAATGGTCTATTGGTTTTCCCTACTTTGTTCAATATAAGTCTGAATTTGGCAATAGGGAGTTCATGATTTGAGCCATAGTCAGCCCTTAGTCTTATTTTTGCTGACTGTATAGAGCTTCTCCATCTTTGGCTGCAAAGAATATAATCAGTCTGTTTTTGGTATTGACCATCTGGTGATGTCTATGTGTAGAGTCTTCTCTTGTGTTGTTGGAAGAGGGAGTTTGCTTTGATGAGTGCACTCTGTTGGCAAAACTCTGCTAGCCTTTTCCTTGCTTAATTTTGTACTCCAAGGCCAAACTTGCCTGTTACTCCAGTATCTCTTGACTTCCCACTTTTGAATTTCAGTCCCCTATGATGAAAAGTACATATTTTGGGGGCGTTAGTTCTAGAAGGTCTTTTAGGTCTTCACAGAACTGTTCAACATCAGCTTTTTCAATATCACTGGGTGTTGCATAGACTTCGATTACTGTGATATTGAATGGCTTGCCTTAGAAACGAACAGAGATCATTCCGTCATTTTTGAGATTGCACCCAAGTATTGCATTTTGGACTCTTTTGTTGACTATGAGGGCTACTCCTTTTCTTCTTCATTCTTTCTGGAGTTATTTCTCCACTGATATCCAGTAATGTTGGACACCTAGTGACCTGGGGAGTTCATTTGTCAGTGTCATATCTTTTGCCTTTTCATACTGTTCATGTAGTTCTCAAGGCAAGAATACTGAAGTGGTAATTTGTGCATAATTTTGCAAAAACCACTAAAATATTGTAAAGTAATTAGCCTCCAATCAAAATAAATAAATTAATTAAAAATAGCATCTATCAGTAAGCCTATGATAAAGTATTTGGGGATCTGAGGACTTTTTAATATCCCCCAATACTATAATTTCTATAAATTTGTCAATGGAGTCTCCATGTGAATATAAAATGACAGTACAGTAATGCCATAAGTAGAATAAATGAAACTCCTATTTATTCTATCCTTTATACTAGATGCAATTTTAGGTGATTGCTTTTTTAGTCATTATTTTTATAACTCACCTGGCTAATTAATGGGTATGGAAAATTAGACAATAGTTCTCTGAAGCCTCCATGAACAACTGCCTTGTTAGGCTGCATTTGTTTCAATTTTTGTGGTGGTGGTGGTACATATCTGAGAAAATAAAACATTTTAATGACCAAAGTTTCATGTGGAGTTATATCCATAACTCCTCAAATGTGTGGCTCTATGCGGGAAGGATCCATATTATGTATTAGGCATAGACTTGTTCTTAGCAGCAAACTCTAAATCACAATGTTTAATACTAGACATTAGGAAGAGAATTGCATGTGATGATTATTAAGTGTTTGCAGCAAAACATTTCATGGTTCCTCCTTGTCTTTAATGTCTTTCTCTACCCTTCTATTATGCCAAAACTCAGATATCAGCAGCTTTCCCAGGCATTTCAGATAATAAATAAAATTGTTACATTTTAAGCCCTAAACAACATTTTACTTACTTTCATTGTGTAGTGCTTCAGAAGTTTATTGTCTAGCTGTCAATTATTATTGTTGGTATTAAAACTGTTTTCTGCTTTTTTATATTTTCTGAATGCCTTCAATGTTTTAAGCATTGGGGAGAATCCACACAAAAATATATTTGTTTAGAAAGACAGCAAAGTTTTCTTTTTAAGGAAAGCAGCAGTCTCTGACAATAAAAGTTATGGTATCTAAGTTGCCAAGGCTGTCCTGTTAATTAGTATTTCATATTTATAACCAATTCCATATAAATTATTCCATATACTCCTTCATTTAGCAATCAGAATATAAAAAGGAAGACAAAGAAGTGAGATGCAAGAAATATATTCCTTGTTAGGGTATATGAAACAATATGGAAACAAACAGAAGAATGTAACTCACATACTTAAGTTTCATGACATTATTCTTAAAATATTGCAAAGCATTAGCTATGAAAAGGCCAATCAAGATGATTTCAGGCAGAGGAAAAAACATGTGTAAAGATAAGGTGCCTTACCAAACATGGTGGCTCTCAAAAAAGGGAAGTAGGTAGTTTGGGTGAGTCTGAATTTACACAGCTGGAGGGTATTGATGAGAGATGAGCCTTTTTGGTTTATCATTCAGAGTTCATTTTGAAGGTAATTGAGAACACATGAAATGTTATTTTATTTGTGGCCAACCCAGTTTGAGCATTACCAAGAAATTCTGGAACACATAATTTCAGTTTAGTTAAGGAATATTACAACATTGACCATCACCATCATCCACCCTTGTAAATCTGAAATCAATACATAATTTCTGTAACCATATTTAAATTCCAAAGAAGGAAAATAGAAAGCCATGTTTTCACATTACCTGAATCAAGCAACACCTTGTACAACTGAAAGTACTAGCCTTTTCTCAAAGTGAGAAAGAAGGACCTAAATATCATTTTATCCATCTTTGAGTGATATATTTCCTCTCTTCAGTCAATCACATCTTTCTTTGATATCTTGAAACTTATAAGCTGAGATTTTGTAACTCATTATTAATACAATTTATGTTATATAGGAATGGGAATGGAAAACATATATAAACCTTTGTGTTAAATCGGGTAAAACCTCATATGATTTGGAAGACACCCAACATACTTCAGGAGAATTGTATTGGAAATACTGTCATATTGGATACTGAGTACAAAGTGAAGAGCTTATTTCCACCCTAAAAACTGTTGGCAGGAAGTAAACTGAGAAAACTCCTCAAATGTCAACATATGATTGTTATCTGTCATGAAAAGTAAAGGATGACACAGACAGCAGAAATAAAAGAACAAAGGTGAAATGTTTCTACAAAAGAAACTTCTGATCTACTATTTTATAGTTATTAGTAATGCTCATAAGGGAGGCACAGGATAAATGCTTCACTCTTTCTCCTTATTTTGCAGTATGGTGAGTTTATACACAATATGCAAGACTTTCTGAATGTTCTTCCTGAGGATCGCTATACATTTCTGATGCTACAAGCAATCTAGGGATTTCTTGTAGGATCTTTCTTTTTTTCTTTTTCAACAAGGTAGTTACATGAAGGGTAAATATCTCTGTTCAAGGCGTTTACTGGACCTCAATATACTATTTAAATACTTTTATATCAAGGCATGAGTCAGAATCTTCAAATCTAATTCTGGTTGTACTTTCTCTCTTGTACTTTCTTTCTGGCTTCACTTCCTGGTGTCTTCCACCTTGCTGCAAAGAAAAGGCTCTCCCTGTTTTCAGTTTTGCTAAATTATATGACTTTGCTAAAAATTGTAAAGTTATAAGTTTAAGAATCTTTGGTCTGGTTCTTCATATTAAAATGTGGATTTGGGTAATTTGGAAATTCTTTTGAATAAAGCTTAGATTTTGAGATAATGACTTATGACTTTAAAAATCAGATTTAAAATACATAGAAAATAATTTTCTATGAAAATTCAGTGGTTGGGGTGATATAGATCAAATGACAGATTGAATATGAAAATATTTTAAAATATCATGTTCTTTATGCATGCTGAACTAAGAACCTCACTATATGTGCCTCAATTTTCTGCAAATTATAGATTCTGCCAAGTGTTTTTTTTTTCTTTTTCCTTTTTTTGATAGGAGATTCATACTTTATTTCTCCAATTGAAATAATTATACAGTTAAGTATAAATGAAAGGCATGGTTGTACAAGAAACCCAGGTCCTTTAGGTGGTTCAGTCAAAGAGGTAAGATCTCTGGCTGATTCACATGAGATGCATTCACTCCTTGGCCCAGGTTTTGGGATTCTGCCAGCCTTCAGTTCATTAATAAGTTTCTTCAAAATCCTTAAGTGTCAGATCCTCCTAGTAGTTGTCATTTATTTGAAACATTGGTGGTTTTACACAGGCTCCTAAACATTCCACTTCTATAAGAATGAAAAGTTTGTCAGGTGTAGTTTCTCCAAACTTTATTTCAAGTTTTTTTTTTTTTTTTTTAATTTTCTTAATGACCTCCAATATGCTGTCAGACTTTCAGTGCATGCAAGGCATAGTAGTGTATACTTAAATATATTTTCCAAGTGGCTTTGCAATATACATTGTATAAAAAGTTGGTACATCATATACTCTCATTGGAGGTACTTGTAAAACTTCTTCAACCTTGTTCATAGCAGAGTTGGGGAGCCGTCCATTTTTTCTTTGGCTAAATCCAGGATTAGAAGCAAAGCTTCTGCTTTATGCCATTTTAGGTGTTGTTGTTCAGTCCTTCAATCGTTTCTGAATCTTTGTGACCCCATGAACTGCAGCACACCAGGATTCTCTGACCTTCAATATCTCCCTGAGTTTGCTGAAACTCATGTCCATTGAATCGATGACACCATCCAACTATCTCATCCTCTTTTGACCCCTTCTCCTCAATCTTTCTCAGCATCAGGGAGATGCTTTTTCTATGTGTTTGTTCTTCGCATCAGAGGTCTAAAATATTAAAACTTCAGCTTTAGCACCTGTCCTTCCAATGAATATTCAGAGTTGATTTCCTTTAGGATTGACTGGTTTGATCTTGCTGCCCAAGGGAGTCTCAAGAGTCTTTTCCAGCACTGCAGTTCAAAACCATCAGTTGTTCAGCATTCCGCCTTATTTATGGTCCAGCTCTCACATCTGTAAGTGACTACTGGAAAAACCATAGCTTAGATTTTACAGACCTTTTCTGACAGAGTGATGTCTCTGATTAGTAATATGTGTCTAGATTTGTCATAATTTTTCTTCCAAGGAGCAATCATCCTTTTGTTCCATGGCTACACTCACTGTCCACAGGGATTTTCAGTTCAGTTCAGTTCAGTCACTCAGTCGTGTCCGACTCTTTGCGACCCCATGAATCACAGCACGCCAGGCCTCCCTGTCCATCACCAACTCCCGGGGTTCACTCAGACTCACATCCAACGAGTCAGTGATGCCATCCAGCCACCTCATCCTCTGTCGTCCCCTTCTCCTCCTGCCCCCAATCCCTCCCAGCAATTTTCCAATGAGTCAACTCTTCACATGAGGTGACCAAAGTACAGGAGTTTCAGCTTTAGCATCATTCCTTCTAAAGAAATCCCAGGGCTGATCTCCTTCAGAATGGACTGGTTGGATCTCCTTGCAGTCCAAGGGACTCTCAAGAGTCTCCTCCAACACCGCAGTTCAAAAGCATCAATTCTTCGGTGCTCAGCCTTCTTCACAGTCCAACTCTCACATCCATACATGACTAATGGGAAAACAATAGCCTTGACTAGACAGACCTTAGTAGGCAAAGTAATGTCTCTGCTTTTGAATATGCTATCTAAGTTGGTCATAACTTTTCTTCCAAGGAGTAAGTGTCTTTTAATTTCATGGCTGCAGTCACCATCTGCAGTGATTTTGGAGCCCCAAAAAATAAAGCCTGACACTGTTTCCACTTGGAGCCCCCCAAAAGAAAGTCTATCACTTTCCATCATTTCCCCATCTATTTGCCATGAAGTGATGGGACCAGATACCATGATCTTTGTTTTTTGAACATTGGGATTTAAACCACCTTTTTCACTCTTCTCTTTCACTTTCATCAAGAGGCTCTTCAGTTTTCTTCACATTCAGCCATAAGGGTGATGGCATCTGCATATTTGAAGTTATTGTTATTTCTCCCGTAAATCTTGATTCTAGCTTGTGCTTCATCCAGCCCAGCATTTCCCGTGATGTACTCTGTATATAAGTTAAATAAACAGAGTGACAATATACAGCCCTGATATATTTCTTTTCCAATTTGGAACCAGGCTGCTGTTTCAGGCCCAGTCCTAACTGTTGCTTCTTGACCTGCATAAAGATTTCTCAGGAGACAGGCAAGGTGACCTGGTATTCCCATCTCTTTAAGAATTTTCCACAGTTTGTTGCATTCCACACAGTCAAAGGCTTCGGCATAGTCAATAAAGCAGAAGTCATATTTTTGTTTGTTTGTTTGTTTGTTTAACAATTGTCTCTGTCCTCTTAAGAGTTTTCCATTGTGAATTCAAATGGAATATCTAGGTTATTGTCAGGAGTAACTATGTGCACAATTAAGGCTCCTCCAGCTCCATTCTGCACAGCCGTCTCATGCAAATTCCTCAAATGTCTTCTCCACTGGCAAGGCTTGCTGAGTGGGTCCATGGGTCCAGACTGCCATAGAGATCATGATGGACCAAATTGCCCACCTCCCAAGTGGTTTTTTTTTTTTTTTTTTTTTGGTAAATGGCTTTAATTTACATAGCAGTTCCTATTTCTTTTTTTTAAAATTTATTTTTTATTTTACTTTACAATTCTGTATTGGTTTTGCCATACATTGACATGAATCCACCACGGGTGTACATGCGTTCCCAAACATGAACCCCCCTCCCACCCCCCTCCCCACAACATCTCTCTGGGTCATCCCCACATACCAGCCCCAAGCGTGCCATATCCAGCATCAGACATAGACTGGCAATTCAATTCTTACATGATATTATACATGTTTCAATGCCATTCTCCCAAATCATCTCATCCTCTCCCTCTCCCACTGAGTCCAAAAGTCCGCTATACACATCTGTGTCTTTTTTGCTGTCCTGCCTACAGGGTCATCATTGCCATCTTTCTAAATTCCATATATATGTGTTAGTATACTGTATTGGTGTTTTTCTTTCTGGCTTACTTCACTCTGTATAATCGGCTCCAGTTTCATCCATCTCATCAGAACTGATTCAAATGTATTCTTTTTAACGGCTGAGTAATACTCCATTGTGTATATGTACCACTGCTTTCTTATCCATTCATCTGCTGATGGACATCTAGGTTGTTTCCATGTCCTGGCTATTATAAACAGTGCTGCGATGAACATTGGGGTACATGTGTCTCTTTCAATTCTGGTTTCCTCCGTGTGTATGCCCAGCAGTGGGATTGCTGGGTCATAAGGCAGTTCTATTTGCAATTTTTTAAGGAATCTCCACACTGTTCTCCATAGTGGCTGTACTAGTTTGCATTCCCACCAACTGTGTAGGAGGGTTCCCTTCTCTCCACACCCTCTCCAGCATTTAATGCTTGCAGATTTTTGGATTGCAGACATTCTGACTGGTGTGAAGTGGTACCTCATTGTGGTTTTGATTTGCATTTCTCTAATAATGAGTGATGTTGAGCATATTTTCATGTGTTTGTTAGCCATCCGTATGTCTTCTTTGGAGAAATGTCTATTTAGTTCTTTGGCCCATTTTTTGATTGGGTCGTTTATTTTTCTGGAATTGAGCTGCAGGAGTTGCTTGTATATTTTTGTGATTAGTTGTTTGTCAGTTGCTTCATTTGCTATTATTTTCTCCCATTTGGAAGGCTGTCTTTTCACTTTGCTTATATTTTCCTTTGTTGTGCAGAAGCTTTTAATTTTAATTAGATCCCATTTGTTTATTTTTGCTTTTATTTCCAGAATTCTGGGAGGTGGATCATAGAGGATCCTGCTGTGGTTTATGTCAGAGAGTGTTTTGCCTATGTTCTCCTCTAGGAGTTTTATAGTTTCTGGTCTTACATTTAGATCTTTAATCCATTTTGAGTTTATCTTTGTGTGCGGTGTTAGAAAGTGATCTAGTTTCATTCTTTTACAAGTGGTTGACCAAGTGGTTTTTATTTTAATTTTTTAATGATCATTGCATGATATCAGGAATAAAAAACTTAAAGAGAAATCAGGATATTCAGGTTTTAGTAATAGTTAATTCATAGCTCTTTAACTACCAATATATTTTATGTACTTATCATATGTTTAAGGCAAACACATTAACAGATTATCTCATTTGTTTTCTTTGATATCTTTTCTATGTCTGAAGGAAAGATATTTGTAACAGATGGGTCCTACAAGTGGCTTTTTAAAATTCTGACTCTATAATCACAGGGCAAATGGCTTATAATTTTAATTTTCAGAACTCCAATATAAACTGTAATACCCGACTGCTTTCTACCCTTCTTGAGTTATAGCTAGTTAACAAATAAAACAACAATTTGAAAATTGTTCTTTTCATTCTAAAGTTGTATACTTAAAAAAAAAAAAAAAAAAGCCAGGGGGCATTATGATTATGTACCTCCTTCATTTTATCAAAACTCATTTAAACACTATGGTATGTATAAGTAGACAATTCACATAATTTACTTTTACTTATTGATCAGCACACCCAAAATTGTCCCAATCAAGCAAGGACTACAAATAATTTGTATGTGTCTGTGATTAAATTGTTTTTGACATCTTCCTTCCACAATTTTAAACAATTATAGAATATTTCTTAAACATACCTTGTTATGTATTCCTTCTAAATATCTTATTTCATTAAACTTTCCTCATATTATGTGGGTTTAGTTATTGTATGTGAGCATTTTTTACCTAATTATCTTTAAAAGTCCTATTTTATTGCAAATTAAATACACGGATGATATTTGGAAATTTTTTCTTAAGCTTTTTCCTTATGTGTATAGATATTAGGGAAAACTTGGCACTTGGTATTAATTTTAATAATTCTGGTATTAAAGTCCATAAAATTCTGGAAGCTCATCTTCCTTTGGCAATATTTTCAGTTACAGATAAATATTTTTTTATTGTGGGATCTAGGGCATCTATTGGAGAAGGAAATGAAAACCCACTCCAGTATTCTTGCTTGGAGAATCCCAGGGACAGAGGAGCCTGGTGGGCTGCCGTCTATGGGGTCACACAGAGTTGGACATGACTGAAGCGACTTAGCAGCAGCAGGGCACCTGTGATCATCTTACTAGTACAGAAACTCAGAGACAAATAGAACAGACATTATAGGAAGAAAGAAAGGATTCTGAAGGAATTCTTGGGAATCCATGAATCCTTAATGTCTTATGACAGACATGCCAACATTCAGAGTGTAATGAAAGGAAACTGTCAGCACACCACTCTGATAGTGGAGAGGAGTGGAGATTGTTTAACTCAATTAGCTGGACTTCATCTAAAAACCTTCCAGATGAGGCAAAAAAAAAAAAAAAAGAAAAAAAAAAAAAAACTGCTGTGAGGTGATGAATCGTACGTTTTAACCTTAAAATATTCCCTTAATTATAAATACATCATTTTGTAAGGCTATACATTTCAGGTCTGGAGATAGAGCATTCTACATATTCAATTAAAATAAACAAATGTATGTCCTTTCCGGGATATCCAGAGAACACTAGTTACTCACAAAGAGGAACATACCATGCAATTTGACTCAGAATAACACAGATGAGAAGTTAGTCTGCTTTCTATAGTCATCAATTCTCATTTAGAAAACTCCTGAGGCATCATTTGATGAATAGCTAAAAAATTAATTCATAACATATATAACAGATATACTTAATATTCATAAGATGCATTCCCAATATAAGACCAATATTTTCAATATAAACATTAAATAGATATATTAGATAACAATTATTTTTTCTGAGGAGTATGAGCATAGATTCTTGTGATATAAAATGTTATTGCCTATTATTTTGTGCATTTAACATACTTAATTAAATGTACATCCTTTTAAGTGTTAATATACATAATATATTCCTTCAGCTGCAGGTGATAAACAATGATTTTGTTTTCTACTCTATACAAATAATAAGCAGGAAAATGTCATTTGGGAAAAAATGTGAAGCTATATCTTTGGAAGAAAAGCTATGACCAACCTAGACAGCATGCTAAAAAGCAAAGACTTTACTTTGCCAACAAAGGTCCATCCAAAGCTATGGTTTTCCAGTAGCCATGTATGGATGTGAGAGTTGGACTATAAAGAAAGCTGAGCACTGAAGAACTGATGCTTTTGAACTGTGGTGTTGGAGAAGACTCTTGAGAGTCCCTTGGGAGTCAAGAAGATCAAACCAGTCAATCCTAAAGGAAATCAGTCCTGAATATTCATTGGAAGGACTGATGCTGAAGCTGAAACTCCAATACTTTGGCCATCTGATGTAAAAAATGTCTTATTGGAAAAGACCCTGATGCTGGGAAAGATTGAAGGCAGGAGGAGAAGGAAATGATAGAGGATGAGATGGTTGAATGGCATCATGGACTCAATGGACATGAGTTTGAGTAAATTCCAGGAGTTGGTGATGGACAGGAAAGCCTGGCGTACTGCAGTCCATGGAGTTGCAAAGAGTTAGACAGAAGGGAGTGACTGAACTGAGCTGAACTGATATCTGTGAGGAAGCTTCAAATTATATTGTCGGATTATATATGGCTTACACAGATTAAGTTATTGTCCATGTGAAGAAACACATTATCAGAGAGAAGTTATTTAGTATATACATTATTAGGCCACAAAATCCTCAAGTAATCTCTCCTTTGAAAGAGTCTCTTTTGTCACTGTTTTTTAAACAAGAGACTATTTTTGCTAACTTTAGCTCTATTAGTCTTAATTCTTCGTTGCATGTGACAGTTCAGTTTAGACGAGGAAGGCCATAAAACATTAGGTTCTTCTCCTTGCAATTCTCCTTTCCATTGTTGTCGGTGTTGGATAGAGGAGCTTCCCAATGACCTGTTGAGTTGGTAGGAAAAATGAATGAATGAATGCATGAATAAATGAATAAACAAAGTGTAAAGATGAAAATATTCCATGAGTGGGAGGGAGGGAGGGAGATTTGAACTTTTCATTTACTGAACTTTGATGGGGTGATGTTTAGGTTCCTCAGGGTTCATTTGTGAATTAAGATGGAGGAGTCAAATGTTACTTTTTCTAAGTCTCTGAGACATAGAAATAGGAAATTTGGGCCTTAGATATGATCACTTCTCAAATCTACTCTAAGCAGAATTTACACAAGACCAGGAAGGAAGAATAATGTAGTATAGAGAACCTTACATATGCATAGGGGATCTTTCATGTTATATTTACTCAACTTCCAAATCTTTTAAAGTTAGTGATAAGCCTTAATAAATATTTTTTGTGATGCTTTTTTTTAGTAATGAATTGGATTATTGGAAAACTTTTAAGTTTTATTGTTTAACAAAGAAATAAAATTGTCATAGGTTATTATTATTGTAAGAGGTAAATATTCCCTATAGAATTTCTCATTAATGTTGGACAAACTATAATAAATAACAGGCATGACATTTCTTAGAATAGGTCCATTCACAAGGGATTCATTAAGAAAAGATCACGACATACATTGCATACCTCCTAAAATGTGGACATGAGGTTTCATTCTGTAGTTATTTTTAAGTAGGATTAAATTAATTAAAATGACATTTTTTAATGTCCTGTGGGCTTTCAAAAACCATTACTAGCATAGAGCGTCTGTGCCTAATATATTGTAATAGCCCTTACTTAACCCTTGTATACAAGATTAGTGCAAACAATCAATCAATAGTAGCATATTTTAGAAATAAAATTCTGATGTGTTGATATGAATGTATTCCTATAGGCTTATTTTTCACTTGCAAAGACAGAATGTTTAGTTAAAAACCAACGTTACCTAGGAATAGCTGCATTTCTGTCAGAGAGAAAGCTGATAGAAAGGTTTGGCAGCCATAGAAATAAGATATACTCTAGGAGTTGTGTTTATTATTTTTTTTCACACAAATTCCTTCAAGAAATATGTATGCCTCATTTTTTATTAGTGTAAAGGAGAAAGAAAAAATCCCCTTCTCTTAGAAAATCCACTGTCACATCTATTGGTATTTTTAGTACCTTAATAAAACCCAGGGATTTGTTCTAAAGAACATCACATTATGGATGTTTCCTTGAGAAAATGCAACAGTGAGCTTTAGTTAAACAAAGAATTATGCCTCTTTGTATCAAGTGAGTTTAGTTTAAATATATTCATTTGAAATATAAGTTTAAGCAGAATTTTAATTAGCTTATAAGCCCTGGGATATACTTCTCAGTAATGCTGAGTGTTTTGAGTCTCTACTTTCAGATTCACTTCATATTAATTTTAGCATGATAAGCAACCTTGTCTTTCATGCATTTTAAAGTCAAACAAATAAGATTGTTCTTGACTCTTGTCATTTTATATTAACTCTCTGGTACCTGGTTATTACCATCTGATCCAGAAGTTCAAAGGGATCCAGCATGGCCTCTGAAAAAGTTCCAAGTTAGAAGGGAACTGAGACATTGATTTGCTAAGAGATAGTTGGCTTCTTGGACAACACATCCTTGTGTTCAGAGATAGAAGTAAAATATTAAGCATAGCCTCTGTTCAAACTCCTTACCTTACAAAGACAGTGTTAGTAAATTACAATAATCTTAGCTGCTCTATTAATTACATAATGTACTAATAAATACTAATAGTTATTGAATATCCATTACAAATATTGCTGTGCTAAGCCTTTACATTTAATTTCTTCTTCATCACTCACAACAATTTATGGTTTGTAAATTTTCCACTGAGGTAAGGAAAATGACAATTATTAAATAATTTACTTCAACATCACTCATCTTGGAAGTGACACAGTAAAGAGTCTGACTGAGGTCTATTTATGTCTAGAGTTCAAATATTTAACCTCTTTGCTATATTGCAAAAAGACATTTGTTCTGCTAATTTGACATAATACTTCTACTACTAATAATAAGCATTTATTACATATTTGCTGATACCCTTCTAAACGATTCCCAATAATTAATTCTTACATAGATTATACTATCCCACCAACTATAATCAATAGTACTCATGATAGTTGTCTTATCAAATATACAATCCTGGTTATATGCCTAATAGCATTATTATGAAAGTCACTCAGTCATGTCCAACTCTTTGCAACCTCATGGACATACAGCCCGTGGGATTATCCAGGCCAGAATACTGGAGTGGGTAGCCTTTCTCTTCTCCAGGGTATCTTCCTGACCCAGGGATAGAACCTAATACTCCAACATGGCAGGCGGATTTTTGACCAGCTGAGCCTCAAGGGAAGCCCCAAAGCATTAAAATGTGTGTATACACACACACACACACACACACACACATATATTATATGCACATAATATGAACTAGAGTGTTTATAGTACCCTTATTTATAGACACCACCAACCTGGAAATTGTCCAAACATCCACTAGTGTTTGAATGGATAAATATATTGTAATGTATTTAAAAGACAGAACACTATACAGCAACTTTATATTGAAATTCATAATTAAATGTTGAATGAAAGAACTGTGCATTTTTCAAAAGAAGTATGTGCTAATCAATTTTTATCCAATATAAAAATAAGCAAAGCTAATCTATCTTGTTATAAGTCAAAGTAATGATAACCCTATGAAATGGGGAAAGGGATTAGAAGAGATATAAAAAGAAGATTCTGAGAAGCTAATATAACTTTATTTGAGTGGTGATTATTTATCTATCTATATCTATCTATAACTATATACATCTATAACCTGACAAAATGTGGTCCACTGGAGAAGGGAATGGCAAACCACTTTACTATTCTTGCCTTAAGAATCCCATGAACAGTATGAAAAGGCAAAAAGATAGGACAGTGAAAGATTAACGCCCCAGGTTCGTAGGTGCCCAATATGCTACTGGAGATCAGTGGAGAAATACCTCCTGAAAGAATGAAGAGATGGAGCCAAACAAAACCAACACCCAGTTATAGATGTGACTGGTGATGGAAGCAAGTTCCTATGCTATAGAGAGCAATATTGCATAGGGACCTAAAATGTTAGGTCCATGAATCAAGGCAGATTGGAAGGGGTAAAATGAGACGGCAAGAGGGAACATTGACATTTTAAGAATCAGTGAACTAAAATGGACTGGAATGGATGAATTGAACTCAGATAACCATTATATCTACTACGATGGTCAGGAATGCCTTAGAAGAAATGGAGTAGCCATCATAGGTCAACAAAAGAGTCCAAAAAGCAGTACTTGGATGAAATCTCAAAAATGACAGAATGATCTATGTTCATTTCCAAGGTAAGCCATTCAATATCACAGTAATCCAAGTCTATGCCCTGAACAGTAATGATGAAGAAGCTGAAGTTGAACAGTTCTACGAAGACCTACAAGACCTTCTAGACTTAACACCCAAAGAAGATGCTCTTTTCATCATAGGGGGCTGAAATGCAAAAGTGGGATGTCAAGAGACACCTGGAGTAAGAGGCAAATTTGGCCTTGGAGCACAGAATTAAGCAGGGCAAAGGCTAATAGAGTTGTGCCAAGAGAATGTATTGGTCATAGCAAACACCCTTTTCCAACAACACAAGAGAAACTCTACACATGGACCTCACCAGACGGTCAATACTGATGATTGATTGATCATACTCTATGCAGCCAAAGATGGAGAAGCTCTATACAGTCACCAAAAACAAGATTGGGAGCTGACAGTAGCTCAGGTCATGAACTCCTTATTGCCAAATTCAGACTTAAATTGAAGAAAGCAGGGAAAATCACTAGACCATTCAGGTATGGCCTAAATTGAACCCTTTATGATCATACAGTGGAAGTGAGAAATAGATTTAAGGGACTAGATCTGATAGACAGAGAGCCTGATGAACTATGGGCTGAAGTTTGTGACATTGTACAGGAGACAGGAAGCAAGACCATCTCCAAGAAAAAGAAATGCAAAAAAGCAAAATGGCTGTTTGAGGAGGTCTTACAAATAGCTATGAAATAAAGAGAAGCTAAAAGCAAAGGAGAAGAGGAAAGATATACCTATTTGAATGCAGAGTTCCAAAGAAAAACAAAGAAAGCCTTCTTCAGTGAACAGTGCAAAGAAATAGAGGAAACCAATAGAATGGGAAAGAAAAGAGATCTCTTCCCCCCAAAATTTAGAAATACCAAGGGAATATTTTATGCAAAGAAGTCCTCAATAAAGGACAAAAATTGTATGGACCTAATAGAATCAGAAGATATTAGGAAGAGGTGGCAAGAATACATGGAAAAACTAGACAAAAAAGATTTTCGTGACCCAGATAATCATGATGAGTGTGATCACTCACCTAGAGCCAGACATTCTAGAATGTGGAGTCAAGTGGGCATTAAGATACATCACTATGAACAAAGCTAGTAGAGGTGATGGAATTCCAGTTGAGCTATTTCAAATCCTGAAAGATGATGCTGTGAAAGTGCTGCACTCAATATGCCAGCAAATTTGGAAAACTCAGCAGTGGCCAGAGGACTGGCCAAGGTCAGTTTTCATTCCTATCACAAAGAAAAGCAATTCCAAAGAACGTTCAAACTACCACAAAACGACACTCATCTCACACACTAGTAAAGTAATATTCAAAATTCTCCAAGCCTGGCTTCAACAGTATGCGAACTGTGAACTTCCAAACGTTCCAGCTGGTTTTAGAAAGGGCAGAGGGACCAGATATCAAATTGCCAACATCCGTTGGATCATCAAAAAAGCAAGAGAGTTACAGAAAAGCGTCTATTTCTGCTTTATTGATTATACCAAAGCTTTTGACAGTGTGGATCACAACAAACTGTGGAAAATTCTGAAAGAGATGTGAATGCCAGACCACTTGACCTACCTCTTGAGAAATCTGTATACAGGTCAGGAAGCAACAGTTAGAACTGGGCATGGAACAACAGACTGATTCCAAATTTGAAAAGGAGTACTTCAAGGCTGTATATTGTCACCCTGCTTATTTAACTTATATGCGGAGTATATCATGAGAAACGTGGGGCTGAAGGAAGCACAAGCTGAAATCAAGATTGGCGGGAGAAATATCAATAACCTCAGATATGCAGATAACACCACCCTTATGGCAGAAAGTGAAGAGGAACTAAAGACCCTTTTGAAGAAAGTGAAAGAGGAGAGTGAAAAAGTTGGCTTAAAGTTCAACATTCAGAAAACAAAGATCATGGCAACTGGTCCCATCACTTTGGGCAAATAAATGGGGAAACAGTGAAAACAGTGGCAGACTTTCTTTTGGGGGGCTCCAAAATCACTGCAGATGTTAACTGCAGCCATGTCAAAGATACTTACTCCTTGGAAGGAAATTTATGACCAATGTAGACAGCATATAAAAAAACAGAGACATTACTTTTTTAACAAAGGTCCGTCTAGTTATTACTTTGTCAACAAACACATCTAGTCCATCTATGGTTTTTCCAGTAGTCATGTACGGATGTGAGAGTTGGACTATAAAGAAAGCTGAGTGCCAAAGCATTGATGCCTTTGAACTGTGGTGTTGGTGAAGACTCTTGAGAGTCCTTTGGACTGCAAGGAGATCAAACCAGTACATCCTATAGGGATCAGTCCTGAATACTCATTGGAAGGTGTAATGTTGAAGCTGAAACTCCAATACTTTGACCACCTTTTGGGAAGAACTGTCTCATTTGAAAAGATCCTGCATCTTGGAAAGATTCAAGGTGGGAAGAGAAGGGGACGACAGAGGATGAAATGTTTGGATGCTATCACCGTCTCAATGGACATGAATTTGAGTAAACCCCGGGAGTCTGTGATAGACAAGGAAGCCTGGTATGTTGCCATCCATGGGGTCACAGAGTTGTACACGACTGAGCAACTGAACTGAAATATATATATATATATATATATATATATATATATATACACACACACACACACACACACACGAACACATTTGATATACATATGTGTGAAATTAGGCACATTAATATAATGTTAAAATTAATTCATTCTATGACTTCCTCTGTAAGTTTTACATTAACTAAACTTCTTTTTCATAGGTTTCCATTTCTTATTACCATAACCTTATAGCCCATATATTATTTCTTTGTTTCTTTAAGTTAGATATAAACTTCGTCTTGTCTTCTGTACCTTGAAAATAGTATGCTTCCTGTTCGTAAAAATATCTATAGACTTTAGAGAAACCTTTATAAATATAAAATGTTGAAAATATTCCTGATATATTTAAATTTAGATAATATTTATATTTATATCTGAGTTTTTTTCTTTCTTTTTTATTTACTTTACAATATTGTATTGGTTTTGCCAAACATCATCATGAATCTGCCACAGGCATTTTATGTTTTATCATTGATGCTTAATGTTTTATAAAGAATTTCACAAACATTGTTACCTTTTAGTCAGTTAGTCACTTTCATCAGCTTGCACTTCAAAATTAATGTTTATTTCTTGTCATTCACTTTTTTACTCAATTATTTCATCTTAAATATACCATCAAAATAAGACTTTAATTAACTTGTAGAAATTTGTAATATAATAACTTGATTCCTCAAAGGATCTTGCAGTACAAATATGCATCTGCATTAGTTAACAACAGAATTATGTTTTTAATGTTATTATCTTGATGAAATGCTGAGATTACCATTTAACTTACTGAAAGCTATAACTTAAGTATTTGTACCATGATATCTGACTTTCCTCCAGTTAAAAAAAATAATATTTTGAAATATTTACTTCAGGGTGAAATGCTTTTGTATTGTTTTTCAAATGGATCACTGGAGAGTCAGTGTTGAAAATAGACCCTAAATGTGTGTGTGTGTGTGTTGGTAGTCGTGGTGGCAGAAATATTTTTTTAAACATAAATTTATTTATTTTAATTGGAGGTTACTTTATAATATTGTATTGGTTTTGCCATACATCAACATGAATCTGCCACAGGTATACACCTGTTCCCCATCCTGAACCCCCCTCTCTCCTCCTTCCCTTTATCATCCCTCTGGGTCGTCTCAATGCACCAGCCCCAAGCATCCAGTATCATGCAACAAACCTGGACTGGTGATTAGTTTCATATATGATATTATACATGTTTCAATGCCATTCTCCCAAATAATCCCACTCTCTCCCTCAGAGTCCAAAAGACTTCTATACATCTGTGTCTCTTTTGCTGTCTCGCATACAGGGTTATCATTACCATCTTTCTAAATTCCATATATATGCATTAGTATACTGTATTTGTGTTTTTCTTTCTGGCTTACTTCACTCTGTATAATCGGCTCCAGTTTCATCCACCTCATTAAAACTGATTCAAATGTATTCATTTTAATAGCTGTGTAATACTCCATTGTGTATATGTACCATTGTAGAGATGAGCGTGGATATAAATTAAAAAACAATTACCATAATCCAATAGAGAAGAAGTGGTGGTGACTGAGGGGCTGTGTTTTAATCGTAGTACAAGAAAGAGCAGATACTGAATGTGTTTTAAAAGCATAACTTGCCAAATTTATACTTGTGTACCCAGTATCCTGTGTGCATGTCTTCTAAGTCGGCTCTGTCTTGTCAAAGTCTTTGAGACTCTGTATGCTATAGCCTGCCAGACATCTCTGTCTATGGGGATTCTCCAAGCAAGAATACTGAAGTGGGTTGCCATGCCCTTCTCCAGGAAATCTTCCTGACCCAGGGATCGACCCAAATTTCTTAAGTCTCCTGCATTGGTAGGCAGGTTACTATCCACTAGCGCCACCTGGGAAGCCCACCCCGTATCTTACATAATATAAATTTCTCAAAATATTTGCTGAATGAAAGAATAATGCATCATCACATAATCCTTTTCTCTTTAGTTATCCGCAACTGTTTCTCAATGTGAATTGAAGAAAAGTTTTGCCACTACTCTGAGTTAATTTCTCTTCATGCATACCCTGAACATTCTATGCATATTTCACAGTTCTTACCAATATTTCTTATACACTGAGATCATGGTTAGAGGACCTAGAAAGTACTGTCCAACAGAAATTCAATGAGCCACATATGTAATTTTAAATATTCTGGAACTAACAATGAAAACAAAATTAAAAACCAACAGCTGAAATTAATTTTATGATATATTTTATTTATTCTGATTTATCAAAAACATTACTATTTCAAAATATAATAAATATAAAAAAATCAATACAGTTTTCTTCATGCCTTTTTTTTTTTCTTTTGGTACAAAGTTTTCCAAAGTTAGTGTGTATTTTACATTTATAGCACCACTGAATTCAAATGCTTAATTTCATAATAAAAACCTAATTTGCATTTATAAGTAGTAAAGTTTATAGTTGAAAGAGTAGATTTACACATGTGAGTTGTTCCAAATGTACTTCAAAGTTTTCAAGTAACTGAACTGATGATCAGTTTTAATGAACAAATTTAAAATAAAACTTAAGTGAATTTTAAAATTCAGTTCCTTAGTCTCTTGAGTCATATTTCAAATGATCAACATGTAGCTTGCTGTTATTGTTCAGTCAGTTGTGTCCAACTATTTGAAACATTATGGGCTGCAATATGCCAGGCTTCCTAGTCCTTTATCAACTACTGGAGTTTGTTTAAACTCATGTCCATTGAGTCGGTGATGCCATCAAACCGTTGCATCCCTGTCATCCCTTTTGCCTCTTGCCTTCAAACTTTCCCAGTATCAGGATAGTTTCTAATGAGTCAGCTCTTTGCATCAAGTGGCCAAAGTATAGGAGTTTCATCTTTAGCATCAGTCTTTCCAATGTATATCCAAGGTTGATTTCCTTTAGGAATGACTGATTTGATCTCCTTGCAGTCCAAGGGACTCTCAAGAGTGTTCTCCAACACCACAGTTCAAAAGCATCAATTCTTCAGTCCTTAGCCTTCTTTATGGTCCAGCTCTTACACCCATACATGACCACTGGAAAAACCATGGCTTTGACTAGATGGGCCTTTGTCAGCAAAGTCATGTCTCTGCTTTTTAATGTGCTGTCGAGTTTGGTCATAGATTTCATCCAAGGAGCAAGCATCTTTTAATTTCATGGCTGCAGTCACTATCTAAAGTGATTTTGGAGCCCAAGAAAAGAAAGTCTGTTGCTGTTTCCATTGTTTCCCCATCTATTTGCCATGAAGTGATGGGACTGGATGCCATGATCTTAGTTTCTGAATGTTATGTTTTAAGCCACATTTTCCACTCCCTTCTTTCACCTTTATCAAGGCTCTCTAGTTCCTCTTTGCTTTCTGCCATAAGGGTGGTGTCATCTGCATATATGAGGTTATTGATATTTCTTCCAGCTTGTACTTCACCCAGCCTACATTTTGCATGATGTACTCTGCATATAAATTGAATAAACAGGGTGACAATATACAGCCTTGATGTACTCCTTCCCAGTTTGGAACCAGTCTTTTTTTTTCATGTCAGATTCTAACTGTTCCTTCTTGATCTGTGTGCAGGTTTCTCTGGAGGCAGATAAGGTGATCTGACATTCCCATCTCTTTAAGAATTTTCCACAGTTTGTTATGATACACACAGTGAAAGACTTTAGCATAGTCAATGAATCAGAAGTTGATGTTTTTCTTTAATTTTCTTGCTTTTTCTATGATCCAACAGATTTTGGCTACCATATTGGTTAGTGCAGAACTAGAAAACCAACTTGTCTTAAAATATAAGGAGAATATAACATAATTTTACACATTATATATGAAGCATGAAAATAAAGATCATTTACCATAATTTGTGAGATATTTTTGTCTCAGCCACATTCAACAACAGAAATAAAGGTGTGGAATAGGCACAAAGACAGTTGAAATTAGGACTGCAGTTTTTCTATGGGAAAAAGGTAAAAAAACTAGAGTACATAAGTAAGACTGCAATGATAAAGATGAATTATAGTATTTAGTCTTGTTAAAATTGTAATATCCCTGCCAAAAATGAATATTCTGAATGTTCTGAAGAAACACGAGACAAACCAGATTTGGATGACATTTAAAAAATGACTGGTCTGTATTCCTGAAAACTTAAAGGTCATAGAAGGTAAGGATAGGATGGGAAAATAAACCAGAAAAACCAGAATGAAGGCAAAGAGACAAAATATTTAAATATGATGTGGGATACTAGGTTAAATTGTAGACATGGAAAATGTAGTTGTTATGAACATGATTGTAAAAATTAATTAAATTTGACTGTCTGAGGTGGATTAGGTAAGTATTTTACTGTAAACCTCTGATTCTGATCATTGTACTACAGTTATGAAAACGAACTTCTTGTTCTTTAAAAAATTTTGAAGAATTTGGAACTTAAGAACACAGTATTATCTTCAATTTATGGTTAAATGATTCAGAAAGAAAGAGCAAATAAGAGAAGAAATTCAATCACCAAGGGTACAAACTAAAGATAAAATAAATGGAGCAACTTATCTTTGATCAACTAATTATTAATCTACTTAAGGAGTGTACCGCATAATTGCACTCATCACACATGCGAGTAAAGTAATGTTCAAAATTCTCCAAGCCAGGCTTCAGCAATACATGAACTGTGAACTTCCTAATATTCAAGCTGGCTTTAGAAAAGGCAGAGGAACCAGAGATCAAATTGCTAACATCCGCCGGATCATTGAAAAAGCAAGAGAGTTCCAGAAAAACATCTATTTCTGCTTTATTTACTATGCCAAAGCCTTTGACTGTGTGGATCAAAATAAACTGTGGAAAATTCTGAGAGAGATGGGAATACCATACCACCTGATCTGCCTCTTGAGAAATTTGTATGCAGGTCAGGAAGCAACAGTTAGAACTGAACATGGGACAACAGACTGGTTCCAAATAGGAGAAAAGAGTACATCAAGGCGGCTCAGCGGTTAAGCATTTGCCTGGAATGCGGGAGATCTGGGTTCAATCCCTGGGTCAGGAAGATCCCCTGGAGAAGGAAATGGCAACCCACTCCAGTACTGTTGCCTGGAAAATCCCATGGAGGGAGAATCCCTTGGAGGGAGGAGCCTGATAGGCTACAGTCCATGGGGTCGCAAAGAGTCAGACATGACAGCGAGTTCACTTCACTTCAAGGCTGTATATTGTCACTCTGCTTATTTAACTTCTATGCAGGTACATCATGAGAAACGTTGGACTGGAAGAAACACAAGCTGGAATCAAGATTGCTGGGAGAAATATCAATAACCTCAGATATGCAGATGACACCACCGTTATGGCAGAAAGTGAAGAAGAACTAAAAAGCCGCTTGATGAAAGTGAAAGAGGAGAGTGAAAAAGTTGGCTTAAAGCTCAACATTCAGAAAACTAAGATCATGGCATCTGGTCCCATCACTTCATGGGAAATAGATGGGGAAACAGTGGAAACAGTGTCAGACTTTATTTTTGGGGGCTCCAAAATCACTGCAGATGGTGACTGCAGCCATGAAATTAAAAGACGCTTACTCCTTGGAAGAAAAGTTATGACCAACCTAGATAGCATATTCAAAAGCAGAGACATTACTTTGCCGAGTAAGGTCCGTCTAGTCAAGGCTATGGTTTTTTCTGTGGTCATGTATGGATGTGAGAGTTGGCCTGTGAAGAAAGCTGAGCACCGAATAATTGATGCTTTTGAACTGTGGTGTTGGAGAAGACTCTTGAGAGTCCCTTGGACTGCAAGGAGATCCAACCAGTCCCTTTGAAGGAGATCAGCCTTGGGATTTCTTTGGAAGGAATGATGTTAAAGCTGAAGCTCCAGTACTGTGGACACCTCATGCGAAGAGTTGACTCATTGGAAAAGACTCTGATGCTGGGAGGGATTGGGGGCAGGAGGAGAAGGGGACGACAGAGGACGAGATGGCTGAATGGCATCACTGACTCGATGGACATGAGTCTGAGTGAACTCCGGGAGTTGGTGATGGACAGGGAGGCCTGGCGTGCTGGAATTCATGGTGTCGCAAAGAGTTGGACATGACTGAGCAACTGAACTGAACTGAACTCAACTCAACTGAGGACTTATTTGCACTCTTCTTGTAACTTATCTGTACATTTGTAACTATATTAAAGTCACAAAAATATTTACAATGAGCATTCTTTCATTTATGCATTCAAGATACTATTTTGGGTGCCAACTTTGTGCCTGGTCCTGCTATAGAGATGCTAGGGTTCATCTGATAGACATATTCCATTTTCTTACAGAGTTTATGGATTAGTTTTCAATCTATGTTTTGTAATATTACTTATGAATTTTAATTTTTATGTGAAAATCATGGTAGGCAAAGTATGAAGAAATTATAATTGCAAGGTAATTCCTTATAGTATTTTAAAGAGGAGAATGAAATGAATACATAGTTATAAAGATCCATCTATTTTAGGATATGTGTTTTTATGCTTTGGATATAATATAGAAATTATTTTTTTTACCTCATTCTTCTGAATTTATAAAGTATCTCCATTCCTATTATACACACTTAGCAGACAGAAATAAATTGGATAAATCACCTTGGGTCTTCTACACTACATATTGTGTGTGTATACATACAATGGAATATTATGCAGACATAAAAAGAGAGAAATCCTGATATGTACATTCTACAACATGAAAAAATCTGATAATTTTATGGTAAATGGTATAAGCCAGACATACAAGGAAAAATATAGTATGATTGTAATTATATTAACTATATAGACTATGAAAATTCATAGAGAAACAAAATAAAGTTTATCAGAGTCTGAAGGGAAAGAGGAATGAGACCTTATTGTTTCACAAATACAGGGTTCTGTTAGGAATAATGAAAATTTTCTGAAAATTGTGGTGACATTTTTGCAACATTGTAGATGTACTAATGTCATTAAAATGTATAATCATACTTCAGAGACATTGTGGGTTTGGTTTCCTACCATCAGATTAAAGTGAATAGCACAATAAAAAGAATAGCACCTTTTTTGTTTATTTGTTTCCCAGGATGTATAAAAGATATTTGGAAAACACAGCCATAAAAAATCCGTATGATGCAGCAAGAGGGAAGTTAATAGTGATATAGACCTTCTTTAAAAAAACAAACAAAAAAAGAAAAGAAAAAAGGAAAGAACAAAAAGTAACAAAAAATCTCAAATAAACAACCAAACTTACCATCTAGAAGAATTAGTAAAAAGAACAAACAAGGTCTAAGCAGAAGGAAGGAAATAATAAAGATTAGAAAGGAAATAAATAAAATGTAAATTTAAAAAGTAGGAGAAAATCAATGAAACCAAGAGTTTATTTTTTAAAAGAATAAACACAGTTGCAAAGCTTCTAGCCAAACTTACAAAGAAGAAAAGAGAGAGAACCCAAACAAAATAAAAAATGAAAAAAATAGAAATTAATATACAGAATTTATATACATATAAATTTGTCATATTTCTTTACACAAATGATGTATATCAGAACACAAGCAAAAGAATAGATATACTGTTCTCATGTATTGGAAGAATTAATATTGTTGACATGATCATACTCCTCAAGGCAATCTATAGGTTCAATTGCAAATCCTATTAAAATATCAATGTCATTTTTCAAATAACTACAACAAATAATTGTAAAATTTGGTATGGAAACACAAAAGAACCCAAATAACCAAAACAGTCTTGAGGAAGAAGAATCAACCTGCAACTATCATGTTTCCTAACTTCATGTTTCCTAACTATGTCCTAAAGTAATAGTAATCAAAACAGCGTGGTAGCTGCACAAAAACAGAGACATTGATCAACGTAATACAGTAGAGAACCCAGAAATAAATTCACACTTATATGGCTAATTAATCTATGACTAAGAGACAAGAATATACAATGGGGAAAAGAAAGCCTCTTCAATAAATAGGGTTGTGAATAATGGAGAGCTACATGCAAAACTGTCATCCCAGGTGGCTCAGAGGTTAAAGCCTATGCTTGCAATGTGGGAGACCTGGGTTCAACCCCTGGGTCAGCCAGATCCCCTGGAGAAGAAAATGGCAACCCACTCCAGTATTCTTGCCTGGAGAATCCCATGGACAGAGGAGCCTGGTGGGCTACAGTCCATGGGGTCGCAAAGAGCTGGACACGACTGAGCGACTTCACTTTCACTTTCACATGCAAAATTATCAAACTGAACTACTTTCTCATGCCAAAGACTTAAATGTAACCTTTGAAATCATAAAACTTCAAGAAGAAACCATAGGCAGTGCACTGTTTGACATTGCTCTTATCAAAACTTAAAATATTTTTCCTCCAACAAAGGAAATGAAAACAAAGCAAAAAAAAAAAAAAAAAATGAAACCACCTTGAGCTAAAAAGCTTTTGTACAGTGAATGAAACTATCAACCACCTACTCAGGCAGGTATATGAAAGGGAGACGATACTTGAAGATACGTCAATAAGGGGTTGATATCCAAAATATACCAAGAAGTAATACAACTCAACATAAAACAAATAAAAATGGACAGAGGTCCTGAATAGAGACTTTTCAAAAAAAAAAAAAAATACAGATAAGAAAACGTGTTCAACATTACCAATCATCAAAAACACATCAAATCAAAAACACAAAGATATATTACTTCATACTTGTCCCAATGGCTATTATCAAAAAACAACAAATAACAAGTGTTAGTGAGGATGTGGTAAAATGAGAAACTTTTGTACTGTTGGTATAAATGTAAATTAGTGCAGTCATTATGGAATATTGGATGACGGACTCTTAAAAATTTAAAAATAGAATAACCATGTAACCTACCAAAACTTCTGGGTTTTTACTTAAAGAAAGAAAAACGGTTAATTCAGTGATTCCAAATGATATATGTACCCTTATGTTCATTGAAGCATTATTTACAGTGGTCAAGATATAGAAGCAACCTGAGTGTTCATTGATAAATAAATTAAATATATATATTTATATATTGATCTATATATATAGCTATATATGCTTATATATAAGTATATAATATTTTATATATTTAAATAACTCTTTCCAACTCTTTACAACTCTTTACAACTCTTACAACTCTTTCCACCCCATGGACTGCAGCACGACACAGCAGCCTCTTCTGTCCTTCACTATCTCTCAGAGTATACTCAGTCATAAAAAAGAATTAAATCTTGCCATTTGTGACAACATGAGTGCATCAATAGGTTAAGTCAATTAAATAAAATAAGTCAGACAGAGAAAGATAAATACCATATGATTTCACATGTGGAATATAAAGCCAAATCAGAATGAACAAATACATGAAAACAGAATCAGACTCAGACACAGAAAACAATCTGCTAGTCGCCAGAGAGGATTAAATTGGGGGGATGAGTTAAATAAGTGAGGAAAACAAGAAGTACCAGCTTTCAGTTACAAAATAAATGTCATGAGAATATAATGTGTATCATAGGGAATATAGTCAATATAAGTGTAATAACTTTTATGGTGACAGATGGAAATAAGTTTATTGTGATCATTTTGCATTATGTAAGAAATAAAAAAATTAATGAGTTCACCTAAAATCAGTACTAAAATTTCATAAGAAATCATGAAAAAATAGGTTTCATAAGAAATAATAAAATTAAAAACTGCAGATTTTGTTGTAAGTTTCCAACAGAATTATACTTCAGTCTACATCACATTTCATTTGATACTTGATTTTAATACCATGAGTATAAAGGGGATCATTTAGCAAAAAAAAAAAAAAAAGAAAGGTTAAAATGGTAAAATTTATGTTAAATAGATTATAACACAATAAAAAACACGATTGTGTGTATGTATATGTGTGTATTTTGGACAAATTGCACAATGTTTTCAGGTTCTGTATCCTGGCCAATAAAATAGAAATAGTAATATTACTGCTGTGTCTAAATTTTACTGCTTCTCACATGATAACAAAAATTGAGAGATGAATTGTTGGGGCAAGTGATAGTGGCAAGCAACAAGTGGTTTGGGCAACCAGTTTCTGCATAGTTTTATCCAGAAAACCAAGAGATTGAGGAGATGGTGGATTAGTGTCCCAAAGAACCATCTTACCAGAGTTAGATTTCAGGTTTCTTTTATACTAAAATGGAAGAGAATGTGGTTGGTTGTTTCAAACTTCTTGGTGCCAGAATCCTTTGTTTCTGCATCTGTCCACTTAGGTCTGATATTCGTGTTCCTATAAACCAAAAACACAAATGTTATTCTCTGTTTGGCAACTTTTTATCTTTACATGAAGAGAAAAGCAAAAGGTTGAAGTCTTGAAAATGGACTATCCTTTATGTTTCAGGCTATAGGTAACATTCTTTTAGTTATTAACTTGTAGCAAAAGCAGTAGAACATAAAGGTTAAAGAAAAAGAAATAAATCTAAGATGGAGTCAGATTTTGTCTGTCATATTACAAACTTGGGCTTCCCAGCCCAAGCGGTAAAGAATCTGCCTGGCAAGCAGAAGATGCAGGTTCAATCTCTGATCAGGAAGATCCCCTGGAGTAGGGAAATGTCAATCCACTCCAGTATCCTTGTCAAAATTGACAAGAATGGGAGGCAAAATTGACAAGAATGGTTGGACATGACTTGGTGACTAAAAACCAAACAATAATTACAACACTTACTTTGTAGGTCTATATCAGGATCCAGTAGATTATGAATATAATACATATAGCCTATCATATAATAGTTACTTATTTTATGCAGTCCTTGTATTACATTGTGTGTGGTGTGGAGAAAAGTAAGGATCATAGAAATGTGTATCAGAGCTAATAATTTCCTAGTGTCACTTTTCAGTCTTTTCTCTGAAATACCAAGAGAAAATGTTAAGCAACAGAGATCAGTGAATAAATTTTAAAATTCTATAGATCAAAAAATAAACCAAAGAACTGAATGAAATATCACTAAATACATACATATACACATTACTGAATTCCTTTGAAACAGAAATATAAGCAAGATTGTGAGTTTTTTTAGGTACTATGATATTTATAAAATTCTTTATTCATTTTAATGTTGTCATGGAAAATGTCATTCTTGCAAAGTCAGACTAAGGCACACTTTTGTTATATAAAGATATCTCATGATTATGCAGTTATGGATCTTCCCAGACTATCAGAAACATATGAGATGTACTGTTCCATGCAAGTTTAATAATCTAAGTCTAATATGTCTAAACTGAATGTTAAGTTTTTAGATTAATCTAAAGATGCTAATAATAGAGGTTCCCTTAGGAGTAGTCCCGGAGGAAAGGATTCAACTGTAAGCAAGTAATTGGAAAAGAGGAAGTAATTAGAAAAGAGGATAAGGAAGTAAGTTAGACAAACAGAAGGGAAAGGAATAAGCTATTACTGAGCTGCTTATTACTGTGAGCCACAAAATTGATTGCATAGAACACACATTTCAGATCTATCCTGCTTGAGAAATGAAAGTTGGAATTTGTATACCAACTTTCATCAGCTAGGTGAAGTCTGCTAACAGGTACCACTGACTCCTCAACACTCTGATATGGAGCACAAGAAAAGAAAGTGTATTTCAATGACTTGACTTCAGGTAAAATACAAAGAAACACATGCCCTAGTGGAAGAATTTTAGGTAGTGTGAATTAAAGTGATAGAAAACACAGAGATTTACTGGACACCACCATCACCTACTAGAGTAATTAACATTTTATCAACTATTGCATTATCAAATTATTATTATTAATGCTTTTTACTACTACTATTATAGTTTAAATTTTATATTGCTGAGAACAGGCTGGAAAGAATAATCATGTCTTCTGTTAGCAGAAAACCAATAGCAATAGCATGCATCAGCACAAATAACATATTTTCAACATTTTCTGAAACTTAGAAGGAGTTTAATAATTTTACTTGGGGGTGTTCCTTAATTTTCCCTAAAGAAAGAATTGAAGATTTCTTCACCCAAGTCAACATGCAACTAAGTATAACAATTATAAATATATATGCACCCAATATAGGAGCACCGCAATATGCAAGACAAATGCTAACAAGTATGAAAGGGGAAATTAACAATAACACAATAATAGTGGGAGACTTTAATACCCCACTCACACCTATGAACAGATCAACTAAACAGAAAATTAACAAAGAAACACAAACTTTAAATGATACAAACTTTAAATGATATCTATAGGACATTTCACCCCAAAACAATGAATTTCACCTTTTTCTCAAGTGTGCACGGAACCTTCACCAGGATAGATCACATCCTGGGCCATAAATCTAACCTTGATAAATTCAAAAAAATCGAAATCATTCCAAGCATCTTTTCTGACCATAATGCATTGAGATTAGATCTCAATTACAGGAGAAAAACTATTAAAAATTCCAACATATGGAGGCTGAACAACACGCTTCTGAATAACCAACAAATCACAGAAGAAATAAAAAAAAGAAATCAAAATATGCATAGAAACTAGTGAAAATGAAAACACAACAACTCCAAACCTGTGGGATACTATAAAAGCAGTGCTAAGAGGAAAGTTCATAGCAATACAGGCATACCTCAAGAAACAAGAAAAAAGTCAAATACATAACCTAACTCTACACCTAAAGCAACTAGAAAAGGAAGAAATGGAGAACCCCAGAGTTAGTAGAAGGAAAGAAATCTTAAAAATTAGGGCAGAAATAAATGCAAAAGAAACAAAAGAGACCATAGCAAAAATCAACAAAACCAAAAGCTGGTTCTTTGAAAGGATGAATAAAATTGACAAACCATTAGCCAGACTCATCAAGAAACAAAGGGAGAAAAGTCAAATCAATAAAATTAGAAATGAAAGTTGAGAGATCACAACAGACAACACAGAAATACAAAGGATCATAAGAGACTACTATCAGCAATTATATGCCAATAAAATGGACAACGTGGAAGAAATGGACAAATTCTTAGAAAACTACAACTTTCCAAAACTGAACCAGGGAGAAATAGAAAATCTTAACAGACCTATCACAAGCATGGAAATTGAAACTGTAATCAGAAATCTTCCAACAAACAAAAGCCCAGGTCCAAACGGCTTCACAGCTGAATTCTACCAAAAATTTAGAGAAGAGCTAACACCTGTCCTACTCAAACTCTTCCAGAAAATTGCAGAGAAAGGTAAACTTCCAAACTCATTCTATGAGGCCACCATCACCCTAACAACAAAACCTGTTGTGACCATCTCTGTTCTAGCTCTGTGAAAAATACCGCTAGCACCTTGATAGGGATTGCCTTGAATCTGTAGACTGCTTTGGGTAGTATACTCATTTTCACTATATTGATTCTTCCGATCCATGAACATGGTATATTTCTCCATCTCTGTTGTGACAAAGATGACACAAGAAAAGAAAACTACAGGTCAATATTACTTATGAACATAGATGCAAAAATCCTTAACAAAATTCTAGCAGTCAGAATCCAACAACACATTAAAAAGATCATACACCATGACCAAGTGGGCTTTATCCCAGGGATGCAAGGATTCTTCAATATCCACAAATCAATCAATGTAATTCACCATGTTAGCAAATTGAAAAATAAAAGCCATATGATTATCTCAATAGATGCAGAGAAGGCCTTTGACAAAATTCAACATCCATTTATGATAAAAACTCTCCAGAAAGCAGGAACAGAAGGAAGAAACCTCAACATAATAAAAGCTATATATGACAAACCCACAGCAAACATTAACCTCAATGGTGAAAAATTGAAAGCATTTCCCATAAAGTCAGGAACAAGACAAGGGTGCCCACTTTCACTGCTACAAGTCAACATAGTTCTGGAAGTTTTGGTCATAGCAATCAGAGCAGAAAAAGAAATAAAAGGAATCCAAATTGGAAAAGAAGTAAAACTCTCGCTGTGTGCAGATGACATGATCCTCTACCTAGAAAACCCTAAAGACTCCACCAGAAAATTACTAGAGCTAATCAATGAATATAGTAAAGCTGCAGGATATAAAATCCACACACAGAAATCCCTTGCATTCCTATACACTAATAAAGAGAAAGCAGAAAAAGAAATTAAGGAAAAAATTCCATTCACCATTGCAACAAAAAGAATAAAATACTTAGGAATATATCTACCTAAAGAAACTAAAGACCTATATATAGAAAACTATAAAACACTAATGAAAGCAATCAAAGAGGACACTAATAGATGGAGAAATATACCATGTTCATGGATCAGAAGAATCAATATAGTGAAAATGAGTATACTACCCAAAGCAATCTACAGATTCAATGCAATCCCTATCAAGCTACCAGCGGTATTTTTCACAGAGCTAGAACAAATAATTTCACAATTTGTATGGAAATACAAAAAACCTCGAATAGCCAAAGCAATCTTGAGAAAGAAGAATGGAACTAGAAGAATTAACCTGCCTGACCTCAGGTTCTACTACAAAGCCACAGTCATCAAGACAGTATAGTACTGGCACAAAGACAGAAATATAGATCAATGGAACAAAATAGAAAGCCCAGAGATAAATCCACCCACCTGTGGACACCTTATCTTCAACAAAGGAGGCAAGAATATACAATTGATTAAAGACAATCTCTTTCACAAGTGGTGCTGGGAAAACTGGTCAACCACTTTTAAAAGAATGAAACCAGATGACTTTCTAACACCATACACAAAAATAAACTCAAAATGGATTAAAGATCTAAACGTAAGACCAGAAACTATAAAACTCCTAGAAAAGAACATAGGCAAAACACTCTCCTACATAAATCACAGCAGGATCCTCTATGATCCACCTCCCAGAATACTGGAAATAAAAGCAAAAGTAAACAAATGGGATCTAATTAAAATTAAAAGCTTCTGCACAACAAAGGAAACTATAAACAAGGTGAAAAGACAGCCTTCGGAATGGGAGAAAATAATAGCAAATGAAGCAACTGACAAACAACTAATCTCAAAAATATACAAGCAACTCCTGCAGCTCAATTCCAGAAAAATAAATGACCCAATCAAAAAAAAATGGACCAAAGGACTAAATAGACATTTCTCCAAAGAAGACATACGGATGGCTAACAAACACATGAAAAGATGCTCAACATCACTCATTATCAGAGAAATGCAAATCAAGACCACAATGAGGTACCATTTCACGCCAGTCAGAATGGCTGCAATCCCAAAGTCTGCAAGCAATAAATGCTGGAGAGGGTGTGGAGAAAAGGGAACCCTCTTGTACTGTTGGTGGGAATGCAAACTAGTACAGCCACTATGGAGAACAGTGTGGAGATTCCTTTAAAAATTGGAAATAGACCTCCCTTATGACCCAACAATCCCTCTTCTGGGCATACACACTGAGGAAACCAGAATTGAAAGAGACACGTGTACCCCAATGTTCATCGCAGCACTGTTTATAATAGCCAGGACATGGAAACAACCTAGATGTCCATCAGCAGATAGATGAATAGATAAGAAAGCAGTGGTACGTATACACAGTGGAGTATTACTCAGCCATTAAAAAGAATAGATTTGAATCAGTTCTAATGAGATGGATGAAACTGGAGCCTATTATACAGAGTGAAGTAAGCCAGAAAGGAAAACACCAATACAGTTTACTAATGCATATATATGGAATTTAGAAAGATGGTAATGATAACCCTGTATGCAAGACAGCAAAAGAGACACAGATGTACAGAAGGGACTTTTGGACTCTGTGGGAGAGGGAGAGGGTGGGATGATTTGGGAGAATGGCATTGAAACATGTATACTATCATGTAAAAAACGAATTGACAGTCTATGTTCGATGTAGGATACAGGATGCTTGGGGCTGGTGCACAGGAAAGATCCAGAGAGATGATATGGGGTGGGAGGTGAGAGGGGGGTTCAGGATTGGGAACTCATGTACACCCGTGGCAGATTCATGTCAATGTATGGCAAAACCAATACAGTATTGTAAGGCAAAATAAAGTTAAAACAACAACAACAACATGCAATTAAGAAATTAATCAAATAGTAGAGAAACACCTATTTCATTGTCATGAAAACCCAACTGGCCAGAATTTTTATTTAGACATTGAATAAGTGTATTATTCTTCTAGAGCCTTTTGATTTAAAGAACAGTTATTTAATTAACAATGTTCTGGTTCATATCAAGTTTGTACCATGTTTCCCATGAAATGTTATGTGTTATGATGGAGAGTAGGGGACACAAAAGACTCCCATGGAATTTTCATTTCTAAGGAAGCAGTAAAAGATTTTATTTCCTTTTTTTAAAATTAAATATAGCTGATTTACAAAGTAGTGTTAGTTTCAGGTGTATAGCAAAGTGATTCAGTTATATATATATATTCTTTTTCCTTATGAAAGTAAAATTGTTGTCACTCAGTCGTGTCTGTCTCTTTGCAGCCCCATAGACTGAAGCCTGCCAGCCTCCCCTGTCCATGGAATTCTCTAGGCAAGAACACTGGGGTGAAGTGTTATTCTCTTCTCCAGGGGATCTTCCCAACCTAGGGATTGAACCTGGGGCTCCCTTATTGCAGGCAGATTCTTTACCATCTGAGCCACAAGGGAAGACCCTTATAGGTCATTACAAAGTATTGAGTATAGTTCCCTGTACTATACAGTATGTCTCGTTGGTTATCTATTTTATATGCACTAGTGTAAATGTTAATACAAAATTCTTAATCCATCACTTCCTCTTTTGGTAAACTTAAGTTTGTTTTCTATGTCTCTGGGTCTATTTCTGTTTTCTATATAAACTCATTTGTATCTTTTTTTTTCTTTTATTTTAGCTTCTACATACAAGTGATATCATATGGTATTTGTCTTTGTCTTGCTTACTTATTTAATATGATAATCTCCTGGTCCATCCATGTTGCTGCAAATGGCATTGTTTCATTTTTTTATGGCTGAATTATATTCCTTCATATAAAAATACTGCATCTTTATCCATCCTTCTGTTGGTGAACGTTTAGGCTGTTTTCATGTCTTGGCTATTTTAGTGTTGCATTGAACACTGAAGTGCATGAAAGTAACTGAAAGTGAAAAATCCAGTGCCAGATAAGGAAGACCAACCTTTTAAAAATATATTTTAGTTGTGAGTTCTAGAGTAAATTACCCTACTGTGTCTCATTTCCTTCATATAAAAAATAGAAATAGAAGAATATACCTAATGTATAAATTTATAGTATTAATTAAATGAGTAGATACATAGAAAATACTTAATACCATACTAGAACATATTTGTAAGCTGTTATCAGTGTTTCTGCATACATATGCATATGCATGTATTAATTTCCTTTAACAAATATGTACCAGTTTCTTCCAAAACTGAGTTTATATGATTGGGCTCAAGTAACTGGGGAAAAAAAGTAGTCTTAAATGCCTGTCTTTGAGTCTTTATTTTAAAATAAATTTGATAGTTTTCTGTTTTGTCAGAGGAGAAATTAGATAACATTCATAATGTTGAGCTGATAAATATATTTTGTGTTTCAAAAGGTACTTAACCTTCTCCTGACTATTTGATTTATCTCACTTTTAATGTTTACTAACATGAGTAGTTGCAACAATCGACTTTAATTGCCAGCTAATAAATTATTCAAAACCCATTCTGTGCCACTATTCTGAGATTTAGAAAAAAATGAAAGCGAACTTCAAGGAGATTATAATTTATCTAAAGATAATTTTCCAATTATATATTTATTTACATTATTTGTTCTTTGAATGCTATCATGACTCAGATAAGTATTTTCTTTGTTAGAAAATCTTTTAATGTAGCATGGCACTCTGCTTGGAGCTTGTAAAGCTTTATAAGTTGAATAACTATAAACATTTAAAATCATTTAGATATACTTAAATTCACCTTTTTCCTGAAGAATATTTTTCAGTCAGTATATATTTTCTCTAGAGTACTTAAGTGAATATGCTATCTTCTTTGGCTAATAGTAAATTCAAAGAACAAATTGAAAGCTATAACCCAGTGTTTAAAAGCTTAATTACAGGAAGTTATTTGGCATATTGAAAACAAACCAGTTGCAAAAATAGAATTAGTTAGACTTTATGGATTAAAGAAATGTTCAAAAATGTTTGATTACTTTAGGGAACACTCAGTATGTAAATTAAGGGTCAATTGTAAGTTTATAAATTGATTTTATTGTAGAATATGGAATATCTTGAAAATTCCGTGTTAGAATGAACTTGCGCTTTAAAAGTATTTTTAAATTAAAGCAAATATTTAAAGGTAAGCAATCGTTAAATAATAAATAGTACTTCATTTATAAACTTATTCCATTATTATAAAAGTGCTCAGTGAGAGAACCAGCCAATCTCAATTTGACAAATAATAGATACATGGACAGACGTTGGTGGATTAGAATGCAGCTGGTAGCTCATACATAGCAGTCCATAGAACTATAATATCAACTATTTATTTCAACCACCCTATTTTCTACTTGAACCAAATTTCTTTGAGAATAGAAAGGTATATACAATATGGCCTCTTTCCTCTAGAAACACTGGCATACTAAAATCAACCTAGCCATTTATATCTTATATTGAATTAAACCTTTTTTTCTAAATTAAAGTCAAGGGGAAATGAGAGATAAAAAAAATTAAGTTTTAGTGGCACAGAGAAGTCTGTAGGTAGTTTCGGAAAGTACTGTACAATACAAATGATAGTAAAACCATAATACTTTGAGGTCATTCATTCAGTTATTATCAAGTATTGAGCTTTCCTGGTGGCTCAGATGGTAAAGAATCTGCCTGCAATGGGTGAGACCAGGGTTCAGTCCATGGATCAAGAAGATCCCTTGGAGAAGTGAATGTCTACCCACACCAAAATCCTTGACTGGAAAATCCCGTGGACAGAGGAACCTGTTGAGCTACATTCCGTTGGATTGCAAAGAGTTGAACATGACTGAGCAAATAACACTTCACTTTAACATAGATTAAGCAAGCCAGTTTTATGCTGTGCAGTTAGCTTCATAATGGGGATAAAAATGCACAGCTCCATAGGACATGCCAGTCTAATAACTGTTCAGTTGCCAAGCCTTGTCTGACTCTTCTTGACTCCATGGACTGCAGCACGCCAGGCCTCCCTGTCCTCCACCATCTCTCAGAGTTTACCCAAGTTAATGTCCATTACATAGGTGATGCCATGCTATATAGGAATGAACAAATGACTACAGGGTAGTTTTGAAAATGAACTCATTTATTTCATTCTTTGACTAGGTCTAGATGAGCCTCAGTGTTACAGTTTGCAATGGTATATTCCTTTCAATTTTTAAGCTAACTACATTTAAGCCCATTGGAATTTGTACATTCTCAATATTTTGGATGTTTTAAATTTATGGCATCATTTTTAGCACTTATTTCTACTTATAATATACTTTTAATATTATTAATGTACTCATATTTTTCTTGTTCTTATAGAATAATTTAGCTATCAATATTTTCTACTAAATGCTTCAAACATTTATTAATATTTAATATTATTCAATGTTTTTATTTTATTAATAAAAGTCCTCCTATAATATTTATTTCAGAACTCTAAAATCTTCATCATAATATACCTCTTATAGTAATAAATAAGAAAAGTGAATTCGATACTCTCAATTACATAAATTTGACATGTGAGATGATATCTCTCCTATGTAATCAATATACTTATCAGTATTATTAATTGTGTTGATTTACTATCCTAGTGTAGCAAACTCACAAATGGAGCAAATCAAAGCCATAGTCATTATAATGGAGCATGACAGGTAACGTCTTTTCTTTGAGGAAAGATCCTGAGGATTTTGATCTTAACACAAATTCAGGTACACAAAATCTGGTTTCCTTATTTTTTCATTTCTTTGGATTTTTTGGGAAAAAAAATTATCTGAATTTGAAATGTTAACTATAAGAATTAAGACTTTGAGCAGCAGGATAAATCTAGGAATATGGAATATGTATGCTCTAATACCTTTGTAAAATTAATAAATACAGTAGCCTATTCCTCAGAATATTTCAGAAATATCTAGAAACATGATTTGACAAATCATTTATGTCCTCACTGAGAATTGATCTTATTTCTAAGGTAATTTCAATTAATGATTGATATCTCTATAACCAAGTCATTGAGTTATAAATCATGTTCTAATCAAATTTTCCAAATAAAATGGGGGTGAAGTAGGGTAGATAGAGTTTTCTGATGAGTTAGATGGACGTTAATCAATAAATCAATATTTTTTATTCTGAGCAGTATGTTCAAGTAAAGAATAGATTAAAATTTAAAAGTAATTTCAAATTTCACAGTTGTGTAAGTAAACATAATTTATCATTTTCCTGACAGGTAAATATTTGAAAATCATATTTCCTATTTTAATATTAGAATATTCTAATTCCTATTAGAATATTTGGGGAGAAGTTAGAAAATTTTCTGCTAATTCTCCATCTCAGTTCAGGAGGACTTAAAGTATATGTTCTGGATTCTGGTTCATAACTCAAAGTAGAGAACTGAAAACAGTCTCACAACTAAAAGTCTTGTGCTAATTACAAATTAACTTTTTTTGAATTCATCAGAGAACTAAAGTTGCAAGACTAATGACAAAAGTCTGGAAAAAGGATACCTTCAAGGAGTAAAATTACCTGAATATTTGATTACCTGAGACAGATATTATCTGAAACCAAACAATCCAGTAGGATGATTGAATTAGAAATTTTTAATGACTTTCAAATGATCAAGTGTGAGCTGATGTGGGCTTGATGGGACAGACACATGGGGTTCTCAAACCCTTACATGGTCTTCAGGAAACTCACTGGAATCTTACACAGTGTATCAGAAAAATCTAGAGAAAGACCTCCCACCACCCCAACCCTCCACCCTTGCTTACTGGGGGAGGGGAACAGCAGTCATTACTGAAATCTGTCCTGACTCACCTCTTTCCTTTCCAGTGCAAAAGCATAGACTCCAGAGAGAAAGTCATCAAAATCTGTGGGTACTAGCAGATAACTATCCCAACTGGGATGGGGAATGGAATCCAACATCTAAACCTTTTTCTGTTAATTAGCAAACACCTTGGTCTTCTGGGGATGGACTCCAACACTGTTACCAAAATCTGTATAAAAACATCACTCTTGTTTTTTTTTTTTTTTTTTCCAAATTCTGAGCTGTACATATGCAAAGTTACCCAGTAGAACCCAACAGCTGGGAGCAGAAAATACTAAAGAAAGGTTTCAGAAACTGCAGATTTCTGAAAAGTAAGGCTATACTTTAATTCCATATCAATGTGGACCAGCTGTTACAGTGTGGGCTTTTAGCTGTTACAGTGTGGGTTTAAATCCCTAAGGCCAAAAACTTTGAGGAGGAGACATACCCTAAAAGTAATTTCCTAACCCTAGGAATAAGCACTGTACCTTAGGAGTAAGGGAAAATCTGAAATAGAACCACCTGAAAAAATATCAGGCAGGATCAAGGTGATCAATTGCTATTTAATTTCAAAAGAAAGTAAAAATAAATCTCTTTCTTTAGAAAAAATACAATTACTTTACTTACACTGGAGATTTAAAAAAAAAAATAATGAACAAGCATCATGCTAATTATGTGACTGGGAGAGGGGTTCAGGATTGGGAACACGTGTACACTCGTGGTGGATTCATGTTGATGTATGGAAAAACCAATACAATATTGTAAAGTAATTAGCCTCCAATAAAAATAAATAAATTAAAAAATAATAAAAAAAGAATCCTCCTGGGAGTCAGTCCTAAGGTGGTGGAGGAATAGGATGGGGAGACCACTTTCTCACCTACAAATTCATCAAAAGAACATTTGAACGCCAAGCAAATTCCACAAAACAACTTCTAAATGCTGGCAGAGGACATCAGGCACCCAGAAAGGCAGCCCATTGTCTTTGAAAGGAAGGTAAGACAAAATATAAAAGATAAAAAGAGAGACAAAAGAGGTAGGACTGAGATTTGTCCCAGGAAAAGAGTCTTACAAAAGACTCTAAACACCAGGAAACACTCTCTCTGGCGGGTCTGTGGCAAGCTGTGGAATCTCAGAGGGCAAAATAACCAGGAGGAACAATAAATAAATAATGAAACCCCACAGATTACATGCCTAACAGCAACTCCCAGCGGAGCAGCAGCCCAGATGCTTGCATTCCCCACTGGCAAGCAGGGGCTGGACAGGGAGGTGTGGGCTGCATTGCTTAGGGTAAGGACCCAGCCTGAACTCCCTGAGGGCAATCTGAGGGAACCAGCCTCAGATAGCAACCCAAACTATGGGAACGCCCTAATCTAAGACACCACCAGGCCCACTCACAGAACAAAGGTCTAAGCAGAGCTAGCTGGCTGTGGACTGGTCCATCCCCTGCCAGAGAAAGGAAGCCGAGGGCAGAGCTGGAAGGGGGCAATTGTGGCCCCAGAGAGGCATCATCTACCAAACTGCAAACAGACTTCATTGCTAACCAAGACTTCTTGGGATTCTGGACGATCGACATCCGCCAGGAGGGTCACAGCCAGAGATCAGCTCCCCAGAAGAGACACACGGCACACCTGAGAAGGCACACCCATTGTACACCCAGAAAACCAAGTGGATGGGACAGGAGAGGTGATAAGTCACAGCCTTCAACTGGGGGTGATTGTGCTCGCCAAGCACCTGGTCACCTGAGCTGCTCAGATCTGAGACGGCCACAAAATTCAGGCCCAACCAAGTCTGCATCTTTGTGGAGTACCCGAGAAACTGGACCTAAGTGGCTTAGACTTGGGGAGTGCATACAACCCAGGGCCAGCGTCAGACAGTTCCTGACAGAGCAACCTAGAGCCTGAGCAGTATAGACTGGGAAAGCACACACACCGTGAGTGGGGGCAAACCCAGTGTGGCTGAATCACTGTGAGCACATGCCAGTGATATTTGTTTGCAGAGTTCCTCCCTCCCAACAGCACGACTGAACAAGTGAGCCTAAAAATGTGACCGCCATTGCCCGCCTTGTGTCAGGGTGGAAATTAGACACTGAAGAGATCAGCAAACAGAAGAAGCTAAAATAAACAGAGGGAACCACTTTGGAAAGGACAGGCGCAATAGATTAAAACCCTGTAGTTAGCACCTACTACATAGGAAGAGGCCTGCTGCTGCTGCTGCTGCTGCTGCTAAGTCGCTTCAGTTGTGTCCGACTTTGTGCAACCCCATAGATGGCAGCTCACCAGGCTCCCCTGTCCCTGGGGTTCACAAAGCAAGAACACTGGAGTGGGTTGCCATTTCCTTCTCCAATGCATGAAAGTGAAAATTTAAAGTGAAGTCTCTCAGTCATGTCTGACTCTTAGTGACCCCATTGACTGCAGCCTACCAGGCTCCTCCATCCATGGGATTTTCCAGGCAAGAGTACTGGAGTGGGGTGCCATTGCCTTCTCCAGGAAGGGGCCTATAGATCTTGAAAAGTACAAGCTGGACCAAGGAAGTATCTGAAAATGAACTGACCCCACACTGTCCCCAACAGCTCCAGAGAAAGTCTTAGATATAGTTTTACTAGTATCATTTTTTAAGTTAAAATTTTTTAAATTTATTTTTAAGCCCTCTATTACTCCTTTAATTTTCATTTTTATAACCTACCATAACTGTGCAAAAAAAGACCCTATTTTTAAATAACCATATATATATATATTTTATAATTTTTGAGACTTTTAAAAAAATATTGTATTTTTTGAGAATCTAACCCCTACTCTAGATCTTTAATCTTTGCTTTTTGGTATTTGTTATCAACTTTGTAACTTTAAGAACCCAATCTTCAGTACCCATTTTTACTTGGGAGGGAGATCACTGTCCTGATTGCTCTCTCCCCCTTTTGACTCTCCTTTTTCTCCATCAGGTTGCCTCTATCTGCTCCCTCCCCCTTCTCTTCTCTACCCAACTTTGTTAATCTCTTTGTGTGTTTCAGGCTGTGGAGAACACTTAGGGAACTGATTACTGGCTGGATCTGTCTCTCTCCTTTTGATTTCCCCTTTTATCTTCATAGTCACCTCTGTCTCCTTCCTCCCTCTTCTCTGCATAAATCTGGGAACATCTCTGAGGGATCCAGACTGTGGAGAACACATAGGGAAGTAATTAATGTCTAGCTTGCTGTCTCCCCTTTTGATTACCCCTCTTCTCCTAGTCACCTCCATCTCCCTCCTTCCTCTTCTCTTCTCCATTAACTCTGTGTATGTCTCTGAGTGTCCCTCACTGTGGAGAAACTTTTCATCATTAACCTAGATGTTTTATGATTGATACTGTATAGATGGAGAAGTCTTGAGGCTACTGTAAGAATAACACTGAAAACCAGAGGCAGGAGGGGTAAGTCCAAATCCTCGGAACACCTGAGAACTCTTGAATCCAGGGAATGTTAATCGATAGGAGCTCATCAAATGCCTCCATACCTACATGGAAACCAAGCACCACCTAAGGGCCAACAAGTTCCAGAGAAAGACATACCACACAAATTCTCCAGCAACACAGGAACATAGCCCAGAGCTTCAATATACAGGCTGCCCAAAGTCACACCAAACCCACTGACATCTCAAAACTCATTACTTGACACGTCATTGCACTCAAGAGAGAAGAAATTCAGCTCCACCTACCAGAACACTGACACAAGCTTCCCTAACCAGGAAACCTTGACAACCCACCCATCCAACCCCACCTACAATGAGGAATGTCCACAGTAAAAAATAACCACAAACTGCTATAATACAGAAAGGCCACCCCAAACACAGCAATATAAACAAGAGGAAAAGGCAGAGAAATACCAAGCAGGCAAAGGAACAGGATAAATGCCCACCAAACAAAACAAAAGAGGAAGAGATAGGGAATCTACCTGATAAATAATTCTGAATAATGATAGTGAAAATGATCCAAAATCTTGAAAACAAATTGGAGTTACAAATAAATAGCCTGAAGACGAGGATCAAGAAGATTCAAGAAAGGTTTAATAAGGACCTAGAAGAAATAAAAAAGTCAATATATAATGAATAATGCAATAAATGAGATCAAAAACATGATGGAGGGAACCAACAATAGAATAACAGAGGCAGAAGATAGGATAAGAGGGGTAGAAGATAGAATAGTAGAAATAAATGAAACAGAGAGGAGAAAAGAAAAAAGAATTAAAAGAAATGAGGAAACCTCAGAGACCTCTTGGACAATGTTAATGCCCAACATTCGAATCATAGGCGTCCCAGAAGAAGACAAAAAGAAAGACCATGAGAAAATACTTGAGGAGATAATAGTTGAAAGCTTACCTAATATGGGGAAGTAAGTAATCACCCAAGTACAAGAAACCCAGAGAGTCCCAAACGGGATAAACCCAAGGCAAAACACCCCAAGACACATATTAATAAAATTAACAAAGATCAAACTCAAATATTAAAAGCAGCAAGGGAAAAAAACAAACAAATAACACACAAGGGGATTCCCATAAAGATAACAGCTGATCTTTCAATAGAAACTCTTCAGGCCAGAAGGCAATGGCAGGACATACTTAAAGGGATGAAAGAAAATAACCTACAGCCCAGATTACTGTACCCAGCAAGGATCTCATTCAAATATGAAGGAGAAATCAAAAGCTTTACAGAGAAGCAAAAGCTGAGAGAATTCAGCACCACCAAACCAGCTCTCCAACAAATGCTAAAGGATCTTCTCTAGACAGGAAACACAGAAAGAGTGTATAAACTCGAACCCAAAACAATAAAGTAAATGGTAGTGGGATCATACTTATGAATAATTACCTTAAATGTAAATGGGTTGAATGACCCAACAAAGAGACAAAGACTGGCTGAATGGATATAAAAACAAGACCCCTATTTATGTTGTCTACAAGAGACCCACCTTGAAACAAGGGACACAAACATACTGAAAGCGAAAGGCTGGAATAAGTTATTCCATGCAAATAGAGACTGAAAGAAAGCAGGAGTGGCAATACTCATATCAGATAAAATAGACTTTAAAACCAAGGCTGTGAAAAGAGACAACAAAGGGCACTACATAATGATCAAAGGATCAATCCAAGAAGAAGATATAACAATTATAAATATATATGCACCCAACATAGGAGCACTACAATATGTAAGACAAATGCTAAAAAGTATGAAAGGGGAAATAACAATAACACAATAATAGTGGGAGACTTTAGTACCCCACTCACACCTATGGGTAGATCAACTAAAAGAAAATTAACAAGGAAACACAAACTTTAAATGATACAACAGATCAGTTAGACCTAATTGATATCTATAGGACATTTCACCCCAAAACAATGAATTTTGCCTTTTTCTCAAGAGCACATGGAACCTTCTCCAGGATAAATCACATCCTGGGCCATAAATCTAGCCTTGGTAAATTAAAAAAAAAATTGAAATCATTCCAAGCATCTTTTCTGACCGCAATGCAGTAAAATTAGATGGCTATTACAGGAGAAAACTATTAAAAATTCCAACATATGAAGGCTGAAAAACATGCTGCTGAATAACCCAACAGATCACAGAAGAAATAAAAAAGGAAATTAAAATATGCATCAAAACAAATGAAAATGAAAACAAAACAACCCAAAACCTGTGGGACACTGTAAAAGCAGTGCTAAGGCGAAGGTTCATAGCAGTACAGGCATACCTCAAGAAACAAGAAAAAAGTCAAATAAATAACATAACTCTCCACCTAAAGCAACTAAAAAAGTAAGAAATGAAGAACCCCAGGGTTAGTAGAAGGAAAGAAATCTTAAAGATTAGAGCAGAAATAAATGCAAAAGAAACAAAAGAGACCATAGCAAAAATCAACAAAGCCAAAAGCTGGTTCTTTGAGAAGATAAATAAAATTGACAAACCATTAGCCACCCTCATCAAGAAACAAAGGGAGAAAAATTAAATCAATAAAATTAGAAATGAAAATGGAGAGATCAAAACAGACAACACAGAAATACAAAGGATCATAAAAGACTATTATCAGCAACTATATGCCAATAAAATGGACAACTTGATAGAAATGGACAAATTATTAGAAAAGTACAATGTGGGGCCCTAAATGGGAAACCTTAAAAAAGAAGGGCTAGCTTTGCAGTTTAGAGCTAAGATGGCACCTGGCGGAAGAGATGAGGGTGTGGCCTAAGTTGTCTGTCAAAACTCTGGATTGGTTTTCTTGATTTCTGTGCACGTAGACAGTGCGTGATCACCATAGACTCCTGTTATAATGATGGCACATGATGATTTGACCTTTAATGTGATTGGTACAACTATGGAAAGTCCCTCACAAACCCCTCCCTGCTTACCTTTATAAACCAAGAGCTTACAACAATAAACCGGAACTGCTTAGACGGAACCCCTGTCGCGTCTGATTGTCTCTCGCTCACCGAGGGGCTGGGTTGGCGGACAGCAGGCTCACCTCTCCTCGGGACCCCTTGGCTTTGCTGAGGGAAGTTCCACTGCCTCTCTCTTTCTGCGGAGCGCCCCCCACAGTACAACTTGTCCAAAACTGAACCAGGAGGAAACAAAAAATCTTAACAGACCCATCACAAGCAAGGCAATGAAACTGTAATCAGAAATCTTTCAACAAACAAAAGCCCAGGACCAGATGGCTTCGCAGCTGAATTCTACCAAAAATTTAGAGAAGAGCTAACACCTATCCTACTCAAACTCTTCCAGAAAATTGCAGAGGAAGGTGAACTTCCAAACTCATTCCATGAGGTCACCATCACCCTAATACCAAAACCTGACAAAGATGCCACAAATAAAGAGAACTATAGGCCAATATTACTTATGAACATAGATGCAAAAATCCTTAACAAAATTCTAGCAAACAGAATCCAATAACATATTAAAAAGATCATACATCATGACCAAGTGGGCTTTATTCCAGGGATGCAAGGATTCTAAAATATCTGCAAATCAATCAATGTAATACACCACATTAACAAATTGACAAATAAAAACAATTTGATTATCTCAATAGATGCAGAGAAAGTCTTTGACAAAATTCAACATCCATTTATGATAAAAAACTGTCCAGAGCAAGAATGGAAGGAACATACCTCAATATAATAAAAGCTATATATAACAAACCCACAGAAAATATTATCCTCAATGATGAAAAATTGAAAGCATTTTCCCTAAAGCCAGGAACAAGACAAGGGTGCCCACTCTCACCACTACTATTCAACATAGCTTTGGAAGTGTTGGCCACAGCAACCAGAGCAGAAAAAGAAATAAAGGGAATCCAAATTGGAAAAGAAGAAGTAAAATTCTCACTGTTTGCAGATGACATGATCCTCTACATAGAAAACTCTAAAGACTCCACCAGAAAATTACTAGAGCTAATCAATGAATATAATAAAGTTGCAGAATAAAAATCAACACACAGAAATCCCTTAGATTCCTATACACTAACGATGAAAAAACAGAAAGAGAAATTAAGGAAAAAATTCCATTCACCATTGCACTGAAAAGAAGTAAATACTTAGGATTATATCTACCTAAAGAAACAAAAGACCTATATATAGAAAACTATAAAACACTGGTGAAATAAATCAAAGGAGACGCAAATAGATGGAAAAATATACATGTTCATGGATCGGAAGAGGCAATATAATGAAAATGAATATACTACCCAAAGCAACCTACAGATTCAATGCAATCCCTATCAAGATACCAACGGTATTTTTCAGAGACTAGATCAAATAATTTCACAGGTTGTATGGAAATACAAAAACTTCGATTAGCCAAAGCAATCTTGAGAAAGGAAAATGGAACTGGAGGAATCAACATGCCTGACTTCAGGCTCTACTACAAAGCCACAGTCATCAAGAAAGTATGGTACTGGCACAAAGACAGAAATACAGATCAATGGAACAAAATTGAAAGCCCAGAGATAAATCCATGCACCTAAAGGAGAGAAATGGTATGGACCTAACAGAAGCAGAAGATATTAAGAAGAGGTGGCAAGAATACACAGAAGAACTGTACAAAAAAGATCTTCATGACCCAGATAATCATGATGGTGTGGTCACTCATCTAGAGCCAGACATCCTGGAATGTGAAGTCAAGTGGGCTTTAGAAAGCATCACTACAAACAAAGCTAGTGGAGGTGATGGAATTCCAGTTGAGCTATTTCAAATCCTGAGAGATGATGCTGTGAAAGTGCTGCACTCAATATGCCAACAAATTTGGAAAACTCAGCAGTGGCCACAGGACTGGAAAAGGTCAGTTTTCATTCCAATTCCAAAGAAAGGCAATGCCAAAGAATGCTCAAACTACCGCACAATTGCACTCATTTCACATGCTAGTAAAGTAATGCTAAAAATTCTCCAAGCCAGGCTTCAGCAATATGTGAACTTCCTGATGTTCAAGCATGTTTTAGAAAAGGCAGAGGAACCAGAGATCAAATTGCCAACATCCCGTGGATCATCAAAAAAGCAAGAGAGTTCCAGAAAAACATCTCTTTCTGCTTTATTGACTATGCCAAAGCCTTTGACTGTGTGGATCACAATAAACTGTGGAAAATTCTGACAGAGATGGGAATACAAGACCACCTGACCTGCCTCTTGAGAAATCTGTATGCAGCTCTGGGAGCAACAGTTAGAACTGGACATGGACAACAGACGGGTTCTAAATAGGAAAAGGAGTACGTCAAGGCTGTATATTGTCACCCTGCTTATTTAACTTATATGCAGAGTATATGATGAGAAACGCTGGACTGGAAGAAACACAAGCTAGAATCAAGATTGCTGGGAGAAATATCAATAACCTCAGATATACAGATGACACAACCCTTATGGCAGAAAGAGAAGAGGAACTCAAAAGCCTCTTGATGAAAGTGAAAGAGGAGAGCGAAAAAGTTGGCTTAAAGGTCAACATTCAGAAAACGAAGATCATGGCAACTGGTCCCATTTCTTCATGGGAAATAGATGGGGAAACAGTGGAAACAGTGTCAGACTATATTTTTTTGGGCTCCAAAATCACTGCAGATGGTGACTGCAGCCATGAAATTAAAAGACGCTTACTGCTTGAAAGAAAAGTTATGACCAACCTAGATAGCATATTCAAAAGCAGAGACATTACTTTACCGACTAATGTCCGTCTAGTCAAGCCTATGGTTTTTCCAGTAGTCGTGTATGGATGTGAGAGTTGTACTCTGAAGAAAGCTGAGCACCAAAGAATTGATGCTTTTGAACTGTGGTGTTGGAGAAGACTCTTGAGAATCCCTTGGACTGCAAGGAGATCCAACCAGTCCATTCTGAAGGAGATCAGCCCTGGGATTTCTTTGGAAGGAATGATGCTAAAGCTGAAACTCCAATTCTTTGGCCACCTCATGTGAAGAGTTGACTGATTGGAAAAGATTCTGATGCTGGCGGGGGCGGGGGGGGGGCGGATTGGGGGCAGTAGGAGAAGGGGACAACCGAGGATGAGATGGCTGGATGGCATCACTGACTCAATGCACGTGAGTATGAGTGAACTCCGGGAATTGGTGATGGACAGGAAGGCTTGGCGTGCTGCGATTCATGGAGTCGCAAAGAGTCGGACATGAGTGAGCGACTGAACTGAACTGATGGACATCTTATCTTTGACAAAGGAGGCAAGAATATACAATGGAGAAAAGACAATCTCTTTAACAAGTGGTGCTGGGAAAATTGGTCAACCACTTGTAAAAGAATGAAACTAGTTCACTTCCTTGGAGAAGGCAATGGCACCCCAGTCCAGTACTCTTGCCTGGAAAATCTCATGGATGGAGGAGGCTGGTGGGCTGCAGTCCAAGGGGTTGCTAATAGTCAGACATGACTGAGCAACTTCACTTTCACTTTTCACTTTCATACATTGGAGAAGGAAATGGCAACCCACTCCAGTGTTCTTTCCTGGACAATCCCAGGGATGAGGGAGCCTGGTGGGCTGCCATCTATGGGGTCACATACAGTCAGACATGACTGAAGTGGCTTAGCAGCAGATCACTTCCTAACACCATACACAAAAAATATAAGCTCAAAATGGACTTAAGATCTAAACATAAGACCAAAAACTATAAAACTCTTAGGGGAAATCACAGGCAAAACACTCTCCGACATAAACTACAGCAGGATCCTCTATGACCCACCTCCCAGAATACTGGAAATAAATGCAAAAATAAACAAATGGGACCTAATTAAAATTAAAAGCTTCTGCACAACAAAGGAAACTAAGAAAGGTGAAAAGACAGCCTTCACAATGGGAGAAAATAATAGCAAGCGAAGTAATGGACAAAGATTTACGCTTTTTTTTTTCTTTATGCTTGAATGAGTCAATTATTCCATTCATTCTTTGCTTTAATACTGTTTTATGTTTATATAACAATTCATTACTAGTATTTTTCCCTGGAGTAAACTGTGTTCTTTGAAGACCTCTTTCTACTTAATCTATTTCTGTTGGACATGAAATAGTGCTTTGTCCATAATAGACTTGCAATTCCTGTTCTCTGGAGAATTAAAATAAAGAAAAAGAAAAAACAAAGAAAGGAAATAAACATGACTCTATTAATATTTAAGACATCTGGAAACATCCATGTGAAATATTAGTTGCTTCAATTTCTTTGAAAAACTATTTTTTTTTTTTTTTTTTACTAAATCACAATCTTTCTTCTTATAGAAGATGTATACCTTTGGACTGAATTTGACAATATTCCATCCTGAAATGATATGACAGTTTATTTTGCATATTTCCATAACTATGGAATGCTTCTGTTTCTCATCATTACCATTAAATCCTAGAAATGAATTTTGAATGAAATACCAAACTGGTTTACACTGGAGTGTACTTGCCCTCTTTTTAAGAATTCAGTTCAGTTCAGTCACTCAGTCGTGTCCAACTCTTTGTAACCCCATGATTCACAGCACACCAGGCCTCCATCACCAACTCCCGGAGTTCACCCATACTCATGGGCATCAAGTCGGTGATGCCATCCAGCCATCTCATCCTCTGTCATCCCCTTCTCTTCCTATCCCCAATCCCTCCCAGCATCAGAGTCTTTTCCAATGAGTCAACTATGGGGGGCGGTCCTAAGATGGCAAAGGAATAGGGCAGAGAGACCACTTTCTCGCCCACAAATTCATCAAAAGAACATTTAAACGCTGAGTAAATTCCACAAAACAACTTCTGAATGCTGGCAGAGGACATCAGGCACCCAGAAAAGCAGCCCATTGTCTTCAAAAGGAAGTAGGAAAAAATATAAAAGACAAAAAAAGAGACAAAAGAGGTAGGGACAGAGCTCTGTCCCGGGAAAGGAGTCTTGAAAAGAGAGAAGTTTCCAAACACCAGGAAACACTCTCACTGCCTAGTCTATGGTGAGCCTTGGAAGCACAGAGGGCAACATAACAGGGAGGAAAAATAAATAAATAATTAAAACCCATAGATTATGAGCCCAACATTCCCCCAGTGGAGAAGCAGCACAGATGCCTGCACCCGCCACTAGCAAGCGAGGGCTGGGCAGGGAGGCGCGGGCTGTGTTGCTTAGTGTAGGGATCTGGCCTGAATGCCCCAAGCGCAATCAGAGCGAACTAACTTGGGCTAGCAAACCAGACTGTGGGATAACTACCACGCAAAAAGCCAGCCCTAACCTAAGACACAGCCAGGCCCATGCACAGAACAAAGGACTGAACAGAGATAGCCAGCTGCAGAACATCCCCCTCTGGTGCCACGCAGCCAGAGCCAGAAGGGGGCAATCGCAGCCCCAGAGAGACATTATCTACAAAACTGTAAGCAGGCTTCTTTGCTAACTAAGACTTCTTAGGGTTCTGGACGGTCAACATCTGCCTGAGAAGGTGAGCCAGTTGTACACCCAGAAAACCGAGTGGCAGGGATGGGGAAGGTGATAAGTTGCAGTGTCTGCGCTCACCAAACACCTCATCATCTGAGCTGCTCAGACCTGGGAAGGGCACAAAACACAGGCCCAACTGAGTCTGTGCCTCTGAGGACTACCTGAGTGCCTGAGCCTGAGTGGCTTAGACCTTGGAGGTGCATGCAGCCCAGGGCCGGTTGGATGGTTCCCAGTGGAGCAACCTAGAGCAGTGTGGGCAGGGAGGGTACATGCGCCGTGAGCGGGGGCAGGCCCAGTGTTGCTGAGGCACTGTGAGCACACGCCAGTGTTATTTGTTTGCAGTGTCCCTCCCTCCCCACAGCGCGACTGAACAAGTGAGCCTAAAAAAAGTGTTCACCACCGCCCTCTTTGTGTCAGGGTGGAAATCAGACACTGAAGAGACCAAAGAACAGAAGAAGCTAAAATAGAGGGAACTGCCTTGGAAGTGACAGGTGCAATAGATTAAAACCCTGTCATTAGTACCGACTTCCTAGGAAGGGACCTATAGATCTTGAGAAATATAAGCTGGAGCAAGGAACTATTTGAAAATAAATTGACCCCACAATACCCACAACAACATCAGAGAAAGTCCTAGATATATTTTTACTATTTTTACAATCAATCTTTTTTTTTAATTTTTAAAAAAATTTTAAGTCCTCTATTACTCCTTTAATTTTCACTTTTACAGCCTACTATTACTTTGCAAAAAAAAAAAAGACCCTATTTTTTAAAAGCAAACTTCATATATATATATATATATATATTTATAATTTTTGTGACTTTTTTCTCTCTTTTTTTCTTCTTTTCTTTAATATTGTGTTTTTGAAATTCCAAACTCTAGTCTAGATTTTTCATCTTTGCTTTTTGGTATTTGTTATCAACTTTGTACCTTTAAGAACCCAATCTTCAGTACCCATTTTTACTTGGGAGCTAAATTACTTGCATGACTGCTCTCTCCCCCTTTGTACTCTCCTTTTTCTCTACCAGGTCGCCTGTGTCTCCTCCCTATCCCTTCTCTTCTCTACCCAACTCTGAATTTCTCTGTGTTCCAGATGGTGGAGAACACTTAGGGAACTGATTACCGGCTGGATCTGTCTCTCTCCTTTTGATTTCCCCCTTTTATCCTCCTGCCCACCTCTGTTTCCTTCCTCCTTCTTCTCTTCTCTGTATAACTCTGTGAACATCTCTGAGTGATCCAGTTGTGGAGTGTACATAAGGAAGTAATTACTGGCTAGTTTGCTCTCTCCTCTATTGATTCCACCTCATCTCATTTGGGTCACCTCTAACTCCCTCCTCCCTCTTCTCTTCTCCATGTAACTCTGTGAACCTCTCTGGGTGTCCCTCACTGTGGAGAAACTTTTCATCTTTAACCTAGATGTTTTACGAGTGGTGCTGCATAGAAGTCTTGAGATTACTGTACAAATAAGACCGAAGTCTTGAGATTACTGTACAAATAAGACCGAAAACCATAAGCAGGAGGCTTAAGTCCAAATCCTGAGAACATCAGAGAACTCCTGACTCCAGGGAACATTAATTGACAGGAGCTCATCAAACGCCTCCATACCTACACTGAAACCAAGCACCACCCAAAGGCCTACAAGTTCCAGAGCAAGACATACCATGCAAATTCTCTAGCAACACAGGAACACAGCCCGAAGCTCCAATATACAGGCTGTCCAAAGTTACTCCAAAACCATAGACATCTCATAACTCATTACTGGAAACTTCATTGCACTCCAGAGAGAAGAAATCCAGCTCCACACACCAGAACACCGACACAAGCTTCCCTAACCAAGAAACCTTGACAAACCACTTGTAAAACCCCACCCACAGTGAGGAAACTCCACAATAAAGAGAACGCCACAAACTGCCAGAATACAGAAAGGAGCAGTAATATAACCAAGATGAAGTGACAGAGGAATACCTATCAGGTAAAGGAACAGGATAAATGCCCACCAAACCAAACTAAAGAGGAAGAGATAGGGAATCTACCTGATAAAGAATTCTGAATAATGATAGTGAAAATGATCCAAAATCTTGAAATCAAAATGGAATCACAGATAAAGAGCCTGGAGACAAGGATTGAGAAGATGCAGGAAAGGTTTAACAAGGACCTAGAAGAAATAAAAGAGTCAAAATATAATGAATAATGCAATAAATGAGATAAAAAATACTCTGGAGGAAACAAATAGTAGAATAACAGAGGCCGAAGATAGGATTAGTGAAGTAGAAGATAGAATGGTAGAAATAAGTGAATTAGAGAGGAAAAAAGAAAAACGAATTAAAAGAAATGAGGACAATCTCAGAGACCTCCAGGACAGTGTTAAATGCCCAATATTCAAATCATAGGAGTACCAGAAGAAGAAGACGAAAATAAAGACCATGAGAAAATACTTGAGGAGATAATAGTTGAAAATTTCCCTAAAATGGGGAAGGAAATAATCACCCAAGTCCAAGAAACCCAGAGAGTTCCAAACAGGATAAACCCAAGGTGAAACACCCCAAGACACATATTAATCAAATTAACAAAGATCAAACTCAAAGAACAAATATTAAAAGCAGCAAGGGAAAAACAACAAATAACACACAAGGGGATTCCTATAAAGATAACAGCTGATCTTTCAATAGAAATTTTTCAAGCCAGGAGGGAATGGCAAACATACTTAAAGTGATGAAAGAAAATAACCTAGAGCCCAGATTACTGTACCCAGCAAGGATCTCATTCAAATATGAAGGAGGGATCAAAAGCTTTACTGACAAGCAAAAGCTGAGAGAACTGAGCACCACCAAATCAGCTATGCAACAAATGCTAAAAGATCTTCTCTAGACAGGAAACACAAAAAGGGTGTATAAACTCGAACCCAAAACAATAAAGTAAAAGGCAACTATACTTAGATCATACTTATCAATAATTACCTTAAATGTAAATGGGTTGAATGCCCAAACCAAAAGATAAAGACTGGCTGAATGGATACAAAAACAAGACCCAATGAGTCAACTATTAGCATGAGGTGGACAAAGTATTGGAGTTTCAGCCTTAGCATCAGTCCTTCAAATGAACACCCAGGACTGATCTTCTTTAGGATTGACTGGTTGGATATCCTTGCAGTCCAAGGGACTCTCAAGAGTCTTCTCCAACACCACAGTTCAAAAGCATCAATTCTTCAGCACTCAGCTTTCTTCACAATACAACTCTCACATACATACATGACCACCAGAAAAACCATAGCCTTGTCTAAACAGAACTGTGTTGGCCAGGTAATTTCTCTGCTTTTGAATATGCTATCTAGGTTGGTCATAACTTTCCTTCCAAGGAGTAAGTGTCTTTTAATTTCATGGCTGCAATCACCATCTGCAGTGATTTTGGAGCCCCCCAAAATAAAGTCTGACACTGTTTCCACTGTTTCCCCATCTTTTCCCCATGAAGTGACAGGACCACATGGCATGATCTTAGTTTTCTGAATGTTGAGCTTTAAGCCAACTTTTCCATTCTCCTCTTGCACTTTCATCAGGAGGCTTTTTAGTTCCACCTCAATTTTTGCCATAAGGGTGGTGTCATCTGCATATCTGAGGTTATTGGTGTTTTCCCAGCAGTCTTGATTCCAGCTTGTGCTTCTTCCAGCCCAGCATTTCTCATGATGTACTCTGCATAGAAGTTAAATAAGCAGGGTGACAATATACAGTCTTGACATACTCCTTTTCCTATTTGGAACATGTCTGTTGTTCCATGTCCAATTCTAACTGTTGCTTCCTGACCTGCATACAGGTTTCTCAAGAGGCAGGTCAGGTGATCTGGTATTCCCATCTCTCTCAGAATTATCCACAGTTTATAGTGATCCACAAAGTCAAAGGCTTTGGTATAGTCAATAAAGCAGAAATAGATGTTTTTCTGGAACCCTCTTGCTTTTTTCAATGATCCAGCAGATGTTGGCAATTTGATCTCTGGTTCCTCTGCGTTTTCTAAAACCAACTTGAAAGTCTTGAAATTCATGGTTCACATGTTGCTGAAGCCTGGCTTGGAGAATTTTGAGCATTACTTTACTAGCGTGTGAGATGAGTGCAATTGTGTGGTAGTTTGAGCATTCTTTGGCATTACCTTTCTTTGGGATTGGAATGTAAACTGACCTTTTCCAGTCCTGTGGCCCCTGTTGAGTTTTCCAAATTTGCTGACATATTGAATGCAGCACTTTCACAGCATCATCTTTCAGGGTTTAAAATAGCTCAACTGGAATTCCATCACCTCCACTAGCTTCATAGTGATGCTGTGAAGTTCATAGTGATGCTTTCGAAGGCCCACTTGACTTCACATTCCAGGAAGTCTGGCTCTAGGTGAGTGATCACATCATCGTGATTATCTGGGTCATGAAGATCTGTTTTGTCCAGTTCTTCTGTGTATTCTTGCCCAGTTGTGGATGTGACTGGTCATAGAAACAAGGTCCAACTCTGTAAAAAGCAATATTGCATAGCAACCTGGAATGTTAGCTCCATGAATCAACGCAAATTGGAAGTGCTCAAACAGGAGATGGGAAGAGTGAACATCAACAGTCTAGGAATCAGCGAACTAAAATGGACTGTAATGGGTGAATTTAACTCAGATGACCATTATATCTACTACTGTGGGCAGGATTCCCTTAGAAGAAATGGAGTAGCCATCCTGGTCAACAAAAGAGTCCAAAATGTGGTACTTGGATTCAATCTCAAAAACGACAGAATGATCTCTGTTTGTTTTGAAGGCAAACCATTCAATATCACAGTGATCCAAGCCTATGCCCCAACCAGTAACACTGAAGAAGCTGAAGTTGAATGGTTCTATGAAGACCTACAAGACCTTTTAGAACTAACACCGAAAAAAGATGTCCTTTCATTATAGGAGACTGGAATGCAAAAGTAGGAAGTCAAGAAACACCTGGAGTAACAGGCAAATTTGGCCTTGGAATATGGAATGAAGCAGGGCAAAGGCTAACAGAGTTTTGCCAAGAAAATGCACTGGTCAAAGCAAACACCCTCTGCCAACAGCACAAGAGAAGACTCTACGGTGGACATTACCAGATGGTCAACATGCAAATCAGATTGATTATATTCTTTGCAGCCAAAGATGGAGAAGCTCTATACAGTCAGCAAAAACAAGACTGGGAACTGACTGTGGCTCAGATCATGAACTCCTTATTGCCAAATTCAGACTTTAATTCAATAAAGCAGGAAAAACCATTAGACCATTCAGGTATGACCTAAATCAAATCCCTTATGATTATACATTGGAAGTGAGAAATGGGTTTAAGGGACTAGATCCGATAGACAAAGTACCTGATGAAGTATGGAAAGAGGTTTGTGACATTGTACAGGAGACAGGGATCAAGACTATCCCATGGGAAAGAAATGCAAAACAGCAAAATGGCTGTCTGAGGAGGCCTTACAAATAGCCGTGAAAGAAGAGAAGTGGAAAGCAAAAGAGAAAAGGAAAGATATTCCCATTTCAAGAATTACTCAACAGTAAATTTGTTTTTTCTGCCTTTTTTTTTTTTTTTTTGGAACTCTTTGATGATCCAAACATTGTTTTCTCGTTAAATCTAAAACTTTCAGGTCAGTTTTACTTCTAAAGCTAATTCTGTGGGTTTTTTCCCCTAACTGCAGGCTCTGAGTTATAATGTGTGTTCTAATCAGAGCTGAAGACCCTCTTTTATCTGTGAATTAACACTATGGGTCAATATGTGAATCCCAAATTAAGGATATGGATCTTCAGTGTCCTAATAACCATAAATTTATCTTCCTGTCAATATACCCAGAATCATATCCTAGCTCAACTTTTAGCAAACTCTTCAGCACTCACAGTGGAAATTTGTATAATCAAAATGAACTTGGATTGGCTATTCTCTCTTACTCTCTACTTCTCCTGGTTTCCTCTTTTTCTTCCTTTTGCCCAATAAGTTCATAAAATACAAAAATTAATAAAACATGGACAATGCCTAATCAAAAAGTCTACTTCAAAACACTTGGTTGCTAAAGTTAAGTCATGGATTTCCTTTGTGACTCATATGCTAAAGAATCTGCCTGCAATGCAGGAGACCTAGGTTCAATCCCTGGGTTGGGAAGATCCCCTGGAGAAGGAAATGACTATTCACTCCAATATTCTTGCCTGGAGGGGTTAATACTGGGGTCACAAAGAGTTGGACATGAGACTGACTAACACACATGTTTGTAATTAACCTGTTGGGGCTTAACTGGTAGCTCAACTTGTAAATAACCTGCCTGCTAATGCAGGTGATGCAAGAGACATGTGTTCTTTTTTTTTAATTTTTAATTTTTAATTTTTATTTTTTTAAATTTATTTTTTATTTTACTTTACAATTCTGTATTGGTTTTGCCATACATTGACATGAATCCACCACGGGTGTACATGCATTCCCAAACATGAACCCCCCTCCCACCCCTCTCCCCACAACATCTCTCTGGGTCATCCCCGTGTACCAGCCCCAAGCGTGCCATATCCTGCATCAGACATAGACTGGCAATTCGATTCTTACATGATATTATACATGTTTCAATGCCATTCTCCCAAATCATCTCACCCTCTCCCTCTCCCACTGAGTCCAAAAGTCCACTATACACATCTGTGTCTTTTTTGCTGTCCTGCATACAGGGTCATCATTGCCATCTTTCTAAATTCCATATATATGTGTTAGTATACTGTATTGGTGTTTTTCTTTCTGGCTTACTTCACTCTGTATAATCGGCTCCAGTTTCATCCATCTCATCAGAACAGATTCAAATGTATTCTTTTTAACGGCTGAGTAATACTCCATTGTGTGTTCTATCCCTGGGTTGGGGAATCTCCTGGAGAAGGACATGGCAACCTGTTCCAATATTCTTGCTGGAAAATTCCATGGACAGAGAAGCCCCACAGGCTCCTGTCCATGGGGGGGTCTCAAAAAGTCAGACACAACTGAGCATATATACACAAACAAAGTTAAGTCAGTATCTGATTTAAGACATCTCAAGCACAGAACAATTCAGTATCTTGCTTAAATCAGTAGACCAGAGTCAGGATTCAGATAGGATTGCTGAAGTTAGATGCTGAACTCTTAGTCATTGCACTTGCCTGCTTCTCATTGAGTGCATGGAAAATTAGTGCTGTTAAAGCTGAGTCAGAAGCACTTTTAAGGAAGAATAGACTGCTGATTGAGAAGAGCTTCTCAATAGTTTCTCTTATGTAGGACTGCCTTGTTTTAAGTATTATGACTCTCCTCTCTGTTTTTAGAGTTTGAGCTTCCTTACTAGAGAGATCAGCAAAGAATTTGATATTTAACCTCATCTGCTACTTGTTGGTTATACCTTTTATAAACATTAATTTATCTTTAAAATAATAGTCAAGTGTTTAAAACCTACTTTATGGTAGAAAAACATTTTTAGAAACATTTCCAGAAATATATAAGCTTTTTTGCGTGTCAAAGTTGAGAATTATTAAGTAGTATTCATTAAAGCATTATTATACATTAGTCTGAGGTGACAAAATGGGGAGATAAAATTCTTCATTTTTACGTTATGATATCTATATCCGATCATAAAACTATCTATTTGTATATATATTTGCAATCTTAAGGAATAAAGTAATAAAACTATTGTGAAGTGCATGGCATACAAAAAAAGTAACAAAATGTTCAAATGCAGGGACTTACTGAAAGTCCAGTGGTTAAGACTACCCCTTCCAAAGTAGAGGATGAGTTTGATCCCTGGTCAGGCAGCTAAGAGCCCTCATGCTTCCACACCAAAAACAAAACACATGACAAAAGCAACATTGTAACAAATTAAATAAAGACTTTAGAAATGGTCCACATCAAAAATCTTTTTAAAAAATGTTCAAATGTATAAATGTAAAGTGAAAGTTGCTCAGCCATGTCTCACGCTTTGCAACCCAAAGAATTCTCCAGGCCAGAATACTGGAGTGGGTAGCCTTTCCCTTCTTCAGAGGTTCTTCCCAATCCAGGGATTTAACCCAGGTTTTCCACATTGCAGGCAGATTCTTTTCTAGCTGAACCACAAGGAAAACCCAAAAATACTGGAGTGGGGACTCTATCCCTTCTCTAGTGGATCTTCCAGACCCAGGAATTGAACCAGGGACTTCTGCACTGCAAGCAGATTCTTTTCTAACTGAACTATCAGAGAAGCCCCTGATAAATACAAGTATAAAAGTAAACTAAATTAAATTTGGTGTTTAGCTCAAGTATGTTCTGAAATAATTTATATGTTTTAGAGTATTTTGAACCTAAGTTTTTAAATTATTACTCCTAGCTCTAATAAATATATAAGCTTCACATAACTTAATCAGTCTCATTAGATACTTTTATGTAAATCTTACTTCTACTTTTATTCTCACATTAAAGTACTGAAAACTCAAAGCATTTATTTAAAATTTATCTTCTTTGACATAAAATCTTCTCTGATATTCTTGTCTTTTGAAAATTTATTGTAATTTATTATTGTTGTACCATCAATAGATAACAATCTAAAAGTCTACATTAACAAAGCAATATGTTAGCAGTTCAGAGAAGGCAATGGCACCCCACTCCAGTTCTCTTGCCTGGAAAATCCCATGGATGGAGGAGCCTGGTGGGCTGCAGTCAATGGGGTCGCTAAGAGTTGGACACGACTGAGAGACTTCACTTTCACTTTTCACTTTCATGCACTGGAGAAGGAAATGGCAACCCACTTCAGTGTCCTTGCCTGGAGAATCCCAGGGATGGGGGAGCCTGGTGGGCTGCTGTCTATGGGGTCGCACAGAGTTGAACACGACTGAAGTGATTTAGCAGCAGCAGCAGCAGCAGCAGCAAGCTAGCAGTTGACTCTGACCCATTTGAAAACCTTTATTTTTTTTAAAGGAATATAAAACTATTTATTGACCACTGTTCACCAGTATTTACAATAAAGTAAACAATATACAGTTGAATAACATTCTGATCACTACAAAGTTATTGTTTTTAATAGGCATTTTCAAAGCTGACTTTGGCCACCTCATGCAAAGAGTTGACTCATTGGAAAAGACTTTGATGCTGGGAGGGATTGGGGGCAGGAGGAGAAGGGGACGACTGAGGATGAGATGGCTGTATGGCATCACTGACTCGATGGACATGAGTCTGAGTGAACTCCGGGAGTTGGTGATGGACAGGGAGGCCTGGCGTGCTGCGATTCATGGGATCACAAAGAGTCGGACACGACTGAGCAACTGAACGGAACTGAAAGCTGACTGACCTGTCATGAAAATTGAACTTCAAGTCACAGTGCATGACCTGTATCTTTAATGTAACATATGTTCAATCTATATGGCAATGGCAACAGATTGATGTCTTGTTTTGAGTCAGTCATAATTAATTTATTTTGGTTTCCTATCACCATGTCTTTAGAGTTTTAGACTTAGACTTTTCTAAGATTACTTTGAACTCTAAAGATAAAACAATGGTTAATGAACTCCCTTGAACTCATGTTAAATGTTTGTAAACTTTTCTATGCACTTGTACTCTTATTATATACATTTTTTTAAGTTGATGTTGAAAACTATTAAAAACACAAAAAAGAAAAAAAAAACTTGTCTAGATTTAATTGATTAGAATCTCTTGTGATGAAATGTGTTTGCTAATTTCTTTTCTGTAATCACAAGCCTTTTCTGCTATGATGAGCTATTATGATGGCTTTATAAATATGTTTGTGTATAATCTTACAGAGTACAGCATAGATTCATATACAATATATTGTTGAGCTACAAAGCAAACCTGTAAAACAGGAACTGTATTGCTAAATGCACATAATCAGCAGTTGCCTAGAAATCCTCAGTTTTATCACTAGAATTTATATTCAGTTTTATTGAAGTGAAAATTATCTAAATTCACATATCACTTGTGGAAAATTCCACATGCTGTCTACCTCAGTATCTCTCAGAATACTGAAAGCTTATAGGTTTCCTAGTTACTTCTCTCTCAAATTAATAACACCTATTGAATGCTTGATTTTACTAAGCTCTCATCTTATGGTTGGTTACTGCTCTGCCATAACTAAAGACTAAAAACAAGCTCATATTTTACTGACTTATTGGAACTTTTAAGACAATGGTTATAAAACAATATCTTACAGGAGAAACTTAAATTCTTGTTTGTAAAAACCCCGTGGCCATTTCTGTTCCCCTTACTGAATTTCATTTTTTCCCATGTTATTTTGTCACCTCGTCATTATTTATCCTTTTCACATTTTTCTATCTCATTTATCACCTTTTTCTTAAGATAATATCTTGGGGATTCAATTTCATGTTCTTATAAAAAAATGTAACCAGCTTCTTGACTCCTGGTCACTCTCCACATATCTAATGATTAATTATCAAACTCAAGCAAACCAACATCCATCTACTCTGGATCTAACTGTTCAGCATACATAAGATCTGGCAAGGCTTTGAATAATCGTCTTCTTCACTCCCTGAAGTAAGTGTAATGAAGCAACATAGAACTGAGTTTCTCACTGATCTAAGTTATCCCATTTCTTTTAGCAAGTATTTTTATTAATAAATGCAGTATTTTTTATTAACAGCAGTATTTCACTTTCAACTCTATTTCATTTTAAAGAAATGACCTCTAAAATGATGGGACTATTTTACTGGAAAGATACTAAAGGGGTGTATCTAGACATAAATCTTAGTTCCTTCCCTGGGTTCTTTCTTCTTTTTTAAGTCTTTTAATTGATTTCTAGTGATACTGATAGACACACTTATTTAGGACCTTTAGAAATATAATATACATGAATATAACTTCAGTATGTCTGAGAAAGCTCACAGTTATGCATAAATGCTCAAAAGTTACATGAGATATATTTGAAATAGTTAAAAAACAGTTTTTGGTCATTTAAAAAGTAATTGCTGTCAGCTTCAATCAGGAAGACACAGCAAGTGCCTACTTACTGAAATAGAAGGAAGTAAACAGTTTTCATTAAGTGTGAAATTGACCTATACTGCTGAAATAGAAGGGTCTCATATAAGGTTAAAGAAGTCTCCTCTTCATCTCCTAAAGCATTATAAATAAGGGAATCTGGGAGATATACCAGAGAGGATAGGAAGATGTAGTTCCCCTTCTGTTCCATGTCTTTTACTCAAGAAATGTTAAACAAAAAGCTATCATGAGAGGAGTGGGTGGTAAAGCATCTTATTGGAAGATTATCTTCCTTTTCACTGAATTTTAGAAAGCAGAACACAGTAGAGAAACATTCATCTTATCCTAATCCATCTATTCTCAGCTAAGAGGCACATCTAAGGCTCAGGTAGTGAATTATGGGATTTGCTATGAGGTGGGGCCCAGAAAGCAACAGGCAAGATCAGCAGTGAATTTAGAACAAGTTCCCAAGGCTGCCTGCAGCAGTCTACATTGTGGCATTTGAGGGCAAGAGATAATGCAATGTTTCTCAAAGAGTATCCCAAGGTCATTGGCAGCAAAAGACATAGTAGATTTTCAAAGTGCACTTTTATTGCTCATAACAAACTTCTTAAGCCAGCATCTCTGTAGATAAGAAATGTGTGATTTTAGTGTGATTCGTAAACACTAAAATGTGAGAATAGCTGCTGCACATGAATGCTTCAGTGCCTACAGTAGAGCATAGCTCGAAAAACAAGAGAGCTAGTCCTAAGTTCACAGAGAAGCATAAGGGTATTTGAAAATAATGGAGACCCTTAGATTCTAACATAATCTAGTAACCAGGAAGCAGGTCTAGTAGATTAAAATTTAGAATTTCCAAGCATGAGAAAACAGATTTCCCAGGCAAAAATCAGTTCAGTTCAGTTGCTCAGTTGTGTCTGACTCTTTGAAACCCCATGGACTGTAGCACACCAGGCTTCCCTGACTGTCACCAACTCTCAGAGCTTGCTCAAACTCATGTCCCTCTTGTCAGTGATGCTTTCCAATCATCTCATTCTCTGTCGTCCCATTCTCCTCCTGCCTTCAATCTTCCCCAGCATCAAGATCTTTTCCAAGGAGTCAGTTCTTCCCATCAGGTGGCCATAGTACTGTAGTTTCAGCTTCAGCCTCAGTCCTTCCAAAGAATATTCAGGACTGGTCTCCTTTAGGATGGACTGGTTGGATCTCCTTGCAGTCCAAGGGACTCTCAAGAGTCTTCTCCAACACCACAGTTCAAAAGCATAAATGCTTCAGCACAGGAATACTGGAGTGTGTTACCATTTCCTTCTCCAGGGAATTAGAAAGCTATGTGCCTGCAAACATGATTAAATAAAATAAAAACTTGTAGTAGGAGTAAAAACTTGAAGTTAGATAAGGAGAAGCAAGTCAAAATTTCTAGTAGCTATAGGTTTCTAACATTCTTGCTTCAATTTGTATTTCATTTTCTATAAAATTTATATAGATACAATATACATTTCTATAGTCTTTCAGTGAAGAACTTGGTTTAAATCTAAAAAAAGAATACAAAAATTACATGAAGGACAAGTCTCTCTGATCTCAATTTTCATTTCAGAAATAGATTAAATTTCCAAGTCTCTACCAGAATGCATGACCTAGTGGTATTACTATGTGTGTGCTCAGTCGCTTCAGTAGTGTCCAACTCTTTACGACCCTATGGACTGTAGCCCATCAGACTCCTTTGTCCATAGGTTTCTCCAGGCAAAAACATTGGAATGGGTTGCCGTGCCCTCCTCCAGGGGATTTTCCAAACCCAGGGATTGAATCTGTGTCTCCTGCATTGTGGGCAGATTCTTTATCATCTGAGCCACTGGGGAAGGCCAGTGACAATATTACCCAATATAAATTCTAATTAATGCAATGTCATTACTGAAGTTGAGAGAAACACATTCTAGTAATAACTAATAGAAAAATATGGGCATCCCAAACTAAAATCCATATCAAAAATAACTAGTATTAAATGTATCTTATATCTCTTTAAGTTTTCTCTTAGAATTGAAATAGAGTTGATGTATTTGTTAGTTTCAGGTGTGCAGCAGATTGATTGGATATTTAAATACATTTAAAAAGTTATTACCACAGTAATCTAGGTACTATTTATCCTCATACATAGTTATTTTTCTATTGAGCATATTCCTTATGCTTTATAATACATCCCCATGATTATTCATTTTATAACTAGAAGTCTATACATCTTAATTCTCTTCACTGTATATTAATTTTGTATCCCATCAATTTACTAGATTCATTAATTTAAAAGTTTTTATATTTTTTTGGTAGAGTCATAAGAATTTTCTACATATGGTATCATTACATCAGCAAACAGTGACAATTTTACTTCCTCCTTTACAAATTAGACTCCTTTTTTTGGTCTCAGTTGATTGTTGTGATTAGAATAAAGTTGAATAAAAGTATCAGAGTGGTGATCCTTGTCTTTTTCCTGATCTTAGAGAAAATGATTTCAACTTTTCATCATTGAGAATGACATTACCTGTGAGCTTAACATATAAGGACTCTATTCTTTTGAAGTTTGATAGAATGTGTGGTAGAATTCATCTGTGAATCCATTTGGTCCTGAAATTTGTTGGGAGTCTTAAAACTTTGATTCAATTTTGGTAATAATCAGCCTGTTTATATTTTCTATTTTTTCCTAATAGGGTTTAAGGAGGTTGAATACTTCTAAGATTTTATCCATTTCTTCTAAGTTTTCCAGTTTATTGCTATATAAATGTTCAGAGTCATGTCTTTTATTTGTTTACATTTCTGAAGTGTTGGGTGTAACTTCTCTTCTTTAAATTCTGATTTATCTTTTAGGTTTGGTCTCTTTTTCTTTCAAGGAATCTAACTGTTATTGTTGTTCTGTCACTCAGTGAACTGCAGCAAGCCAGGCTTCTCTGTCCTTCACCATCTCCAGGAGTTTACTCAAACTGCCAGCTTTTTCTCTCTCTTCTTTCCCCTTCATCAAGAGGCCTTTAGCTCTTCTTCAATTTTGCCATAAGGGTGGTGTTATCTGCGTATCTAACTAAGTTTATCAATTTTGCTTATCTTTTCAAAGAACCGGCTTTGAAACCAGTGGTTTCATTGATCTTTATATTTTTATTTTTTTTAGTGTTTCTTTCATTTATACATACTCCAATATGTATTATTTCCTTTCTTCTAATAACTTGGATTTTCTTTTTAAAATTAATTCCTTTAGGTATAGTTTAGATTGTTTATTTGAGATTTTCATTTTTTCTAAGGTAGGTCTGGTCCCAGGACCCTGCTTCAGACAGGAGGAGACATCAGGAGACCCTCCCTGCTTCAGATAGAAGGAGGCGTCCAGGAGACTGGAAAAGATCAGTTTTCATTCCAATCCCAAAGAAAGGCAATGCCAAAGAATGCTCAAACTACCACATAATTGCATTCATCTCACACGCTAGTAAAGTAATGCTCAAAATTCTCCAAGCCAGGCTTCAGCAACATGTGAACCATGAATTTCAAGACTTTCAAGTTGGTTTTAGAAAACGCAGAGGAACCAGAGATCAAATTGCCAACATCTGCTGGATCATCAAAAAAGCAAGAGGGTTCCAGAAAAACATCTATTTCTGCTTTATTGACTGTGCCAAAGCCTTTGAGTGTGTGGATCACAATAAACTGTGGAAAATTCTGAGAGAGATGGGAATACCAGATCACCTGACCTGCCTCTTGAGAAACCTGTATGCAGGTCAGGAAGCAACAGTTAGAATTCGACATGGAAAAACAGACGGGTTCCAAATAGGAAAAGGAGTATGTCAAGACTATATTGTCACCCTGCTTATTTAACTTCTATGCAGAGTACATCATGAGAAATGCTGGGCTGGAAGAAGCACAAGCTGGAATCAAGATTGCTGGGAGAAATATCAATAACCTCAGATATACAGATGAAACGACCCTTATGGCAGAAAGTGAAGAGGAACTAAAGAGCCTCTTGATGAAAGTGAAAGAGGAGAGTGGAAAAATTGGCTTAAAGCTCAACATTCAGAAAACGAAGATCATGGCATCTGGTCCCATCCCTTCATGGGAAATAGATGGGGAAACAGTGGAAATAGTGTCAGACTTTATTTTGGGGGGCTCCAAAATCACTGCAGATGGTGACTGCACCCATGAAATTAAAAGATGGCTACTCCTTGGAAGGAAAGTTATGACCAACCTAGATAGTATATTCAAAATCAGAGACATTACTTTGCCAACTAAGGTCCATCTAGTCAAGGCCATGGTTTCTCCAGTAGTCATGGATGGATGTGAGAGTTGGACTGTAAAGAAAGCTGAGCACCGAAAATTTGATGTTTTGAACTGTGGTGTTGGGGAAGACTCTTGAGAGTCCCTTGGACTGCAAGGAGATCCAACCAGTCCATTCTGAAGGAGATCAACCCTGGGATTTCTTTGGAACGAATGATGCTAAAGCTGAAGCTCCAGTACTTTGGCCACTTCATGCGAAGGGTTGACTCATTAGAAAATACTCTGATGCTGGGAGGGATTAGGGGCAGGAGGAGAAGGAGACAACAGAGGATGAGATGGCTGGATGGCATCACCGACTCAATGGACATGAGTTTGAGTGAACTCCGGGAGTTGGGGGGAGACCTGGGGTGCTGCAGTTCATGGGGCCACAAAGAGTTGGACATGACTGAGCGACTGAACTCAACTGAACTGAAGGTATGTCTGAATTTCTGTAAACTTCCCTTGTTGAACTGGATTTGATGTTTCACACTCATTTAAAAATGTTGTCTTTTAATTTTCATTTGTTTCTGGGTGTTTGCTAATCTCCTCCTTGATTTTTTAACAACCCTTCTGTTGTTTACTGCCATAGTTGCATATCATTTAAACTCCAGAAGTTTTAAGTTTTTTTCCAGTGTTTCCCCCTACAGTTAATTTTTAGTCTTACAACATTATCATTGGACAAAATGCTTAATATCCTTTATTCTTATTTAATTTACTAACATTTGTTTTATGCCCTAGAATGTGCCCCATCTTTCAGAAAATTTCATGTATATTTAAAAAGAATATGTATATTAATGAAATGTTTTCTATATATTTCTTGAGTCAACTGACATGTCACATAAAGCCAATCTTTCTTTATTGATTTTACTCTCTGTATGATCTTTCCATTAATGTAAGTGGGGTGTTAAAGTTCCTTAATATTATTTTATTACTGTCAATGTCTCCCTTTAAATCTGTTAATATTTGCTTTATGTATTTAGGTGCTCTTATTTTGGGTGCACATGTATTTATAAATATATCTTATTCTTGGATTGATCCCATTGTCATTTTGTAACATCTTTTTGTGTCTTGTTACTTGAGTGAAAATTGCTCAATGGTGTCAGACTCTTTGTGACCCCATGGACTATACAGTCCATAGAATTCTCTAGGCCAGAATACTTGAATAGGTACCTTTCCATTTTCCAGGGGATCCTCCCAACCCTGGGATCAAACCCAGGTCTTCCACATTGCAAAAAGATTCTTTAACAGCTAAGGCACCTTGGAAGACCTCTCTTGTCACAGTCCTTGTTTTAAAGTCTATTTTATCTAATATAAGTATTGCTATCCTAGCCTTTTAATTTTTTGTTGCATTTACATAGAATGCCTTTTTCATTTTCCTCACTTTCAGCCTGTATATGTCTTCAGATCTGATGTGAGTCTCTTGTTGGCAGAACACATATAAGTCTTGGTTTTTCTTCCATTCAGCAGCTCTGTGTGTTAAATAGAGCTTTTAATTCATTTACATTTAACATAATTATTGATAGACATACTTATGGATCACATGTTGATTGCTTTCTGGTTGTTTTGTCATTCTTTGTTTCTGTATTTTTCCCTTGGTCTCCTGCCTTGTGATATGATAACAATTTTTAAGTGCTATATTTGGATTATTTTCTCTCTATTTTTGTGTATCTATTATATGCTTTTGGTTTGTGGTTACCAAATGTTTATTGTTAAATCCTTTAAATTTTTGGTACATGTTTTAAATTGATGAGCTCTTAAACTCAAGTTTAAGATTAAGCTTAAATTTAAGATTAAGATTAAAATCAGTATTAAACTGCCCTACACTTTTAATTTTCCCCAAACATTTTATGTTTTTGATGTGATAGTTCATGATTTTTATGTTTTAGTGTCTCAAATATTGACTGTGTCTATAGACAGTTTTACTACTTTTCTTTCAACCTTCCTACTACATTTACAAGTAGCTTATCTACTACTTTTACTCCATGTTTGCCCTTACCAATGAATTTTTTCCCTTTCATATTTTTCATATGTCTTGTTATCTTTTATTTTCTGCTTGTAAAAATCCTTACAGCATTTCTTGTAAAGTTGGTTTAGTGGTATTAATCTCTTTTATGTTTTTATGTCTGTAGTACCCTTTATTATTCCTTCAAATATAAATGAAATCCTTGGTGGATACAGCATTCTTGGTTGTAATTACTTCCCTTTCTTTACTTTAAATATATCATACCACTCCTTTCTGACCTGCAGGGTTTATGATAAAAGTCAGATGATGTAGCCTTATAGGATTTCCATTGTACATGACTAGTTGTTTTCCCTTGCTGTTTTTAGTATTTTGTTTATCTTTAATTTTTTCCATTTAATTGCAATTTATCTTGGTGTGATCCTTTTGGGGATGATCCTGTTTGGTACTCTCTGTGCTTAATAGATCTGGATGTATTTTTTTTTTTCTTTCCCAGATGTAAGGATGGTTTCAACTATTATTTATTCAAATGAGTTACCTGCCTATTTCTATTCTTCTTCTTCTGTGATCCCTATAGTATTAGTACATGTGATATTGTCTCAGATGTCCTTAAACTATCCTCATTAAAATTTTTTTCCCCTTTTTAGCTTGGTTAATTTCTACTACTTTTTCTTTCAGATAGATGGTCTGTTCTTCTGTAACATCAAAGCTAGTATTGATTTCCTCTAGTATAATTTAAATTTCAGTTATTGTACTCTTCTCTCTTTATTGATTCTTTTTCATGTTTTATAGCTCTTTGTTGAAGTTCTCACTGTGTTTTCTTTCTTTCTGAAATCCTTGGGCATCTTTATAATTATTATCTTAAACTTTTTATCTGGTAGATTGTTTTTTCTCTAACCATGTTTAGGTCTTTTTCTGAGATTTTTGTCTTGTTCCTTCATTCAGAGCATCTTTCTCTGTCTCATTTTGTCTAATTCTCTGTATTTATTTGTAAGTATTAGGTAGGTTTGTTACCTTTTGATATGGGAGGAATGGCCTTATGTAAAGATTTCCAATGCACCTATTAGCATAATTTCCTCTGGCTACCACAGCTAAATAATCTAGGTGTGTCTCCTATGTGGGCTGCAGGACCCATCTGTTGTGTTGGGGCCAAATACAATAGAAGCACTGGTAGTGAAGGTTGGCTCCAGGCGTAGTTGACTGAGATGCCCTGTCTCATGTGGCTTCCTTGGACTCTCTGGTGGGTGGGGCAGTCTCCCCACACTCGTGGCTATGCATCCTCAGGTATGGCTGCTGCAGGCCTCTAATAGGCTAGAGGAATGACTAATAGGCTTGCTGGTCCTGGTGTCAACATGGTAAAACAAGATACCAAATGACTGATACCATCCTCTCAGTCCCCAGCAGAAATTCTGCCTCTATGGGAGGCTCACCAAAATCAGGGATCTGATCCTAGTACTTTTCAAACTCATGGTCTTTACTGGGTCTCAGAGCATGAATTTCTGAGCATGCTCTTTATTTAAAAAAAATTAATATAAATTTATTTATTTTAATTGGAGGTTAATTACTTTACAATATTGTATTGGTTTTGCCATACATCAACATGAATCCACCACAACATGAATCCATACACATGTTCCCCATTCTGAACCCCCCACCCTCCTCCCTCCCTTACCATCCCTCTGGGTCATCTCAGTGCACCAGCCCCAAGCATCCAGTATTATGCATCAAACCTGGCCTGGTGATTTGTTTCATATATGATATTATACATGTTTCAATGCCATTCTCTTTCCAATAATGCTCTGGTTCTCCTGATTGAAGCCCCATTGTTTTTCAACCTCAGCTTTCTGGGGACTGGTCTTTCTGTGGCTAGGACCCCTCACTTAATGAGGAGAAACTCTGTGGTTGTGATATTCCTCCTGCTTCTGCTCGTGTGTATGGGTCTTGTCTAGGCTGCCTCTTTGTCCCTCTGACCCACTGACTGTGTCTCCTTTATATCTTCAAATGTGGAAAACCTTTTCTATAAGCCTTTAGATTATTTCCATTTCTATGTGAGTAGTTGTAATTTTGTTGTGCTTTTAGGAGGAGTTGAGTTCGGAGTCTTCCTACTTCATCATCTTGATTTATGTGAGTCATAAATTAAATTATTTTTTCTTGACTAAATACAAGAATAAAGAAGAGTAGAATTTATTGTTCTCCCTTAATATATAAAGAGAAAATAATAAAAATATAATTATTTAAATAACATCATGAATACCTTTACTTTTTAATAGTCAAGTTGTTCAGTTCCTCAATCATATCCGACTCTTTGTGACCCAATGGACTGCAGCACACCAAGCTTCCTTGTTCTTCAACATCTCTCAGAGCTTGCTCAAACTCATGCCTATTGAGTTGGTGATGCCATCCAACCATCTCATCCTCTGACTTCCCTTTTAATAGGCATAGATATTTGTAACTAATTCAGTGAACTTAAATAATAAACTTTAAAAATATAAAAGCATCAATAGACTGTTAGTACATCATCACAGGTTTGGGGATCAGCTAGATTTAAGTAATAAACATGTTACAAACTGGGCTTCCCAGGTCACACTAGTCATAAAGAATCTGCCTTACAATGCATAATACTTAAGAGATGTGGGGTCAGTCACTCGGTTGGGAAGATTCCCCTGAAGGAGGGCATGGCAACCCACTCCAGTATTCTTTCCTGGAGAATTGCATGGACCGAGAAGCCTGGTGGGCTATAGTCCAGGGGTCGCACAGAATAAGACACGACTGAACTGACTTAGTGTGCGTGCAAACACACACGTTACCAACTAACAGTAAATGCTTGGTTCAGTACCAGTTATTCAAACTTCCTAAACTGGGCAATCTTTATCTTTCAAACAAGACTAATACTATTACTACAGGGTTATTGTGAGGATAAGAAGAGTATATGTTTTCTGGTCAATAAACATAACTATTAACATTATTTTTTGTTGTTGTTGTCTTTGAGATACAAGTTAACTTATGTTTTTGTTGTTATTATCTCTGCTGGATGTATTTCAGTTCAGTTCAGTTCAGTCGCTCAGTCGTGTCCGACTCTTTGCGACCCCATGAATCACAGCACGCCAGGCCTCCCTGTTCATCACCAACTGCCTGAGTTCACTCAGACTCATGTCCATCGAGTCCGTGATGCCATCCAGCCATCTCATCCTCGGTCGTCCCTTTCTCCTCCTGCCCCTAATCCCTCCCAGCATCAGAGTCTTTTTCAATGAGTCAACTCTTCGCATGAGGTGGCCGAAGTACTGGAGTTTCAGCTTCAGTGTCATTCCTTCCAAAGAAATCCCAGGGTTGATCTCCTTCAGAATGGACTGGTTGGATCTCCTTGCAGTCCAAGGGATCTCAAGAGTCTTCTCCAACACCACAGTTTTTTAATATTTTATTTTGGGAGGAGAATGATCTTATATGTAAAATTTGAACACGATCTTGTATAGAGGAAATATTCTAAGAAATTCCTTAACCAGAGAAAATAAAACCTTGCTTCCTAGATTACTTCAGTTGGACCCATTCAGTCATTACATTATGAAGATGTACATAGAGCAGGTATAGAAAAAATTGGATATTTGCCTTGTTTTAGCTAGTTTTCAACTTGGGAAGTAGACAAAACTAATATATACAAAAAGGGTACTGGCAAAATAGGCAAGAAGTTGTTTTATTATTAGCAGATAATCTCTAATAAACTATTTTGGTACCTGAGGAATTTTACTTTTTTTATTCTAAGTAAGTGTTCTTAACTTCAGACAGAAGTAGATTATAAATTTGATTGGCCCCATATCCCTCACCTTTGACCCTATAACTTTGATACTAAGTGTGAATCATTCAATTCAAATAGTAGCCTGGATAGGCCATCATTTTCAAATTTTAAACATTCAAAACCTAGTAAGCCAAATATTTACATATGGACCTACAGTGCTTGTGCATGCACACACATGCACTTACTAACATACATATTCACACACACTTCAGTTCAGTTCAGTCACTCTGTCATGACCGACTCTTTGCAACCACATGGACCACAGCATGCCAGGCCTCCCTGTCCATCACCAACACCCAGAGTTTACCCAAACTCAAGTCCATTGAGTTGGTGATGCCACCCAACGATCCCATCCTCTGTTGTCCCCTTCTCTTACTGCATTCAATCTTTCCCAGCATCAGGGGCTTTTCAAATGAGTCACATCTTCAAGTCAGTCAGATCTTCGCATCAGGTGGCCAAAGTATTCGGGTTTCAGCTTCAAAATCAGTCCTTTCAATAAATATTCAGGACTGATTTCTTTGAGGATAGACTGGTTGGATCTCCTTTCAGTCAAAGGGACTCTCAAGAGTTTTCTCCAACAGACTTCAAAAGCATCAATTATTTGGTGCTCAGCTTTCTTTATAATCCAACTCTAACATCCATACAAGACTACTGGAAAAACCATAGCCTGACTAGATGGACCTTTTTTGGCAAAGTAATGTCTCTGCTTTTTAATATGCTGTCTAAGATAATAAAAACTTTTCTTCTAAGGAGCAAGATCTTTTAAATTCATGGCTGCAGTAGTTATCTGCAGTGATTTTGGAGCCCCACAAAATAGTGACATCCACCGTTTCCACTATTTCCCCATCTATTTGCCATGAAGTGATTGGGCTGGATGTCTTGAGCCTTGTTTTCTGAATGTTGAGCTTTAAGCCAACTTTTTCACTCTCATCAAGAGGCTCTTTAGATCTTTACTTTCTTCCATAAAGGTGGTGTCATCTGCATATCAGAGGCTATTATTATTTCTCCTGGCAATATTGATTCTAGCTTGTGCTTCATCCAGCCCAGCATTTCTCATGATGTACCCTGCATATAAGTTAAATATGCAGGGTGACAATATACAGCCTTGATGTACTCGTTTTCCTATTTGGAACAAGTCTGTTGTTCCATTTCCAGCTCTAATTGTTGTTTCCTGACCTGCATACAGATTTCTCCTGATGAAGGTCAGGTGGTCTGGTATCCCCATCTCTTTCAGAACTTTCCACAGTTTGTTTTGATTCACACAGTCAAAGGTTTTGGTATAGTCAATGAAGCAGAAATCGATGTTTTTCTGGAACTCTCTTGCTTTTTCAATGATCCAGTGGATGTTGGCAATTTGATGTCTGGTTCCTCTGCCTTTTCTAAAACCAGCTTGGACATCTGGAATTTCACAGATCATGTACTGCTGAAGCCTTGTTTGGAGAATTTTGAGCATTACTTTACTCGTGTGTGAGATGAGTGCCATTGTGCAACAGTTTGAGCATTATTTGGCATTGCCTTTCTTTGGGATTGGACTGAAAATTGCCCTTTTCCAGTCCTGTGGCCACTGCTGAGTTTTCCAAATTTGCTGGCATATTGAGTGCAGCACTTTCACAGCATCATCTTTCAGGATTTGAAACAGCTCAACTGGAATTCCATCACCTCCACTAGCTTTGTTGATAATGATGCTTCCTAAGGCCCACTTGACTTCACATTCTAGGATTTCTGGCTCTAGGTGAGTGATCATAAAATTGTTATTATCTAGGTCGTGAAGACCTTTTTTGAACAGTTCTTCTGTGTATTCTTGTCACCTCTTCTTAATATCTTCTGCTTCTGTTAGTTCCATACCATTTCTGTCCTTTATTGAGCCCATCTTTGCATGAAATGTACACTTGGTATTTCTGATTTTCTTGAAGAGATCTCTAGTCTTTCCCTTTCTATTATTTTCCTCTATTTTTTGCACTGATCACTGAGGAAGGCTTTCTTATCTCTCCTTGCTAGTCTTTGGAACTTTGCATTTAAATGTGTATATCTTTCTCTTTCTCCTTTTCTTTTCACTTCTCTTCTTTTCACAGCTATTTGTAAGGCCTTCTCAGACATCCATTTTGCTTTTTTTCATTTCTTTTTCTTGCAGATGGTCTTGATCCCTGTCTCCTATACAATGTCACAAACCTCCATCAATAGTTCATCAGGCACTCAATCTATCAGATCTAGTCCCTTAAATCTATTTGTCACTTTCACTGTATAATCATAAGGGATTTTATTTAGGTCATACTTGAATGGCTTAGTGGTTTCCCCTACTTTCTTCAGTTTAACTCTGAATTTGCCAATAAGGAGTTCATGATCTGAGCCACAGTCAGTTCCCAGTCTTGCTTTTGCTGACTGTATAAAGCTTCTCCATCTTCAGCTACAAAGAATATAATCAATCTGATTTTGGTATTGGCCATCTGTAGAGTCCATTTGATGTCCATGTGTAGAGTCTTCTCTTGTATTGTTGGTAGAGGGTGTTTGCTATGACCAGTGTGTTCTTTTGGGGAAATTCTATTAGCCTTTGCCCTGCTTCATTCTGTACTCCAATGCCAAATTTGCCTATTACTCCAGGTGTTTCTTAACTTCCTAGTTTTGCATTCCAGTCCCCTATAATGAAAAGGACATCTTTTTTGGGGGTGTTAGTTCTAAAAGGTCTTGTAGGTCTTCATAGAACCATTCAACTTCAGCTCCTTCAGCATTACTGTTCGGGGCATAGACTTGGAGTACTGTGATATTGAATTGTTTGCCTTGGAAATGAACAGAGATCATTCTGTCATTTTGATGATTGCATCCAAGTACTGCATTTTGGACTGTTTTGTTGACTATGACAGCTACTCCATTTCTTCTAAAGGATTCTTGCCCACAGTAGTAGATATAATGATCATTTGAGTTAAATTCACCCATTCCAGACACACTTAGTCGAATAAAAAGTTTCACAAATGGTACATAAACTTAATAAATGTGAAAGAACTTGATATTTTCTGCACGTAATTATTTTTTTTTAAATTTCCAATTTATAGTGCTGTGTCCATCCCAGTTTGGAATCTAAGTCATGAATCAAAGATAGGAGCAAGGATATTATTATTTCCTGTTTTTGTTGTCCAAAATAAGATGGACAACCTAGTTATGAGACCAAATACAACACAAATAAAAGCTGCAGAAACTACTCTATTAGTTACAGATGGTACTGGTGTGAATAACTTTTATTATATTCTAGAACCCTTATAAATAAATTCCCCATTACTTTTGGCATTTTCAGCTAAAGCTTTGATTAACACGTGGTAGGATGAGGATTTATGCAATATATAATATGCAAAGCATTTTACTATGTAGGAAAACAAGCACAGTCTAGTTAGGAGAAACTAACTCTAAATCACGCATACCTTAATGATGTCTGCAAGTGAAATCTATGCTCTGCAAAGTCAATATTGGAGCAGTTGCTCATTATATTACTTAATGTTCCTTATTAAAAAAATCTGTGTGGTCTAAATATGCTGCAGTTGGCGTCTAAGAAAAGAATATCCTTTCAAAAATAACTAGTTTGCTTTTTTGTTTAAACAATGATAACAATATATAATTCTGTTTCCTTTTCTGTTTTATTTAACAGGACTAAAGTGTTAACCAAAATATTGATAGTTTATATTTATTTCCTTTCATTGCAAATAATTGAATATCTTATTTTTACTTATATTTAATAATTATTTCAACATTATAAATAATCAAATTTTATGTACTTAAATGTAAATTATTTTATTTTAAACAAGTAATAATTGAATCTTTTTTTAAGTACATGCAGTTGAGGTGTCATTTATATTTTGATTAATTATAATTTATATATGGCTTTTGAAGGAAACAGTCATTTTTTTCTTATTGGAACATTGTGCTTCATGATGAAGATTAGTTAATCTGAGTGTTGGCTCAGAGATGTTTCAATCAAATTAAAAAAAAAAAAAAGAGTAGTGATCACCAGTGATAACTCAGAACAAATTTCATTTGGTTAGGACAATGAAATTTAGTGTGGTAGTAGGAGGCAGGCTCCCTATTAATATCTGCATTTGAATCTAGCTCCAATAATTATGTGTGTATGTGTGTTTTACTTAATATCTTTAACCCTCAGTTTCTCTGCAGTAATGTAATAATAGCATCTGCCACTAAAGGCTGCTGTGAAGGTAAGTATAAATGTATGCATGACTGAGTCTAGCATGTTTTTTCAGAAGGTCTTACAAATTTACCAGAGAGAATACCTAAGTGAGGTCTCAGTGTAACCTCAAATTTTATTTAAATATATTATACAATGAAATTTATTCTCAAAATTGAACATTTTGTGTGCAGAATTAATAACTTTCTCCATTATAAAATGTACATTTCAATACATAAAATAAGAAAAAAATAGCAAAAAGCTGTAATTAAAAATAATTATTTTCACCATCACAGATAATCAGTTAATATTGGCTAGTTTGCTTTTAGTCTTCTTATACAAATTAAAATATGAAATCATATAATTGAAAGCATATAAATAAATGACATAACGTATGCCAGCCACTTTTAGAGTAGGAAACGGCAACTCACTCCAGTAATCTTGCCTAGAAAACTCCATGGACAGAGGAGCCTGGTGGGCTACTCTCCATGGGGTTGCAAAGAGTTGTATTTCACTGAGCACAAACATGCACACATGTGCCAGCCATTGGATATTGATAAAGTGATGAAAATGATAGACAGGGTCCTTGATTTCATTCTGCTTGATAATTCTGTGGCCTATTGAAGAAAATACTTACAAATCATATAGCTGACAAGGGGTTATTGTTTGGAATTTGATTAGGACTCCTACAAATCAAAGACAACAACAAAAACACCTGACTAAAAAATGGGAGAAGTAATTGAAACCAGTAATTTATTTTATTACATGCTCATATATGTTTACATGGCAATTAATATTCCTGCTGCTGCTGCTGCCAAGTCACTTCAGTTGTGTCCAACTCTGCGACCCCATAGACAGCAGCCCACCAGGCTCCCCCATTCCTGGGATTTTACTTAAATACAAATTTAACAACTTTTCTCACTACTTGATCATAAGAAAGCAGAATGCCCCATTGTCTACTGAGTGGGTAGAAGACTTAAACAGATGTTTCTCCAAAGACACACAGTTGGCTAATAAATAAATAAAAAGATGTTCAAAATTGTTCATTGTTCAGTTCAGTTCAGTCGCTCAGTCATGTCCAAAACTTTGCAACTCCATGAATTGCAGCACCCCAGGCCTCCCTGTCCATCACCAGCTCCCGGAATTCAACCAAACTAATGTCCATCAAGTCGGTGATGCCATCCAGCCATCTCATCCTCTGTGGTCCCCTTCTCTTCCTGCCCCCAATTCCTCCCAACATCAGAGTCTTTTGCAATGAGTCAACTCTTCGCATGAGGTGGCCGAAGTACTGGAGTTTCAGCTTTAGCATCATTCCTTCCAAAGAAATCCCAGGGCTGATCTTCCTTAGAATGGACTGGTTGGATCTCTGTGCAGTCCAAGGGAATCTCAAGAGTCTTCCCCAACACCACAGTTCAAAAGCATCAATTCTTTGGCGGTCACCTTTCTTCAAGTCCAATTCTCACATCCATACATGACTACTGGAAAAATCATAGCCCTGACTAGACGGACCTTTGTTGGCAAAGTAATGTCTCTGCTTTTCAATATGCTATCTAGGTTGGTCATAACTTTCCTTCCAAGGAGTAAGCGTCTTTTAATTTCATGGATGCAATCACCATCTGCAGTGATTTGGGAGCCAAAAATAAAGTCTGACACTGTTCCACTGTTTCCCCATCTATTTCCCATGAAGTGATGGGACCAGATGCCATGATCTTTGTTTTCTGAATGTTGACCTTTAAGCCAACTTATTCACTCTCTGCTTTCACTTCCATCAAGAGACTTTTTAGTTCCTCTTCACTTTCTGCAATAAGCATGGTGTCATCTGCATATCTAAGGTTATTGATATTTCTCCTGGCAATCTTGATTCCAGCTTGTGCTTCATCCAATCCAGCATTTCTCATGATGTACTCTGCATATAAGTTAAATAAACAGGGTGACAATATACAGCCTTGACGTCCTCCTTTTCCTATTTGGAACCAGTCTGTTGCTCCATGTTCAGTTCTTTTTTTTTTTTTTTTTTTAATGTTGCTTCCTGAGCTGCATACAGCTTTCTCAAGAGGCAGGTCAGGTAGTCTGGTATTCCCATCTTTTTCAGAATTTTCCACAGTTTATTGAGATCCACACAGTCAAAGGATTTGGCATAGTCAATAAAGCAGGAATAGATGTTTTTCTGGAACTCTCTTACTTTTTCCATGATCCAGCAGATGTTGGCAATTTGATCTCTGCTTCCTCTGCCTTTTCTAAAACCAACTTGAACATCTGAAAGTTCATGGTTCAGGTATTACTGAAGCTTGGCTTGGAGAATTTTGAGCATTACTTTACTAGCATGTGAGATGAGTGAAATTGTGCAGTAGTTTGAGCATTCTTTGGCATTGCCTTTCTTTGGGATTGGAATGTAAACTGAACTTTTCCAGTCCTGTGGCCACTGCTGAGTTTTCCAAATTTGCTGACATATTGAGTTCAGCATTTTCACAGCATCATCTTTCAGGATATGAAATAGCTCAACTGGAATTCCATCTCCTCCACTAGCTTTGTTCATAGTGATGCTTTCTAAGGCCCACTTGACTTCACATTCCAGGATGTCTGGCTCTAAGTGAGTGATCCCACCATCGTGATTATCTTGGTCTTGAAGATCTTTTTTTGTACAGTTCTTCTGTTTATTCTTGCCACCTCTTCTTAATATCTTCTGCTTCTGTTAGGTCCATACCATTTCTGTCCTTTATTGAGCCCATCTTTGCATGAAATGTTCCCTTGGTATCTCTAATTTTCTTGAAGAGATCTCTCGTCTTTCCCATTCTGTTCTTTTCCTCTATTTGTTTTCAGTGATCATTGAGGAAGGCTTTCTTATCTCTCCTTGCTATTCTCTGGAACTCTGCATTCAGATGTGTATATCTTTCCTTTTCTCCTTTGCTTTTTACTTCTCTTCTTTTCACAGCTATTTGTAAGGCCTCCCCAGACAGCCATTTTGCTTTGTTGCATTTCTTTTCCATGGGGATGGTCTTGATCCCTGTCTCCTGTACAGTATCACGAACCTCAGTCCATAGTTCATCAGGCACTCTATCTATCACATCTAATCCCTTAAATTTATTTCTCACTTCCACTGTATAATCATAAGGGATTTGATTTAGGTCATACCTGAATGGTCTAGTGGTTTTCCCTACTTTTTTCAATTTAAGTCTGAATTTGCCAATAAGAAGATCATGATCTGAGCCACATTTACCTCCCAGACTTGTTTTTGCTGACTGTATAGAACTTCTCCATCTTTGGCTGCAAAGAATATAATCAGTATGACTTCGATATTGACCATCTGGTGATGTCCATGTGTAGAGTCTTCTCTTGTGTTGTTGGAAGAAGTTGTTTGCTATGACCAGTGCATTATCTTGGCAAAACTCTATTAGCCTTTGCCGTGCTTCATTCGGTACTCCAAGGCCAAATTTACCTGTTACTCCAGGTGTTTCTTGACTTCCTACTTTTGTATTCCAGTCCCCTATAGTGAGGAGAAGGCAATGATACCCCACTCCAGTACTCTTGCCTGCAAATCCCATGGACGGAGGAGCCTGGTAGGCTGCAGTTCATGGAGTCTCTAAGAGTTGACATGACTGAGCGACTTCATTTTCACTTTCCACTTTTCACCTTTCACTTTTCACATTCATGCATTGGAGAAAGAAATGGCAACCCACTCCAGTGTTCTTGCCTGGAGAATCCCAGGGATGGGGGAGTCTGGTGGGCTGCCGTTTATGGGGTCACACAGAGTCAGACACAACTGAAGCAACTTAGCAGCAGCAGCAGCAGCAGCAGTCCCTATAATGAAAAGGCCATCACAGTGCAAATCAAAACCACAATGAGGTGTCAACTCACACCACTCAGAATGGCCATTATTAAACAAAAAAATATCTGCTAATAATAAATGCTGGAGAGAGTGCAGAGAAAAGGGAACCCTCTTACACAACTGGTGCAAATGTAAATTGACACAGCCACTATGGAGAATAATATGGAGATTCCTTAAAACACTAGGTATAAAACTACTATATGACCCAAAATCCCACTACTGGGCAAATACCCTGAGGAAATCATAATTGGAAAAGGCACAGGTACTCCAGTGTTTATTGCAGCACTGTTTACAATAGCTAGAATTGGAAGAAATCTAGATGTCTATCGACCAATGAGGGATGAAGAAGTTGTGGTACCTGTATATAGTGGTATGTTATTCAGCATTTAAAAGGAGCACATATGAGTTAGTTCTAATGAGGTGAATAAACCTAGGGCCTATTATACAGAATGAAGCAAGCCAGAAAAAGAAAAACAAATATAGTATATTAACACATATATATGAAATTTAGAATGATGGTACTGATGAACTTATTTGCAGGGCAGCAATGGAGATGCAGACATAGTGAACAGAATTTTGGACACAGTTGGGGAAGGAGATAGTGGGACAAATTGAGAGAATAGCTTTGAAACATGTGCATTACCATTTGTAAAATGGATAGCCAGTGGGAATTTGCTGTGAAACATAGGGAGTGCAGGGCTTCCCAGGTCGTGCTAGTGGTCAAAGAACTCTCCTGTCAATGCAGGGGCTGTAAGAGACACAAGTCTGAGCCCTAGGCCAGGAAGATACCTTGCAGGAAGGCATGGCAACCCACCCCAGTATTCTTGCCTGAGGAATCCTGTAGATGGAGGAGCCTGGCTGGCTACAGTCCATGGACATAACTGAAGTGATTTAGCATGCATACATGCAGAGAGCTCAAACTCAGTGCTCTGTGACAATAAAGAGAATTGGGATGGTGGGAGGGGTCAGATAGGTTGGGAGGTGGGAGGTAGACTGAAGAGGGAGGGGACATATATATGTCCCCTATATATACCTATATACCTATAACTGATTCGGGTTGATGTATGGCAGAAATTAACACAATATTGTAAAGTAATTATCCTCCAATTAAAAATAAATATATTTATTTTTATAAATAAAACATATTTATATTTATAATAAATAAAGTTATAAATTAAATTTTATTTATAAATAAAATATATTTGAGGCAATGATCAAAAATCTCCCAAAATCAAAAGCCCAGGACCAGGTGGCTTCACAGGAAAATTCTATCAACATTTAGAGACGAGCTCATGCCTATCATTCTAAACATGTTCCAAAAATTGCAGAGGAAGGAACTCTTCCAAACTCATTCTACAAGGCCACCATCATTCTGATACCAAACCAAGACAAAGACAACACAAAAACAGTATTGTAAAGTAAAAAAATAAAATTAAAAAATATATTAAAAAAACTCAAAAAAAAAAAAAAGAAAAAAAAGGAAACTACAGGCCAATATCACTGTTGAACATGGATGCAACAATCCTCAACAAAATTTTGGCAAACCGAATTCAGCAACATGTCAAAAAGTCATACACCATGATCAAGTTGGATTTATTCTAGGGATGCAAGTATTCTTCAATATATGCAAATCAATCAATGTGATACACTATATTAACAAATTGAAATATAAAAATCATATGATAATCTCAATAGATGCAGAAGAAAAACCTTTGATACAATTCAGAACCCATTTATTATTAAAACTCTTCAAAAATGGGCATAGGAGGAATGTACCTCAACATGGTAAAGGCCATATGTGATAAGCCTACAGAAAATATTGTTCTCAGTGGTGAAAAACTGAAAGCATTCCCCCTAAGATCAGGAACAAGACAAGCTTGTCCACTTCCACCACTATTATTCAACATAGTTCTGGAAATCCTAGCTATAGCAATCAGAGAAGAAAAAGAAATAAAAGGAATCCATATCAGAAAAGAAAATGTAAAGCTCTCATTGTTTGTAAATGACATGATACTGTACATAGAAAACCCTAAAGATAGTATCAGAAAATTACTAGAGCTAATCAGTGAATTTAGCAAAATTGAAGGACACAAAATCAATACACAGAAATAACTTGCATATCTATTACTAACAATGAAAAATCAGAAAGAGAAATTAAGGAATCAATCAGATTCACCACTGCAACAAAAAGAATTAAATATCTAGGAATAAACTTACCTGAGAAGACAAAAGAACTGTACACAGAAAATTATAAGACATCAATGAAAGAAATCAAAGATGCCATAAACAGATGGAGAGATATACCGTGTTCCTGGGTAGGAGAATTAACATTGTTAAAATGACTATACTACCAAATGCAATCAACTGATTCAGTGTGATCCCTATCAAATTACCAATGGCATTTTTCACAGAACTAGAACAAAAAAATTCGCAATTAATATGGAAGCACAAAAGATCCCGAATAGCCTAAGCAGTCTTGAGAAAGAATGGAGCTGGAGGAATCAACCTTCCTGACTTTGGATTATACTCCAAAGATACAGTCATCAAGATAGTACGGTACTGGCACAAAAACAGAAATATAGACTAATGGAACAAGATAGACAGCCCAGAAATAAACCCATGTACCTAAGGGTCCCTTATTTTTGACAAAGGATGCAAGAATATACAATGGGGCAAAGACAGCCTCTTCAATAAATGGTGCTGGGAAAACTGGACAGCTACATGTAAAATAATGAAATTAGAACACTTCCTAACACCATACACAAAGATAATCTCAAAATGGATTAAAGATCTAAATATAAGACAGAAACTTTAAAACTCTTAGAAGAAAACATAGGCAGAACACTCAAAGACACAAATCAATGCAAGATCCTCTATAACCCAGCTCCTCGAGTAATGGAAATAAAAATCAAAGTAAGTAAGTGGGACCTGATTAAACTTAAAAACTTTTGTACAGCAAAGGAAACTATAAGCAAGGTGAAAAGGCAACCCTCAAAATGGGAGAAAATAATAACAAATGAAACAACTGACAAAGGATTAATTTCAAAAATATACAAGCAGCTCATACAACTCAATACCAGAAAAACAAACAACTCAATCTAAAAGTGGGAAAAAGATCTAAACAGATATTTCTCCAAAGAAGACATACAGATGGCTAACAAACACATGAAAAGATGCTCAATACCGCTCATTATTAGAGAAATGTAAATCAAAACTGCAATGAGATATAACCTCACACCAGTCAGAATGGCCATCATCAAAAAGTCTACAAACAGTAAGGGCTGCAGAGGGTGTGGAGAAAAGGGAACACTCTTACATTGTTGGTGGGAATGTAAATTTATACAGCCACTATGGAAGATGGTATGGAGATTCCTTAAAAAATTAGGAATAAAACCACCATATGATCCAGTAATCCCACTCCTAGGCAAATACTCTGAGGAAACTAAAATTGAAAAAGACACATGTATCCCATTGTTCATTGCAGCACTATTTACAATAGCTAGAACATGGAAGCAACCTAGACATCCTTTGACATATGAATTCATAAGAAGTTGTGGTACATATACACAATATAATATTACTCAGAAGTAAGTCAGAAAGAGAAAGATAAATATCGTATTCTAATACATATAAACAGAATCTAGAGAAATGGCACTGGAGTTTATTTACAGGGCAGCAATGGAGAAACAGACAGACATAAAGAATAGACTTGTGGACATGGGGAGAGGGGAGGAGAGGGTGAGATGCATGGAAAGAGTAACATGGAAACTTACACTACCATATGTAAAATAGATAGCCAACGGGAATTTGCTGTATGGCTCAGGAAACTCAAGCAGGGGGGTCTGTATATATATGGGTGGGATGGGGAGGGAGATGGGGGGAGCCTCACAAAGGAGAGGATATATGTATACCTATGGCTGATTCATGTGAGGTGTGACAGAAAACAACAAAATTCTATAAAGCAATTATCCTTCAATTAAAAAAATATATAAAAAGATATATAAGCCAGACCATGATCCAGGTTTATCCAAAGTATTTGTTTGCTCCCTTTTGAAACTTTATTTTTTTCAATCGCCTTGAAAGATGTGTGGTTACACTCAAACATCTCTTCTGGGTATTAATCTTCTCAGGAGTATTATAATACTTCATTGTTCCAAGGAATCTTAAGAAGACTATTGAGCTAATAATGCCAGTGCAAAAATTATTCTCTTCCATAAGATCGATAAACTGTTCATTCAGTGATATAATTGTGATATTTGTGGATAAAAAAATGTAATTTTAAGAAAGTTTAGAAGACTTTAAGTATGAAAAGAATTTTGGAAGTATTTCAGTTAGCAGAATTCTGTTAACATCTAAGCTTATGGTCCTCCTCATAGTTTTAAAAGAGGACAGCTTAAGCTTCTTGCATCTTATATCTTATCTGGTAAAATGCCAAAATTTCCACAGATCTGATGACAGTAATTCTACATGGAAAATACAATAGATAGCTAGTATATCTGTATCTCACCCTTTTTACTCTATTACTAAAGCTCAAATTCATTGCTTTCATTGACAAACATGAAGTATTACATAGAAGTCAAGTTTAAATGCCAATAGCATTTATTTTTACAGTCAATATTGTTATTTGCAAAGCTAAAAAGTTATTTTCCAAACTAGAACTGGAAACTTCAATTTATAATTTCCTTAACTAAACCTGCATTCTAATAAATTTCTTCCTGTTACTGAATGCTTCCAGCCTTTTACTTTGAACAGCGCTTGTATTTGTTTTTGACAAATGTTGGCCTTATTATAAAACCATTCATTTATATCAACTTCACATAACAATTGACAACTGAACCAATATCCTTTCCTTTAAAACTTTGGAATGAAATGCAAGTCCTGCATGATTTTACCACCTGACTTTAATTTCTTCCACATGAAGGGGTTATAGGCACTTTAAACCTGATATCTACCACGTTGTGTACCATATAAGTCACTGCAAGTTATTGCTTTGAATATCAGAGATCAATGGCATAATTTATTAAAAAAATAACACATTCTCACTATGTCCAAAATAGTTTATGATATCTAGAATTGTTTACATCAAGGTACATAGAATGAAACATAAATCTTGGAAAACTCTTCTTTCTCCTTCAAAAACACAGCAGTGCATGCTGATTCAACATGTTCACCATTTCTTAAAATATGTCTACAATCCTTATTACCTTCCTTCTCATGGCCATTTTCACTGTAGTTCACTGTAGTATACCATCATGCTATGTCACCTGGACTATTGGAACAGGCTCCAATCTAGTATATGTGCTGCAAATTCTTGCCTCATCCATTTGGTTCTATACAGCAATATCTCTGTAAAGAATCAGACTGAAATGGGTTGCCATTCTCTTCTCCAGGGATTAGGGAATGACAACCCATTCCAGTCTTCTTGCCAGGAGAAATCCATGAACAGAGGAGTCTGGTGGGCTACAGTCCATGGACAAGACTTAGTGATAAACACAAACACAGTAATATAAAAAAATGATTTTCTAAGGGTAAAATAGGCCTCCCAAAGACCCAGGATCTTCATATGACATTAAATATGCTGTTTGTTCTGAAACATGTCATTCACTTCACTTTTAACACACCTTGCTGAAGTTTTCAGTTTAACTATATAAAATAAGAGTAATAAATTTACTACTACTACTAATAATAATAAAATATAATGAAAATAATATAATATAAATGAAACTAATATAATATTTGCTGTTCAGCCACTAAGTCATGTCTGACTTTCTGAGATCCAAAGGACAGCAACACACCAGGCTTCCCTGTCCTTCGCCATCTCCAAGAGTTGCATAAACTCTTGTCCATTGAGTCCGTGATGCCATCCAATAATCTCATCCTCTGTCGTGCCTTTCTCCTCCTGCCTTTAGTCTCTCCAAGCATTAGGGTCTTTTCCAATGAGTCAGCTCTTTGCATCAGGTGGCCAAAGTATTGGAACTTCAGCTTCAGCATCATTTTTGCCAATAAATATTCAGGAGTGATGTTTGCATTTTATTTTCTTGAGGATGGTTTTGATCACCACTTCCTGTACAATGTTATGACCCTCCTACTGTAGTTCTTCAGGCCTTCTGTCTATCAGATCTAGTCCCTTGAATCTATTTGTCACTTCCACTGTAAAAAGATAATAGTAATGAAAAAAATAATAAAAAGAGCTATTAACAATATTTATTTAGTACTTAATATATAGCAGATATGCTAAGCTTTTAAAGAGAATTTTCTTAAGTTATCACAATTCTCTAAGAATTCAGTATTTTAAATTCTATTTCATAGACCAAGAAAGATATGTTTAATATATCTAATTACTTGCTCAAAGTTACAGAGCAGAGGCAGTATTTAACCTGATTCTTAGCACAAAGACAATGAAAATGACTATACTACACAATTTAGATTTTTTACCTTTGCTTCATCCTCTATTGTTTTTCATAATTCAGGATTCAGTTTGTGAATAGCCTATTTCATGGAATTTCCCTAAAATATATCTATACTGACTTTATCAAATAAGCTAACCACACTTTTGTAAAATATAATCTCACTGTATTTTAAGCTTTTTTTGGTTTCTGAAACCTCAGTTTATGAGCTGTGCTTTCTAATTTCATTTTAAAATTATATTGTAAAAAAGAATGAATAAAATCAATGATGGAGTATAAATTATGTTGCTAAATTGGAAATATTTTATCACAGCAAAGATCCTTTGCTAGAGGAAATATTGGTCCTCCTTTTGAGATATCAAAATTTTGTTTCATATAAAATGGGAGTACACTTTTAAATATCCTCTAAAAATAAAAGCAGTATGAGCCCTCTATTTAGGATGTTAATAAATTATGAAATCTCATAATCTTGTCTTACGGGACCCTATATTTATTTATGTACAGGTTTTCTTATATACTATAAAAACTCTTGAAGGATTAGTCATTTTCTATTTAACTTCACATTATTGGGGCCATTACACTTTCTGCCTGTAGCACAGGCTTAATATTGCTTTTGAATGTAGAGATATATCTGTGAAGGTTTCTTTCTAAATCCAAATTTTCTGTAACATGCTGTCAGTCCAAAATTTATCCCTTAGTTCTTGCTGTCAACACTACTGCTATTATTGCTACAATTACAAACCTTCTCTCTTACATTACCATTTAAATATTTCATGTGTATTTTCCCCCACCCTTTTTTTCATAAACACATGTTGCAGTGGATGGGGCACATTCAATTATTTTAATATAGTAGGAGAAGAAATTAAAGCTCAGAGAGATAAAATGTTTGGTAACAATTCTTCAATTATTAAGTTATAGAGTTGGAATCAGAACCTGATTCTTTTGTCAGCCTAGTGAACACAGCACATGTCATATTCAGGTTCTTCTATTTCAAACTAGTTTATAAGCCCCACATTGTTAAGGATTATTTTGAATATTTTCTCACAGAGGTAGTACTAGTGCCCTATATATGAAGATGGACAGGGACGCCTGGTGTGCTGCGATTCATGGGGTCACAAAGAGTCAGACAAGACTGAGCAACTGAACTGAACTGAACTGAAAAAGTAATAATAATGTTTTATACGTAGTATCAATCAACAGGGTAAATTGATACTGTGTGTAAAATAGATAACTAATGAGAAACTACTGTATAGCTCAGCGGACTCTACTCAATGCTCTATGGTGACCTAAGTGGGAAAGAAATCCAAAAAAGAGAGGGTATATGTACACGTGTAGCTGATTCACTATACCATACAGTAGAAACTGACACAACAGTGTGAAGCAACTATACTCTAATAAAATTTAATATAACACAATCAAAGAGAGTCAGTTAAAGAAGTCTGTAGTTAATATTTCAGTTCAGTTCAGTTCAGTTCAATTGCTCAGTCAGGTCCGACGCTTTGTGACCCCATGAACTGCAGCATGCCAGGCCTCCCTGTCCATCATCAACTCCCGGAGTCCACCCAGACTCATGTCCATCGAGTCAGTGATGCCATCCAGCCACCTCATCTTCTGTCATCCCCTTCTCCTCCTGCACCCAATCCCTCCCAGCATCAGAGTCTTTCCAATGAGTCAACACTTCGCATGAGGTGGCCAAAGTACTGGAGTTTCAGCTTCAGCATCATTCCTTCCAAAGAAATCCCAGGGCTGATCTCCATCAGAATGGACTGGTTGGATCTCCTTGCAGTCCAAGGAACTCTCAAGAGTCTTCTCCAACACCACAGTTCAAAAGCATCAATTCTTCAGCACTCAGCTTTCTTCACAGTCCAACTCACATCCATACATGACCACTGGAAAAACCATAGCCTTGACTAGATGGACCTTTGTTGGCAAAGTAATGTCTCTGCTTTTGAATATGCTATCTAGGTTGGTCATAACTTTTCTCCAAGGAGTAAGCATCTTTCAATTTCATGGCTGCAGTCACCATCTGCAGTGATTTTGGAGCCCCAAAATATAAAGTCTGACACTGTTTCCACTCTTTCCGCATCTATTTTCCATGAAGTGATGGGACCAGATGCCATGATCTTTGTTTTCTGAATGTTGAGCTTTGAGCCCAATTTTTCACTGTCCACTTTCACTTTCATCAAGAAACTTTTTAGTTCCTCTTCACTTTCTGCCATAAGGGTGGTGCCATCTGCATATCTGAGGTTATTGATATTTCTCCCAGCCATCTTGATTCCAGCTTGTGCTTCTTCCCGCCTGGCGTTTCTCATGATGTATTCTGCATAAGTTAAATAAGCAGGGTGACAATATACAGCCTTGACATCCTCCTTTTACTATTTGGAACCAGTCTGTTTTTCCATGTCCAGTTCTAACTGTTGCTTCATGACCTGCATATAGATTTCTCAAGAGGCAGGTCAGGTGATCTGGTATTCCCATCTCTTTCAGAATTTTCCACAGTTTATTGTGATCCACACAGTTAAAGGCTTTGGCATAGTCAATAAAGCAGAAATAGAAGTTTTTCTGGAACTCTCTTGCTTTTTTGAGGATCCAGTGGATGTTGGCAATTTGATCTCTGGTTCCTCTGCCTTTTCTAAAACCAGCTTGAACATCAGGGAGTTCACAGTTCACATATTGCTGAAGCCTGGGTTGGAGAATTTTGAGCATTACTTTACTAATATTTGGAGAGTCCTAAATCAGGATGGGGCTTCCCTGGTGGCTCAGTGGTAAAGAATATGTTTACCATTGCAGGAGACCTGTGTTCGATCCCTGGGTTGGGAATATACCCTAGAGAAGGAAATGGCAATCCACTCTAGTATTCCTGCCTGGAAAATCCCATGAACATAAGAGCCTGGCAGGCTACAGTCCATGGCTGCAAAAGAGCCAGACTTGACTAAACAACAGCAATCAAATCAGAATACTCTTTCAGACTTGTCAAATAAATTACTTTGGTCAATATTATATCAAATAACTATAATAATTTGATTTAGGTATACAATTTTCAAGCTATCTTTCATCATTCATTTCAGTTCAGTTCAGTTCAGTCTCACAGTCGTGCCCGACTCTTTGTGACCCCATGAATTGCAGCATGCCCCATGCTTAATGCATGAACATGCTGAGTGGTTTCAGGTGTCTTAATCACCTTTCTTTTTAGAGCTAATTTAAGATCAACTAAGAAGAATAGAAAAATGATTGGCCATACTTTGTTCTGCTACAGGAAGTCATGGATCTCGCTTAAAATCCAAAGGCATTCTCTGAATGCTGATTGAAAGTACAATGTCAAGAAAATCAGAGAAGAGTATACTTTTGTGTAAATTGGAGACTGAACCTTAAAATAATTTTTAAAATAAAGACTTGATTTTTTAGAGCTGTTTAAGTTTCACAGCAAAATTGAGGGAAACATGCAGAGGTAGCCAATATACCCCCTGTTCCCACTCATTTATAGCCTCAACTCACCTGTGAAAGCCTGCCAGGCTCCTCTGTTCATGGAATTCTTCACTCAAGAATACTGGAGTCAGTAGCCATTCCCTTCTGGGGTTCTTCCAACCCAGGAATTGAAGACTAGTCTACTGAAGGTTGCTTTCAAATTTTGGCAATTGTAAGTAAAGCTTCTATGAACATCCATGTACAGATTTTTGAGTGGACATAAATTTTCAACTCCTTTGTGTGAATAAAGCATGTTTTGTTTTGTAAAAAGCTGTCAAACTGTCTTCTGAAGTGGCTGCACCATTTTGCATCCCCACCAGCACTGAATGAGGGTTGCTGTTGTTCTAAATCCTTGTCAGCATTTGGTGATGTCAGTATTCCAGATTTTCTAATAGATGTTTAGTGGTATCTCACTATTGTTTTAATTTGCTGTTCTGTGATGACATATGATATTGAGCATCTTTTCATATGTGTATCTGTCATTTGTATATTGTCTTAGATGAGGTATGTATTAAAATCTTTTGCTCATTTTATTTTTTTTTAAATTTTTTTAAATTTATTTTTTTTTACTTTACAATTCTGTATTGGTTTTGGCATACATTGACATGAATCCACCATAGGTGTACATGCGTTCCCAAACATGAACCCCCCTCCCACCCCTCTCCCCACAACATCTCTCTGGGTCATCCCCGCATACCAGCCCCAAGTGTGCCATATCCTGCATCGGACATAGACTGGCAATTCGATTCTTACATGATATACATGTTTCAATGCCATTCCCCCAAATCATCTCACCATCTCCCTCTCCCACTGAGTCCAAAAGTCCGCTATACACATCTGTGTCTTTTTTGCTGTCCTGCATACACGGTCATCATTGCCATCTTTCTAAATTCCATATATATGTGTTAGTATACTGTATTGGTGTTTTTCTTTCTGGCTTACTTCACTCTGTATAATCGGCTCCAGTTTCATCCATCTCATCAGAACTGATTCAAATGTATTCTTTTTAACGGCTGAGTAATACTCCATTGTGTATATGTACCACTGCTTTCTTATCCATTCATCTGCTGATGGACATCTAGGTTGTTTCCATGTCCTGGCTATTATAAACAGTGCTGCAATGAACATTGGGGTACATGTGTCTGTTTCAATTCTGGTTTCCTCCGTGTGTATGCCCAGCAGTGGGATTGCTGGGTCATAAGGCAGTTCTATTTGCAATTTTTTTAAGGAATCTCCACACTGTTCTCCATAGTGGCTGTACTAGTTTGCATTCCCACCAACAGTGTAGGAGGGTTCCCTTCTCTCCA